>NC_088205.1:28668198-28976424 GCF_037126465.1 Ornithodoros turicata
TACTTGTTCTGAGGGTAGAGGCTATTTTTCTGTTGCTTTTGCCTCATTCGTCCGAAAAATACCAGAGGGAGGGAAAAACAGTGGTGGTGAACAAAGGTGACATCTCAACCAAGGTAGGTCAATAACCCTTGTTTTGCGTTCTTCGTGGGTGCCGATGTGACCTTCTTGTCATTGTTGAAGATGAATAGAAAAAATCGGGGATTTTCCCGGATTCTGCAGGCACGGTCCTCGCTCAAGCTTTCAAGTTTAGACGATGAAGCAATGTTCCCGAACACGCAGTAACGCATAACGCCGTTACGCGTTAGTTATTAAAAATGTAATGACGTTACGTTACTCATTACTTTTCTCCCAAATGTAATGCGTTACCATATTTCACTACTCGAATGTAACGCGTTACCGGTAACGCACTACTTTGTAACGCGTTACTCCCCACCTATGCATGGAAGATACACTGAGCTTTTCATTCGTCTTCTCTACCGAACTGGTGCACAGCACTCGTGTCGTCTCACGTGCTGTCTCACCTGCGGAATGACATCATAGCCATTGCTGTTTACAAGTCAGGTAGAGAAGGATTCGAAAGCATGCCTTGTGGCTGTTCTTTGAGCAGTGTTCACAGAGACCAACAGACCAACTTCGAGGCGGTGCCATCTGCGTATACACAAGTACAAACTAGGTAGCTCCGCAGACAAACAATCTCACATCATCTTATTTCACCAAGAGAACAACATTCTCTTAAGAATGCCAACTGGGATGTTTCTCTCGCTTTGACCTTTTAAGGACTATTATTTTTCAGCTACACCTGCAATCTAATAATAGTAGTACAGCACTATGACACAAATAAAATTGCATCACCATTGGAAGTGAGGGCATAAGTCATGTGAGAATGCTCCTCTCGCCGATTTGCCAATGCACAACCAATTTCTGAAGGTTTCGTTCGGTGACAGATTCCCTCCACTTTGAGTCGGTCATGAACGTGCGGTTGGTGCAGAAAGTTGGCCTGTGTGAACGCTCTTATCCTTTGTCACCCCTGTTTGTGTGACAGACAAATGAACATGCGATAGATACGTCAAGTGAGCTGAGTAAGAGAGCTTTGGACACTGCTCTGCACAAAAAATGTGTAAACTGTAAACAACTGATAACTTGAAAAAATCACCAATTGCCAACATATAGTTTTAATATTTTTCACTGAAGATTCCGATACGTAAAACAGACATTCCAAAAGTGTCACTAGTAAAATTTAAATGTTAGAATTTTCATTCAATTAGCGAGCAAATACAAATGAGCCATTGCCTGCACAGTCCATGGCACTGCACTCTCAAGTTTACGGAGGTCTAATCTGCACTAGTGCAACCCAGCTTAAGACATACAGAATTAATTTGCCAGTTTCGATTGAAATACATGTGTCAAGTGTGAACAACACACACTTGCTTCCTGACTGTAGGTCCTCTATGCCCACTCAGAAGAGCTCGATGCAGCGACAGCCAGCCCTCAAAGTTAGTCTTAACCATGCAAGTGTCAAAGCGATGCTGCTCGATTACAATCTCTGCCTCTTTATTACAAATATCCAATCATTACATTGTTCTCTATTTGACACAATATCATTTTCCTTCAATACAAGTCAGGCCACATCTGTCATTCGATTGACTCGCCTGCAAGTTTGTTGCGGTTGTTGATGTTGCAAAATATAACAAAATTTACAAAAATTTCCTAGAGTATAATAACTATTGGGACCTGTATACTAGTGTGTGCTGACATTTGTAGTACTTATTATCTGTATGAAGATATAATAAGTACAACATTGTCTTCACTTTTGCATTGAAATACAGATAGCCTGTTTGTGTTCCTGCCTTCAGTGTATGTCTCAGCCTTAACATTACACATCTCTACAGCAACACATAGCATGACACATCGTATTGACAGTTCAGTACAGTGGATCAATTCTACGCACCCTGTTTACCAACAGCATATGAATTATCAGTGGAGGCTAATAAATGACAACTGTTCTGACGCAATAAGAGACTGTTTTGACGTGCTTCGAATGTGGGTCGAGGCACATACTACATCAGACAGGGAAAGAACGACATTGACATTAACAGTGCGACTGGACATACTGTTCCTTGTGTGACAGTTTCCGAACGCTCAAATTAACAGTTGTGGCCCTCTTGCTGTATATGGCGTAACCCATTCTCCGAATATCTTTCTGCACTCTAAATCGTTTCACACCTTTAAAGGTGTAAAATAGGTGTATTAACAAAGATCACACCCCTTTCACACCCTAAAACTTTGTTTTGGAAGTTCCTGAGGGTGTAACGATGGTGTACTACACCCTCAGGTGAAATATGGTCATAAGTGTGTCGCCTGGGTGTATAAAGGGAGTATGTTTATTTTCGTTCACATGAACAAAAGTAAATACATACAACAACAGGGAACGGGAAATTACAAAAGTGCATGGCGTGGATTTACAACACCTCTACCATCAGATAATATATGCAGATTTAGAAGTTGAGATAGAAAGTTGAGTTGAGATCTGTTGAGATAGTGCTTAAATTTCTTAAAACACGTTGCTCCTAATTGCAAGACAGAACAAATACATGACAGTGCTCATCATACTCAACTGCAGTTAATATTTGTATGAGAAAAATGGTATCAGAGTTAATAACATATATGCCTGCAATCTCAACGAACACGGGTAAGTCCTCCTCAGAAGGTTCTTTTGCAACAACACAGCCAACAGCAAATGCGTTATCATTACCAACTGCACTTTTCACATAGACTATAGATTCTGCGTGAATATCACGTCATGAATGTAACTCTGAATTGCTTCTGGGGCATGTTCAAGTAGTATCTCCTTGGAACCATCAGTAGATGTGGCATTTCCGATGAAGGGTTGCGATCGCACATACATTTGATAAAATGCATGTCTTCTTGCTAATGAAAGGGTTACGTTCTTCATGCCCAAGAATTAGGGACAAAACGTAAAGCAGGCTTCACCTAAAACGGCTCCCATAGAGCCTGTGTATTTTGGAACGAAAAGCGCGTGCTACATATTCTGCTGGCAGCGCTTTGCATTCGTTCTCTAATGGCATGTTGCGTCTGCCAAGACGAAACTTTTGAGCATTTTTTTGGGCATGAATAGTGCCATCTTCAAGGTTCCATTCGGGTTCCAAATTTTGAACCTGTAAAGGAGCCTTCAATCGCCGCACGAACGCGTGGCGGCGAAGCCTACGTTCAAGGCCACGCGCAACCACAGGTTTGGAAAATGACTCGCCGCAGAAGAGACTACAACAGATAAAGAAGACAAATAAGAAATAACAATACGAGGCGCAAATATTTGTGTGTTACTTCACGTGGTAAGGGTATTGGATATAAAATGCTAAAAACTTGACAGCTGTTAGAAGAACTAACATCGTTGAGCAAACGTGTGTACATTATGGCTGTTACGAAGTATGTTGGTATCTGCTAAACTGTGAAAAATAAAACAAAACATAAAATAAAGGTGTGGTCGGAGTGAACGGCACAACAAAAACAACAATAAATGATGACAATGAGATGGGGTGTTTCACCGCGGAGGTGCGCACCCTACCCCACTGCACGTGGAACATTATGTGAAGATGATGAAGGAAGGATGAAAACACAGGATAGAACTAAAATGAACGGCAGAAAATAGACCAAAGACAGCTTAAGACGAGACATGTACTACTTTGCATTGGAAAATGTGATACCTGAGGTTCTACGATGTGCTAGGGTTGTCAAACCAAGTTTATCGAGGATAGGTTAATAATTATAGACAACAATGCGTCGGTCATAGAGAATGTACAATGACTCCAAGGGATTGGATGCTGTCATTCGGTCAATCTCTTATCTTTGAAAATTAGTGAAGCTAATTAAGTATACCATTTCAGTTAGCCATCGAACACTGATGCGACCGGCTAGGAAAGATATCCGAGAGGCCAGGTATGTTAGGCGCCCAAACGGCACGTCCGGGGCTCTCATAATTTTTTAATAACAACTGTGGCACCTAACAAAGGACGACCTGCATATCCTCATGTGTTTCCATACTGACTTCCGGAAGAATTCGAGGCTCGTTCGAGTAGACCGAATGTACAATCGTGTTTATGAAATAGCGCAAAAAAAAACAAAACAATGTTGGACATGGTTTCAAAATTTGAGACATACAAAAATAAAAGATTTGGCTAAAATTGGCGGGCTAAAGTGTGCCTAACGAACCAACATTCAGTTTGCTTATGGAAACAAGGTATTCTGAGGCACGATAATTCTATCAGTTGAGTGAATGTTGGCGTGGATACGTCGCGGTGACGTAGATGGTGTCGTCCAGACGAAAAAAATGCTGGAGGCTTGAAGGCTCGGCAGTGCAGAGAACCTACGCATACGCATGTAAGATGAGGGAAGTAGGACAACGATGCACGCACACGCATGACGCTGAACTATAAAACCAATCTGTATATTCCGAAACTCCGAATGGATGAACACACCGTTTGCGTAGACTGCCGGTTTCGTTTCTTCTTTCTCGCTCTCTCCTTTTTCCTTTCTTTGAGGGGGGGAGGGCGGGGGGCTTATTAATACCTGAAGACAATTTATGATACAGCTATAGGATGTCAGGCTTCCTCGCGAACGCAGGAGCCTCTCTCTAGGGAGGAAAGCGCAATTGTAAAAGGTGGTCACGTGTTGCGTTTGTATTATAACACATTACTCTGCTCTCTTTTGATCACAATAATGCTCGTTGCCTTGTCAATGTCATCTGCATTTTTTAGATACTGTAGATAAGTCGTTCACCTCGAAACTGCAAAAAAAGTTAAGAAGTCACGACTTCTGTTGTTTGAATTTCATTTGCGATTTTGTGGCGACATCCTGTTCTATCTATCAAAGTCTATCAAAATAAGCACAATTTCAGACAACGAAAAAAAAAAGAAAAGTAAAGAAAACATATCGCTCTGCTTTCCTGTCTTTTATTTTCCATACTTAATACAGCTAACGCCGTAGTGGCTCAAATCTATCCCTATTGCAGCCTAATGCCGCGTGCTTTTCGGCAGCCGTACTCCTAGCTTTTCTTTTCGTCAGTGGAGAGGGTTCTAGCAGGTGTGCTGTCTCATCAGCGTATTTCTTCTGAAGATTTACTATCTTGATCCAGCCGTCGTACATGCTCGCGCTTTCAGCAGACTGCTTGGGACTGTGTTGTTCGCTGTCGCGTCTTTTTTCATTCGATCATCTTTGTTTTTGTAGGTGTGAAGAAAAATTTATTGACTAGTTGATAAGCAACTGGGTGCACCACGTACAAGTCAGTTGTGTAGCATCGATTGCTAGTACGTATGAGTTGAATAGATATGAATGAAGCACGATGAACATTTGATTTACACATAAGAGTTAGTGACGTCTTCATGTTGGGAAAAACTTCGCATGGTTGCGTACGCGATCACAATGTCCTCCTTTTAAAGTTGAAGCCAAAATAATCGGGGGCACTTCAAACCACGTTACTCAAGCTGTAACGCAACATTTGCCTCAGCTTGCCGTCGTCTGGATCTTTGGACGTCATTCCCGATTTCCGTTCTTAGCTCACGTCGCGTCATAGAGTCCACATCTAACATGCGTGACATGTGCTTGTTGAGTTCGACACTTAAACCTGGCCTCTTTCCTCTTGGGTGCCACCTTCTTCCCAGTACGTGACGTCACGTTTCTGATATCTCCTAGCCAGTAGCGCAGACGAATTTTCTTTCAACTTTAACATATTTTAGCCCATCCCATGTGTCGTCCCATTTGTTTGTTCGCCGGTAGGTTCTCTAAGACACAATTTATCTTTTCTAGTCCTTGGCTAGAAGGCCATCCTAGTCAGCGCTGCTGCATGTGGCTCATCGCGGCGTGATGCGAAAAAACATGTATATACGGGGTCACGCTCTACTGTCCGTGCCTCTTGCATTTGTTTCCCAGATCTAGAAACATAGTTAGGACGTTTAACGTCTCATGACGCAGATCTTTCCCTGTAGTATCTTGCTCAATTCTTTTACCACACCACTGAAAAGACCCCATAACTGTGCTAGTTCATCTCTGGTGTCCGAGGACAGGGCTGGGGTCGCAAGGCGTGGTAGACTCTCAAGGAGTAAATCGTCATTCTCCCCTGTAAATGATGTGAATTTAGCAACTTCCGTTTTGCTGTCAGTGAGCAGTCTGACGTTCGCACCAGATCCCTTTATAATCTCTGCCAGCTTTCTCACGGACGTGTAATATATTCCTTGTATATTCCCATACAGATTATCGAATACCCTTTTAGCAATTATTCGTTCTATTGCGTACAGGCAGTCTGAAGACATATAGGAAGGCCCATCTGTTCGTACTACCGTTGCAGACTCCCAGAATTCTCAGCCGCAGAAAATAGGGGTACAAAAGCTCTTGCATACAGGAACAATAGCAAGAACGCACGCAGAGCGAATAAGCTTTGGCAACGTCCTAGCATACTTTCTAAACAAGACAAGACCGCAGTGCTATCAGGTCCAGTAGATATCTTGATAAACAAGGAATGATTTCATTAGATGAAGTATGAAAGGGAAAAAAAGTCACTAAAATCAAAGAAAACAATAAGTCGGTCGTTACTTTTGTGCACGGGTTTCGTTGATAGCTGCTGTAATCGCCCTCGCCTTTCTGTCTGTCGTGTGGTTAATGCAGAAGTCGTGATGAAGCGGGCAACTCAACAAGATACAGATAAAATAATAATTCCCCGGTACGAGTACATCATGAGCCGTGCAGCAGTGGCCGGTCTGCAACCGCTGTAAGAAAAAAAAGAAAAAAAAAACAAAGAGAGAGAGAGAGAAACTTCAGTAGTCGAGTGGCATCGGCGAGTCCCGCAAAAGAAGCTGATTATCGCTCTTATCTCTTATCGCTCTCAAAGCATGTACGCGGAAGGTGGACGGTTGTTTTGCTGTGAGACCTACAGACTCATGTATTTATTTCCCCTGTTGGCCATGGAGGCAATACACACGGGAGGTTAGCATTTCGTAGCATAATGTTAACATAGCAGCATACAACCACATGAAAAGAATGTGCAGATACGTGGAGGTATATAAACAAGTACATGAAACATTTTGGTCAACTGGAGCAAACAATGACAACACGTACAAAGTGGAAATTGAAAAACGGCAATGCAGCGCAATGGTCATGCCAGCCAGACGCGTGAGCCTTCCTCCTTCATCTCCCCCTCTTCATCCCTTCCCCCAGCAAAGTGCCGTCAGTGTAGGCATGCAGATCGCTCCAATTTCCACGTCACCCCTCCGCCCGCAATGGTCGCATAAGCATTTCTTAAATTGTTTGGCATCGGTAATGGAATGCGTATAAGCTCTTGAATTAACGAGCCTCTTAGGTATTATTATGATAATCAATTTTGTGAAACAAACACTCACAAGTTATTATTCGGCCAGTGGAAAGCAGACGCAGATGTACGGCAACATGAAAATCTCAGTGCGGCACCCCCCATTGTTCTCTATAGAACACCGCTTCATTGTCCCTGATGTTTTGCACATGAAGATACGAATAGTCGAGCAGCTTCTTGAAAACCTGCTCTGGAAATGCAGGACGTAGACACTGCTAATAGAGTGCGCGATCCAAAAGGAAAAGACACGTCCGTGAGAAAACTGGTGGACATTATAAAGGAAACTGGCGCGAACGTCAGACTGCTCACTGACAGCAAAACGGAAGTTGCTAAATTCACATCATTAACAGGAAAGGATGTCGATTTACTTCTTGATAATATACCACGCCTTGTGACTCCAGTCCTTTCCTCAGACACCAGAGATGAACTATACACTTGTGGGATCTTTTTAGACGTGTGGTAAAAGAATTTGAGCAAGATACTGCAGGGAAAGATCTGCGTCAGGAGACGTTAAACGTCCTAACTATGTTTCTAGATCTGGGAAACGAATGCAAGGGGTACGGACAGTAGAGCGTGACCCCGTATTCATCTGGGCTACAGGCTAGGAGATATCAGAAACGTGACGTCATGTACTGGGAAGAAGATGGCATCCAAGAGGAAAGAGGCCAGGTTTAAGTGTCGAACTCAACCAGCGCGTGTCACGCATGTTATATGTGGACTCTATGACGCGAGGTGAGCTAAGAACGGAAATCGGGAATGACGTCCAAAGATCGAGACGACGGCAAGCTGAGGCAAATATTGCGTCACAGCTTGAGTAACGTGGTTTGGAGTGCCCCATGATTATTTTGGCTTCAACGTTAAAAGGAGGACATTGTGATCGCATATGCAGCCATGCGAAGTTTTTCCCAACATGAAGACGTCACTAACTCTTATGTGTAAATCAAATGTTCATCGTCCTTCATTCGTATTTATTCAACGCATACGTATTAGCAATCAATGCTACACAACTGACTTTTACGTGGTGCACGCAGTTGCTTATCAACCGGTCAATAAACTTTTCTTCACAGCTATGGAAACAAAGATGATCGAATGAAAAAAAACGCGATAGCGAACAACACAGTCCCAAGCAGTCTGCTGAAAGCGCGAGCATGTACGTCTGGATCACGATTGTAAATCTTCAGAAGAACTAGGCTGATAAGACAGCACACCTGCTAGAGCCCTCTCCACTGACGAATAGAAAAGCCAGGAGCACGGCTGTCGAAAAGCACGCGGCATTAGGCTGCAGTAGGGATAGATTTGAGCCACTACGGCTTTAGCTGTATTAAGTATGGAAAATAAAAGACAGGAAAGCAGAACGATATGTTTTCTTTACTTTTCTATTTTTTTTTAGTTGTCTGAAATTGTGCTTATTTTGAGAGATTTTGAGAGATGACGACAACAGAAAGTCGCCAGATAATCGCAAATAAACAAAAAACAGCAGAAAGTCGTGATTTCTTAACTTTTTTTGTAGTTTCGAGGTGAACGACATATCTACAGTGTGTAAAAAATACCAATGACATTGATAAGCCAACGAGCATTATTGTGGTCAAAAGAGAGCAGAGTAATGTGCTGTAATACAAACCGACCACGTGACCGCCTTTGCGCTTTCCTCGCTAGAGAGGCTCCTGCGTTAGCGAGCACCCTGACATCCTATAGCTGTATCATAAATTGTCTTCAGGTATTAATAAGCCCCCCCCCAAAAAAAAAAAAGAAAAGAAAAAGAAAAAAGGAGAGAGCGAGAAAGAAGAAACGAAACCGGCAGTCTACGCAAACGGTGTCTTCATCCATTCGGAGTTTCGGAATATACAGATCGGTTTTATAGTTCAGCGTCATGCGTGTGCGTACATGGTTGTCCTACTTCCCTCATCTTACATGCGTATGCGTAGGTTCTCTGCACTGCCGAGCCTTCAAGCCTCCAGCATTTTTTTCGTCTAGACGACACCATCTACGTCACCGCGACGTATCCACGCCAACATTCACTCAACTTATAGATCTATCGTGCCTCAAAATACCTTGTTTCTAGAATCAAACTGAATGTTGGTTCGTTAGTCAATTTTAGTCCAATCTTTTATTTGTGTATGTCTCAAATTTTGCAACCATGTCATTTTTTTAGTTTCCTTTTTTTTTTTTTTTTGTGCGCTATTCCATAAATACGATTGTACATTCGATCTCCTCGAACGAGCCTCGAATTCTTCCGGGAGTCAGTATGGAAACGCATGAGGATATACAGGTGGTCCTTTGTTAGGTGCCACAGTTGTTATTAAAAATTTATGAGAGCCCCGGACGTGCCGTTTGGGCGCCTAACATACCTGGCCTCTCGGATATCTTTCCTAGCCGGTCTCATCAGTGTTCGATGGCAAACTAAATGGTATACTTAGTTAGCTTCACTAATTTTCAAAGATAAGAGATTGACCGAATGACAACATTGAATCCCTTGGAGTCATTGACATTCTCTATGACCGACACATTGGTGTCTATAATTATGAACCTATCCTCGATAAACTTGGTTTGACAACCCCAGCACATCGTAGAACCTCAGATATCACATTTTCCTGTTCAAAGTAGTACATGTCGTCTTAAGCTGTCGTTGGTCCATTTTCTGCTGTTCATTTTAGTTCTTTCTTGTGTTTTCATCCTTCCTTCATCATCTTCACATAATGTTCCACGTGCAGTGGGGTAAGGTACGCACCTCCGCGGTGAAACACCCCATCTCATCGTCATCATTTATTGTTGTCTTTGTCGTGCCGTTCACTCCGACCACACCTTTATTTTATGTTTTGTTTGATTGCTCACAGTTTAGCAGATGATACCAACAGACTTCATAACAGCCATAATGTATACACGTTTGCTCTTTATTACAACCTCAACGATGTTAGTTCTCCTAACTGCTGTCAAGTTTTTAGTTGTTTATATCCTATACCCTTACCACGTGAGGTAACACACAAATCTTTGCTCCTCGTATTGTTATTTCTTGTTTGTCTTCTTTATCTGTTGTAGACTCTTCTTCGGCGAGCCATTTCCCAAACCTGTGGTTGCGCGTGGCCTTGAACGCAGGCTTCGCCCCAAAGCGTTCGTGCGGCGATGGAAGGCCCCTTTACAGATTCAAAATTTGGAACCCGAATGGAACCTTGAAGATGACACTATTCATGCCCAAAAAATTGCTCAAAAGTTTTGTCCTGGCAGAGGCAAGATGCTATTAGAGAACGAATGCAAAGCGCTGCCAGCAGAATATGTAGCACGCGCTTTTCGTTCCAGAATACACAGGCTCTATGGGAGCCGTTTTAGGTGAAGCCTGCTTTACGTTTTGTCCCTAATTCTTGGGCATGTTAAAATTTAGAGTTTTTCTAGCAACATCTTTAAAATGCTAGCGTTTCCCTTCGAAACGTATACACCATAGAGCTAGGAGAGGACCAAACATCCTGATGAGTCGCGGTTAATGAATAATATGTAATGCATTTGACAGGGGTTAGATATTTGTGGGTACCACACTGCAAATCCCTGAAGAAACGAATAAATGCAACGTTCTAAGTAATTAACATGCACATGGGGGAGGTGCCTGCTCATGAGAAGGTCTACAATTTCACGAAAGACTATAGACAGCTGCCATGCTTCATTGCCATGAACAGCTGCCGTGCCATACATGATTGTCTGTTTGTCGGTTGTGCATGTTTACACGCATTTAATCACCTTGATGTGCATATATAAATGGACCTCACTGTGATTATACCCAGCAGTTTTATTCAGCGTTATACCCTTTACACCCCAATCGCCATGAGGGTGTTAAAATACACCTTAAAAGGTGTGCGCCATGAACATTTTGATTTACATCCTTTAAGGTGTAAAACGATTTAGAGTGTGGTTTCAACTATAACTTCGTAACGTTCCGTCTCATCTACAGTCCAAGGAGTATTCAAATTTGACACACCCCTGCTTGTAATCCAAACACATAGTAAAGAACTTCAAAATTACGTGCGTGTTCCAACCTAACCTTGTTCTCCAGCACATTTCACCCCCCTCCGCCCTGCCCCTGTGGGCGATGCGTACAATTTACAAAATAGACGCCGTCGGCGTCGGCGTCCGTACAGCAAACGCATCGGGTTTTCGGAGTTTTCTGCCCCGCCGCCGCCGCTCTTCTGTATCGGTCAGGGTTTCGAAATACGCCACCCCGGCGCCGCCTGTCGCGCACGGGAAAAAATCGCGAAAAAGTCGGCGCAGACGCGCTTGGCCGTTGCTAGGGGCCTGGGGGGCCGTTGCTAGGAACGTACTTGCCACCACCTATTACTACTAGTTCGTAATCGCATAAAATCTTATTATTCTTATTTGAAACAGTCATAGCCATTGTTTTCTTATAGTTCAGCGACATTTGCATCTCATCGCACCACCTTTCTACAACATCCAGATTGTAACTTGGTCTTCAACTGTATGTATTTGGTTATAAAGGATGCAATCGTCAGAATATAATCGGATCTCAACATTAACCCTTTCCACTAGGTCATTTATAAACACAGTAAACAGCAGAGGGCCTAAAATTTAGCCTTGGGGCACGCACGATTTGATTTCAACATAATTTGAGGAAATTGGCTTTACACTAACCAACTGTTTCCTTCCAAGAAGGTAGTGCTCGATTAATTTAATGAGGGAGGTGTTTGAACATGCTGTCTAATTTTCTCAGGAGCTTAGGGTGACTCAGTGTCAAAAGCCTTCCTAAGATCAATAAAGATGACATCAGTTTGACCTCTTGCATTAAGTGTCGCAGAAGGTCGTGTACAAATTCGACTAATTCTGTTACAGTAGAACGGCCTTTACAAAAGCCGTGCTGTATGCAACTAATAACGCTATGTTGATCGAGGAATTTTGATACATGACAAAAAATAATATGCTAAAAAGCTTTACAGCAGCTACCTATTGTTGAAATCGGCATATAGTTAGAGGGGTCGAGTTTACTTCCAGACTTTAAAATGGGAACTACTTTGGTCACTTTCCATTCTCGAGGAATAGTTGAGAACTCCATTATCTGATTAAAGGGCAAATGTAAAAATTTAGCATTCCATCCTGCGTACCTTTTGAGGAAGGTGCCCGGCAACAAGTCGGTGCCTGGGGATTTTTTAGGATCTATGTTAAGTAGAACAAAAAGAGTTCCCTGCTGTGTTACACGTAGATTGGGCATGGGAGGAACAAGCGAGTAGCCCATCGAAAACGCCACATTCTCTCCGTTATGGCGTGGAGAAACAGATGAAAAATAGTCGTTGAAGGTGCGAGCAATGTCACTCGGCTCGGTAACAAAATTACCGGTGATGTTAAGCTTTTCAACTGAATGTTTAGAACCAGATAAGTGTCTCCAAAATTTTTGAGGGTCGGTTGTTAAGAAATTACTCAGGGTACAATAAAAAACATGTTGTTTTGCACTTTTGATTTCCGATCTCCATCTGCCTTTCTAAATCAGAAACAATATTGCGCACCTCGTCTTTATTATCTGATGTCGTTAGCCGTTTCCAATGACGAGCAATCCTTCTTTTCAAATGAATGACGTATCAGGTTATCCAAGGACTGAGCCTCCTTACCCGTTTTTCTCTAGTAGGTACATGCTTTTCTATACATTCAAAGACAATGCACCTGAAACTAAGCCATAAATCATTGGCAGAGGTCTGTCGCATAAGAGACAAATCATAAAGGGAGTCATAAGCGAGGGAGCGGCCATCCAAAATCCCATTGTCGTCAGCATTATTAAAATCATAGTACTGGATATATAGTACTGGATGACGAGAGATATTTGTATATAAAGAGCGGCGACAAAGCAGGCGAATTGGTGATAATTGATCTTCATAACGAACCCTGAGACTGTGGAATAACCTGGGAACCGGTTTAGTGTTTTTTTCTACAGTCTCAGGGTTCGTTAGGAAGATCATTTTTTTTTATATCTGATCATGCTTATTTCGTGTAATGGGTCTGGATTTCACACGTGCACTCGCACACATTTGGGGACGTTTGGTGTGGCGGGCGCCCTGAGCAAGTCAGGTACGAGGGAGTTAGGTTATGTGTTCTGACATGTTTCGTTCGCGTGAGAGTTCGAGAAGCACACCGTGTATGCGTATGTAACACCGGTGTATGCGCAATAGAGCGGAAATGAGTCTCTCTTGATCAGCAACGTACGTACATATCGCCCACGCGCCACTGCGCGCTGCCTTCCCAAGCAAGTAAGCACCAAGCACACAGCGACTTGCCGCGACAATTAGCTGCGTCCTTTTCCTCGCTGCGCTGTGCTCTTTCAATACGCGGATTTGAAGGGAGACCAGAGCATAGCGCACGTCAAACGAACCCCAGGTGGTCCAAATTATCCGCATTCCTACCCTGCGGCATTTGCAACATGTCACCACGTTGCGCAGACAAACCTTACGTGTAACATCACCGTACCACAGTACCATTTATGCTGTTTAGTAAATCTAAATACTCCTCCGAGCCTCGGGAACACAGAGCAGAGGCGGGCTGGGACCGGGCCTGAGCATGGAAACAGTCGGGCTCGGGTCGGGCACGGGCTTGAAATCTAGAGGAAGAGCCAGACGATCGGAGCCAGAGCAAAACGTTTACTGAACAAACCCCAAAAGAATAATAATGCACGCCCTCTTAGCTCGGGGATTAGCACGAGCCCAGCTGTTTGTCCACATCTTCCTTAAAGGTCAGCTATGCCGATATCCCAGATAGTCGAAACGGTTGTGATATTCTGAAAGCCCACATCCAGCTCTCCCCAAAATACACTTTCATTCTCTCAGTTCGGTACAGCACCATCTCAAAAAAATAGGTAATTCATTCCGAAACACACATGGGCGCAGCCATTTTTATGACGTAGATGCACCCGAACGGGCATTGTGACGTGTACGCGCCTTCGTACTTGTCAGTGGACTTCAGCTACGGCTTCTCGCGGCTTCACGTATCTGTGCTTGAAGATGGCGGACAGCCGGGTTCCACCGTTCCGCGATAAGTAAACAGTGCAGCAGCTGCGAACGTATTCGCGAACCAACCTCTGTGCGATGTTGTGACTGGAATTCGTCGTTTGTGTTTTGTGAGCACGTACAATTTGTATTAAGTCGCGTCTGCGTTAGCCCCTTTACAGCACTTGCCCATTGTAGAGGCTGACGTTTCGACAGCCGTGTCAGCAAGAAAATGCCGACAGCGTTTTAGTACTGCAGGAAAATTGTGCTATGTATTTGAGAAACCGCATACTGCTATGGGACAAGTTTTACGTACGATTTATCAATGTGCAACAGCGTCGACGATGGCATGTAACGACGAAAGACATAAAACGAAATACAAATCACATTTTAAACTTTTTGTGGGATTCTGTGCATTTTCCAGAAGCTTTCTTTGAATCATACAGTCCCATGTCACGCTGAGTTGTGTGGTACGCTACAAACTACTGCATTTTATGTCTAACATCTGGATATTGTTTGTAATGAACACCGTCGCACAAAAACATGCACACGAAAGCTCCAGTAGCCATGTGGTTGCACACTATGCAGACGCAAAACAAGTACCAGAGCACATATTGCCACTTAGAAATGTGGTGTCTGAAGAGTTAGGGCATAGCATAGATCCTAGAAATCAGGTGCACCTTATCCTTCTGTAGAGTGCTCTTTCAATTCACAACTCAGCCCATGGGGTGTAAAAGTGTTAAAGGCAATTATGTGACTTGTCGTCCTGGGTGACATCACTAGCCAGCCTCGGGATTAATTCCGTACTCAGGAAATATTGTACAAATCACTTTGTATGTAGGACGTGATAAGCAATATGTAAGTTGCAACCTTGTCTGCAGCATTCTCGATTGCCTCTTACCTTTACAGTTCGAGACACGTTACCAAACCATTTGCAAAGGTCACTCTTACAGGGGCCGTGTAACTTGAGTTTTTAGTTTATAAAATTTATAAAAATATAAGTATACAATATGTAATATGAAATTTATATGAAATCAAAAATAACATTTATAAAAAGAATTTATAAAAAATAAATAAAAAGGCTTCATGGAAGCAATCCGTTAGCATACCCATTGCACATGAAGCACAATTATATATGCTTGGACATCATCTGAACCATATGTGTGGCTGCATACGAAATTTTTTATGCGTATCCTCTACCTTCCTATTCCTACATGTGCACACGAATAACAGTGCATATATGTCAAGTGGCAAAAAAGCAACGCTAGACTCTACCATCATTGTGCCCCTTTAACTTTTCCACATTTATGTCTGGTGAACAGGGCATATCTCACTAGAAAAGAAGACATTTGTGCATTGTTTGGCAAGCAAATAAATATATTAATTTACATTTTCCATAAATCAACAATGTTGTGACCTGGTGCAAATATTAATGTCAACAAGTAAAGTACTTACAAATTATTCCTATGTGCTCAAATGCAGATATGACAATTCTGTTTTTGTACCTCAGCACAGTACAGCTTCAAAATTAACAAACTGCACAGCATCAGCAATCTTAAAGTATCTGAAGAGGGGAATCACATAAAGCTCCAATAATAGACTGTGCAAACAAAGCTAAAAAAAAAACAAAGTACTTCAAGAAAAATCTGAATAATCGGTTGCCGTTGTGATATGTACTGTGCACAGCTCATGAATGGAACATGTTACCTCATTGCATTGTCTCCATGTGAGCACTAGAACAGGCAGCTTTTTTGGTCGCTGTTTCCGTGTTTTTCTATTGTCTTTTTTTGTTTTCTGTTTTTGCAATAGCAAGCATGGCCATAGTGAATCACAAGCAACCAAGGACAGGATGAGACATCTACAATGCGACTGCTAGCTCTAAACTGATATATTTATTAGCAGACTCTGGAATATACACACATATGCTGCTAAGAAAATGACAATTTAACCAATAGAATAACGGACAAGAAAAAGGGTTATATATCTTCCCCTCTCCTCATTCTATTTCACAGGCAGCCCTAGTATCATTCTGAGTGTGTCCGTGCGTTCCCTTTGAGATAACGTATCTCTGACAGAAGCAAATCCAACAGCGGACTGCTTACGGATGGAACTATCTTGGATTTCTCTAACCACTTGTTATTTAACCGCTGCCTTGAGCTGTGTGTTCTGGAAATTTAGGCAGCATCCAGAGTCCCTGCAATGTGCTGCCATGTTTCGCGAGGGCCTGTGTTTCACTATGGCTCTCAGATACAAACTACCCCATTTCAACACAGTAGAAAACACAGATTTGTAAATAGCATCTGTTGATTGCACTGTACATACCCCCCACATAAAGGATCATAGTCGATACTACATCTTGTGCGATAATGTCAGGAACACAAAAAAGCTAGATTTGAAACCACTCTTACGTCGTAGTAGTAGTATTTGTGTGAGGCTGCGCAATTCCTGTCCTGCAAATAATTTAAACCACATGTTTCATCTGCCAGCTTGATGATCCCCTGAAAAGCAATCCACATTTGGCGGGAACTACCGGTTCTGAAACCTATCCCTGACATGTGTAGCCATCAGGGAGGAAACCCAAGGGCTGCGGTGGAAAAGACAAACACACACGGGCTATATTCTCTCTGTGTATCAGCTGCTCTGGCTACTAAGAAGAACATGTTCCAAATTAATATAACATGGCTTGACATGATACGCCAGCGAAAGCTAACCAATAAAATTAGTAGTTAAATGTACAATACGTAAACACTTGCCATAACATGACAGTTTCCTTCCTGCATTCATGCGCTACCATTCAACCCACACAAACAGTGTACTGAATTTTTTTATAGCATTACAGGTTGTTTGACAGAACTTGAACAAGATTATATAGCACACGATAAAAGTAGAGTGAACATAATGTGCAGAAAAAATGGCTGCAAGCAAGCGAGCTGGTGAAGATGATGCATATGTAAAACCCCGAGACTAGGGAACACAAAGGGACATGTTTGTGTCTGTCCCTTCGTGTTCCCTAGTCTTGGGGTTTTACATCATGGATAATGTGCAGGTTTCTATTCACGCTTAATGGCCGTAGCAGTAATGCATGAAGACCACTGCTAAGTTGTGTTGAGAAACACCACTTTATGTTTGCCATGTCTAAATGAAACGTACCTGACCTGATCCAAATTAACCGTTCTGAGTCTGGAACACACAAAGAGAAAAACGCAACACACGCCACAACATTAACAGATAGCAAATGAGCTGTAGCGAGCTCCACCTTGGGACAAAGTCAACAAGTAATTCACCAAAAGTCAATGAGCGCCTGAAATGTAACATCTCCAGTGGCGTAGCCAGACCTCAAAGGTAGGGGGGGGCTCGATACGAAAACTCGCCCCCCTCCCCCCTCTGATCCTGTGTCGACAACACACACACACTTGTGCACACTGCAAACTGAGGATTAAAAAAGGGAACGAAAATAGTTGATTTAGACGTTCACAGTACGATTACATGTATAGGCTGTCATGACCAATGAAGTGGTGTCATGAGATTGGAAGTATTTTGCTCATACTTGCTCATACCGGCCTAGAAAAAACTGTAAACTATAATGAGCAGTACGATCGCAGACTGAATATTGAAATTCATGGCGTACAGTACACCCACGGCGAAGAGCTTGTCAAAGTGCTTGATGAGCTCGCCACAAAGATTAAGGTTATGCCTATCGCAAATACGCCGGTAGAGGCTTATCACCGACTTCAGACTAGGTCAACGACTAAGCCGCCAGTTATCCTGATAAGGTTTAAGGATCGTTCCGACGTACAGTCGTGGCTTCTCGCAAAATCAGAAGTTAAGAAATTATCTATCGAGCATCCGTATGTAGGTCTGTTTGTGTGCGAGAACCTTACCCGCCAAAACAAAAACATTCTGCGGCTGGCCAAAGAACGAGCGAAAGAACAAGGGTACATGTACGTGTGGGTACGAAACGGTCGTATCTTCGTTAAAAAAAATGACAAAGCTGAGCGCATTTGTATTGAACATGTGAATGATATTCAGAGGCTGTAGAGCGGCCCTCACTGCTTATTTTTTTTTTCTTTTTTTGGTATGTCCCTGCTTTCTGTGGATGATTTCTGTGACGAAACGCACAACTCTGGCTTCTCTGCCGCGCATTTAAACATTCGTAGTTTATATAAACATTTCGATGATGTACAAACGTTGCTTTCGTCGGCAAGTATACAGATATTTGCTCTTTCTGAAACATGGCTTGATGATGAAACCTCTCAGTTTTTTCATATAACTGGTTACTCGGCAATCTTTTGTAACAGAGCTGAGAGAGAGCATGGAGGCGTTGCATTATACGTGAAGGAGGACTTGCCATTCAGACAGCGACCCGACCTGTCCATAAGTGTTCCAATGTGCGAAAGTTTATTTATCGAGTTACCGAAGCTGACTATCGACAGGGCTATGCCATTCAGAAACTCATCCCTGATTGTTGGTGTAGTTTACAAGTCTCCTTCAGTAAATGCCTCTGTGTTCTTAAATGAGTTGGAGGCTACATTGCACTCACTATGGACAACTAAATCAAATGTACTGATCCTTGGTGACTTCAATATTGATTGTCTGAAGCAGGGCTCTGTTGCTGTCAACTATTTGGAACTCCTAACGAACTATGGTGTAAATCAGTTGGTCAAAGTCCCGACTAGGTTTACAGATGATGGATCGTCAACCATTATTGATCACATTACAACTATTTTTTATGAAAATGAGGTTGTTTGTGAAGTTGTTGCAACAGGGATCACGGATCACGAACTAGTCTTCATTTCTGTTAAAGCAGCTTGTCCACGAGATGCTAGCATCAGGGAAAAGACGTTCACTGATTTTGTGGCATTGGGAACATTGCTGGAAGCGGTAGATTGGTCGTTCTTAAATTCTGGTGCCTCAGTTGATGTTAAGTGTAATGACTTTCTTACAAATCTCTCCACATCAATACAAGCTGCGACACATACTGTAACAGTTAGTAAGAGGAATAAGATAAGGAAGCCATGGGTAACACCTGCAATGCTAAGAAGCATTAAACACAAAAACAATTTATATAAAAAAGTTCGTATTCATCCACATAACGTAACGTTAAAGGATCGTTATTCCGCATACGCTGCCATTTTACACAGAGTGCTACGCCATGCAAAAATATTGTACTACCAGGAAAGCATCAATAACGCCGTTGGTAATAGCAAAAAGGTTTGGAGTACGATTAATCAAGTTCTGTGTCGAACAGCTCCAGTGAATGACGTTCCTGCGCTCCGTGGTACTGGCGGACAGCTTGTTAACGACAAGCAAACAATTGCAGAGATGCTCAGTGAAAGTTTTGTCATAAGCGATGTCGATGGAGATAATGATGTTCCAAAACTGCCACTGCCTCCGCGCAATCCGGACTCGTTTTTCCTTGCGCCAGTTACTCCATTAGAAATCGAGAGTATCATTCAGAAATTAAACAATACAAAATCAGCTGGGCATGATGGGATATCTGTTTCTGTGTTGAAACGCTTCCGACATGTATTATCTGTTCCTTTAGCTAAATTAGTTAACTCCATGTATCAAGAGGGGTCTTTTCCAGACGAATTAAAGATTGCGAAGGTGGTGCCTGTTTTCAAAAAAGGTGACAGGTTGGCTACCACAAATTATCGTCCAATATCTGTTCTGTCTGTGATCAGTAAAGTAATTGAGAGAAGTATATTATCCAGGTTGCAGAAATTTTTTTCTGATAAAAACTTACTTTCGCCTTCGCAATATGGATTCACGAAGAAAAAATCCACTGAAATCGCGTTGGTTGATATTGTTGAGTATTTAAAGAACAACATGGATAGCAAAATTTTAACATTGGGCACATTTATTGATTTTACAAAGGCATTTGACCTCATTAATCATAATATTTTATTAATTAAACTAGAACGCTATGGGGTACGAGGGCTACCTCTTGATCTCTTCAGGAGTTACTTAACCAACAGAAAACAGTATGTTAAAATTGATAGCAAACGCTCGTCAATGCGTGTGACTTCTTGCGGTGTCCCGCAAGGGTCTATACTAGGACCTTTTCTATTTTTGGTCTATGTGAATGACCTGCCCAAGTACTTATCAACAGTTACAGCTTTGTACGCAGATGACACAAACATTTTTGTTGAAGGCAATACTGTACCTGACTGTCTCTATGGGTCGCTGCAAATCAGCTAAAAATTAATCTAACCAAGTCATGTTACATGATTTTTCATCCACGGCAAAGGAAAATCGCAAATCACAGTTTGAATATTATTTGTTGTGATGCAACACTCCAGAAAGTCGACTCTGTCAAATTCCTGGGTGTACATTTAGATTCTTGTCTCACTTGGTCTCCACATATTCTCCATGTGAGAAAGATTTCACAGGGCTTATTTGCACTTGCTCGTTTAGGACACCTGGTGCCATTGAGTGTTTCTGTGTTAGTCTATCATGCGCTTATTCATAGTCACATTTCGTATTGTCTGGAAGCATATGGGGTTACCTACAAGACAAGTATTCAACCAATATTTCTTTTGCAAAAGAAGGCCTTGCGTATTATGATGGGACTCCCCCCATATGAGTCTGTTACATTTTGTTTCGCCTTACTGGGCATTAGAAACATCTATTCCTTAGTAAAATACAAATGTCTGTTACTTTTGTTTAAACTTTTGCACAATATGGTCAATTCATCATTAATTTCAGTTAGTTATGCTGCTAGTCAGTATTGCTTCAGAAATAGTGAATTTTGTGTAACGCTTCCCCAGCCCCGCACGAATTATAATCTACAGTTATTCTGTTACTTCGCGGGAAAGCATTGGAATAGTCTTCCGTCACAGGTACGAGAAGTACCTAGTTTCGAGATGTTTAAACGGCTGTTGTCGAATCTGCTGTGATTGATTTCTTCTATTTATTCCTTCTTGTAACGCTTATTGCTGTTTATGTATTTACGCTGAAACTGTCTCGGTAAAGTTATTTCTGATCTTTTTTTTTTTGTTGTTTTCATTGTCTTGTAAAAAGTGTTGTGTTTTTTTCTAGGCGTATCAGATCATTAGTAATCACTGTAATTTTTACGGGGACCGCATTACAGGCGTGCCTAGCGGTCCCGCTTATAATTTGTAATGTATAGAATGTTTAAATAAAGCACTTATCTATCTATCTATCATACTTTGAAAACCATTCAAGAGTGCTTCTTAGATAGACGCCATGAACTGCAAGAACTTTCGCGATAGTCACACTGGTCCCCCCCTCCCATATATTATGTTCTCGGATTTGCACGATTTGTGTGGGTCGGTCCGTGGCAGGTAGGGGGGCTCGAGCCCCCCCTAGCCCCCCCGTGGCTACGCCACTGAACATCTCTGACTGGTAACATGACGGTCCACGTTCAATTCCTGGTGCTAGCACTGACTGGCTTTTTCATGAATTATTTGTTGGAAGTTTTGATGTGCTTGAGAACCATTCGTCAACCATTGTATCCTCATGAGGTGATGAGGGTTTGTCATCCCAGAGAGACTCCCTTTCTGGCATGTGTCCTTATGGATGCTCATCACTGCAGAAAAAAAGAAAGAAAGAAAGGAAAAGCATTTAATGACAAGAAATGGATAGTCACATTTACTGTATAATGATTGTGCACAACAGAAAGAATACTTTTGCACAGAAGGCCTGTACTTCTTGATGTCTAACATCAAGTTACAAAATTCCAGAATATATGACATGTTGTAAGGTAGAGAATAAGTAGAGTTATTGGGTTGTCGAGTTCAGTTGAGGGGGGAGTTGTACCCCCTTTTTATTTTATTATATATGATTATACAATTATCTTTATGTCTGTACCACCCCTCGCTCTCTACATTACAACATGTTTTATATATTCTGGGATTTTGTAACTTCATGTTAGACATTAACAAGAGCAGCCTTGTGCACGAAAGTCTGGTCTCATTAAATTTAGATGCTCTCAACAGTCTTCTTTCTTTTGTGAATCTCTATCGCAGCATACCTGCACATTGCTGTTCTACGTACTGTGACTTTGCAGTAAGAGTATAGACTTTGGGTAAGAAGACTACACAGCACTGCTCAGGTATTTTTGCCTATCGAACAGTATGTATGCATGCAGTATGCACACAGTATTTGTGCACCGGACCCACTAAAAATGTAGTGAATGTGGCATTGCCCACGGTAATGCACCAAGTTGAACACAAGTATTGTAGAATCCAGGTATTTTAGCTTACATGTCAAGCCAGTACCACACCAGTATCCAGTGTGAAGTTTCCATTTTTCTTAGCTGTCAGAAAACAGACAGTGAATTAATAAGAGTAGACAATGTTAACATGAATTCTGGGCTATTCTTCAGTTGAAGATTCACAGATAGTAAAGGCACCTTCCTCAATGGACGTTGATGACACTGAAAATTCTAAAACGTTATCAGAGGCGACATCAGCTTCGGTGTGTCAAAGGATTGTATGTCCAACAGTAATCCAGCTAACAGTAACAAAAATGTGCAAAAGACAAATTAACTGAACTAATGTAACGTACCTTCTATATCAGACAGTGAAGCTTGTAACACCTCATCCACAGGAACCAGTGTCCAGACAAAAAAGTGCTTGAACTGGGAGATAGCAGCTAATCGGAATGGCGACCTTTGTTTTCAACCCTGAAAGCACAGGTTGTAACTTTGAGGGCAGATTTAAAAGTGGTGTCAAGATGTCTGCATGCGAGTGCACATGAAAAGTTGAACATAGATGAATACTCAAATTATAACATCACATTGTCATACCTGTTGGTGGAGGGGGACTGCAACTAACGTGTCAGCAATTTCTTCATGACCAGATGCAAGCCAGATCATGCTTCATTTCCGCCTTCAGCGTGCACCTGTGATAATTCAGAAGTTAGATTATCAATAGTACTATTGTGTTGTTTATCGGGGTTATATCAGAGTAAGCGCAGTAGGACAGCTGCACAGTCGATTCATTAAGCTTGCTATTTTTTATATCTGAACCTCGACTTACCATTTTCTGCACTCGTTTTTTGCCTTGATCCTCCGTGGCACGTTCAAAATGTTATGCGTCGGGCACCTCCGATTTTCATCAGACGATATCGTGCCGAGATTCCAAATTGCCTCTGGAGTCGCGCGTAACCTATGGTAACATTCGTGGACGAAATCCTTGCAGTGGAAATTACCAGGCACCACTGTCAGCCAAGAGCTTCGCACTGCTTGGTCTTTTGGCAGCTTATAATAGGTAACACTTGAATGCTCCGATGAACTGTTCTAACAGCGTAGCACTGTCGCATCTTCGACAACTTCGCCGTGGCATATTCACGAATCATATCGCTCCAGCCCATAAAAGGCAAGGTCAGAACAAGGA
This sequence comes from Ornithodoros turicata, assembly GCF_037126465.1. Taxonomy (NCBI): domain Eukaryota; kingdom Metazoa; phylum Arthropoda; class Arachnida; order Ixodida; family Argasidae; genus Ornithodoros; species Ornithodoros turicata. The sequence goes on from NC_088205.1 coordinate 28,691,901, forward strand.
AGTGCACTTTCCAAACGACGCTGTGCCAAAAAAAAAAAAAACATTCACATGCTTTGTTTCCGGCTTAGCAACAACATAACAGCTGTTCGCTTATGTACGATGCACAGAGGAGGAAACGAAAGAAGCCAAGCAGCCAAGCCAAGAGTCCATGCCAAGCCAAAGACAGATAAACCGAGAGCAGTGACGTCGATGCGCCCGTGCGCAGGGTTTGCCGACGGTCTGACGGCCGGGCGTGGGAACTAAAAAAACTGTTTTCTAAAAAACTACGAACAGTTGGAGCAAGATATTTCGCACACATATTCAGTGTTCGGTAATGAACACACAGCGCGAGTATCGCTCAGTTCTGCGGCACTTCAAAATCGGCATATCTGACCTTTAACACTCCCCCGCCCGATGCGTCTCAAAAGCTAGACCTCTAGAGGATGAAGTAGCTGAATTGGTCTTCTGATGAAGGAACCAGTGACTGTCTTGAGCGTGCACGATCGTACAAGTCCATCACGTCCAGTATGAAGCTCCTGCACCCTTGCTAGCTTCCAAAACATCCTTGGCTGCCGCCAGTAGTACGAGTTGATGCGGTTGAACGCTGTTGGAGGTTGCATGCCGACTCAGGTTTGCAGATCTAAGCTGTAGCAAGTAGTCCTTGTTCCACTGCCTCCAGTATGCAGTGAGGAGCCTTTCCTTTGCTTGCAGTGACCAGCTCCGGTGGCGCAGCGGTAACGCGTGCGCTTGGAGACTGGGAGTTCCGCGGTTCGAATCCGCGGGCCGGCTGTGCCGTCTGGGGTTTTTCCTGGGTTTTCCTCAGATGTGTAATAGGCGTATGCCGGCACAGTTCCCCTGAAGTCGGCCCATGGACGCAGCTATCCTCCCCCCGAGCGGATTCCGCTCGGTCTTCCACTTCACCCTTTCCTCTCCACCACCTTTCCCTTCCCGAGAAACATGCCGCCTAATCAGGCAGGCAGACCTCTCGGGTTCCTCCCAACGACACTCCTCCTCCTCCTCCTTTGCTTGCAGCACCTCTAACGGTTCGGCGTCTACGCACGCTGTCTGACGTCTCTTAATTGGCGGCAACGCCGTGAGTCGCTTCCCCAATATCAGATGCGACGGAGACAAAGCTTGGGTATCGCCAGGATCTTCTGACATTTGTGTCAATGGCCGTGAGTTGACGATCGCTTCGACTTCTGTTAACACGGTCAGCAACTGTTGAAAGTCTAGCTGACTCCGACGTAGTGTTCTTCTGAGGGCATCTTTAACTGAGCGTACCATACGCTCCCAGAAGCCTCCCCACCAGGCGGCACGTTCGGCAATAAACTCCCATGTTATTCGTGCTTGTGTCGCATACTCCCGTACCGCATGGAACTGATTCGCAAGCAAGGCAGGAATCTCTCGAGCGGCTTTCTTAAAAGTTAAGAAGTTATCTGAATAGACCTTCCTTGGCAAACGTCGGCGTGCTACAAAGCGTCTGACGGCCATAAGGAAGGTCCCGAAGGATTGGTCGGAGACGAGCTCAAGATGAATTGCCCTGGTGACTGCGCAAGTAAAAAGAGCCACGTACGCTTTCCGTTGCCCTTCTGCCGTTCTGTAATAAAGTGGCCCCGCAAAATCTACACCAACGACTTCAAACGCAAGTTGCTGAGTGACCCTATCGGCAGGTAAGGGTGCCTCCTGCTCTGTGCAGGGGCGTGTCTTCAGTCGTCTACAAAAAAGACATAGATAAAGAGCATACTTCACTGACTGACGACCTTTGGTTACCCAGAATTCTTCTCTTAACTGGTGCAGAGTTTCCTGTACACCGGCGTGAGACATCCTTAAGTGCTCTCTGAGTATGATCAGCAACGTGAACCAAGCCTCTGACGCTGGCGGCAACAGTATGGGATGCTTGGCTGCTTGTGACTGCTGAGAGCACTGCAGACGACCCTCTAGTCGCAGTAGTCCATCGTTATCCTGGTAATGGCGAAAGTTCTCGACATGAGAGGACCTTTCTGTAAGTAGCTTTGTCTGAGTAGCCTTGATCCAGTACAGCTCTGATGACGCCATTTCTTCAGTAGAGAGGACCTGTTTTCTTGACGTTTGACCGCTTCGAGTTGTGTACGTAGCGCAGTATCCATGCGGTGACTCTAATAAGTCGACTGGCACTACTGAAACGTTCGGGTGAAAGTAAACGTGCCATGCAGCTGACCAATGCCACCTGAGCATCCAAGCATTCCTCGTCTCCTTCAGTATGATCTGGAAATGCTGTGTGCGGCCATAAATCTGGCTGAGCCAGCCATCGTGGGCCTTTCCACCAAACTTCACAGTCACGCAGCTCATGCCCCTTAATCCCTCTCGTGAGAAAGTCTGCCGGATTCTCTTCACCAGGACAATGACACCATCTTTCAGGAGAAGTCAGCTCATGTATCTGGCGCACCCGGTTTGCCACGTGGGTCTTCCATCTGGATGCCGATCCCTTGATCCAACGCAAGGTGATTAAGGAATCTGTCCAACATACATAATCGAGCTCTGTCTGCAAAGCAGTGGATACAAAGCGATATAATCTGGCAGCAAGAAGAGCTGCTGTGAGTTCAAGCCTCGGAAGTGTCTGGCGCTTGAGAGATGAGACTCTGCTTTTGCTAAGTAGAAATGCCATGCCGCGAGAACCGTCGTCGGACTAATGCTCGAGGTAGACTACCGCACCATATGCCCTTGGGCTGGCGTCTGCGAAAATATGCAACTTGCGTAGCCTGTCGACGAATGAGTTGCTCGCTATCACACTAGGAACAGATATATGTTGCAGTTCCGCGACTCCTTTGCACCACTCTCTCCACTCTGCATCGATGTCTGAAGGTAACTGATCATTCCATTGCAATCCTGCCTCCCAAATCTTCTGGAGCACGATCTTGCCCGAAATAGCGAAGGGTCCTAACAGGCCAAATGGGTCATAAATCCTGGAAATGGTCTGCAGTACATGTCTCTTGACACTCTTCTTTTGGAGAGTGTCCATGTCCTCTCATGGAGTCCAGGACAGACGCAACTGAACATCGTAACTGATCATGTTGAAGATCCCATATGACCCCCAGAACCTTCTTAGTCTGATTCTGTGTAGTCTCCGTTGTAGAGTTCCCCTTTTTAAACATCTTTCGTAGTTCCTCATCCTCGTCGTTCGTGACCCACTTCTTTATCTTCATGCCGGCCGCTTCGAATATGCTCAGAGTTTCCTCATGAAGTGTCCTGGCATTTTCTGATGTGCTGACACTGACCACTAAATCGTCCACGTAAAAGGATTGCTCCAAGAGCGTAGCAGTCTGCAAGTAATCCTTCTCTGCTTGCTGTAAATGATGATGAATGGTCGCGGGCAGCAGGAACGGACTAGATCGTGCTCCGAAGGGCACTCGTGTCATGCGCCATGTCTCAATAGACGGTGTAGGTTGTTCTGCGATCGGCGTCGTTACTTCAACTGGAATGGAACTTCCCTCGGACTTCAACTGAGCAAGAGATTTCCGGTCAATATTAGGAAGATTGCCGATGCAGATTTCTGATATCTCAAGAGCTTCAATGCAAACTTCCTCGGAAGTATACTGCGACCGAAGCCTGACTTTCACCCTACGATGCAACGATTCGGTTCCAGCCTTGCCTACCGTATTGATGACCAAATGCTCTTTCCCAACAGTCGGTAATTGCAACTTCTTGGACAGTGCTCGCTTAACGAAACTTCTTTGACTTCCCCCATCTATGAGGATACGGACGCACTTCTCTTTTCCTCCAGCCGCGCAAACGACTACTTGCGCAGTCTGCAGCAGGACTATGTCCTGTCGCAAAACTGTACGTTGCCACGTGCCACATGCGAGTACCGTCCCTCCAGACCTTGGTACTGTACTCTTCTGCTTGCACAGCACAGTTAAGTGTCGTCTATTACATTTTCTGCATTTGAGGCTACGAAATGATAGGCAGACCTTTGCTGTATGATACTGCTTGCTGCATCGGAAGCATCTGTGGCTGCTACGAAGCCTTTCTACCAACTCTGCCACATTTGCTTGTAAGTTGCAATTCAGCACCTCGTGATCATTCCCGCAAAGGAAGCAGGGCTCCGTCTTGTCACGAGCGGTAGTCGGTTTCCTGGCTTCGACGCCAAGAGCGGAGGCGGACGACAGTCTTTCAGAAGAAGTTTGCCGTAACTTCCTCTGGGTCGTCGGAATAGGCCTCCTCGTGTCGAAGACACTGTCTGCTGTAGCCAGTGGCAGTTGCTCCCTGCACTCAGCTTCCATCTTGATAAAGTCTAGCAACTTCGTGAGAAGTATCTCATACCGATCTTCTGCCGATGTAGTTCCAAACGCTTGTTCGTCGCCGTGAACCTTCCTCTGGAAGCTGAGATTCATATCTTGCGGAACCGCTTGTTGTAGAACAGGAAACAGTAGAGAGCAAAACGACTTTGAGGTACAGTCGGACCTCGTTTTATGAACCCTCGATATACGAATTCCCTCAACTTACGAACGGCTCCACAGGGAACCAAACTTTTTCCGTGTATTTTGACCTCGTTTTACGAACCCTCGATATCCGAACTATGAACGGATTATTAGGGAACGGACCCAAAGTAGCCAAGCCATTCTGACCTCGATATACGAACGGGCGTTATGAACGTACAGAGGACCAGGCCAATGGACCGGAGGATAATTAAAGTTCCTCAGTACATGCTGCCATGGTCAAACATACAATGTCCCAACGTCGCTACGTTCCACAAACATGATTCACCATTTCCTGAAAGAATAATTCGGGCGTTTACAGCCGAACGGTTGTGAGTTTGGACCAGGTCTCCGAGATGGAAACGTCTTGCCGTTCCAAGAGAAGGCGTTCAGTCCTGACAGCCGGTGACAAGCGTAATATTTGCCGTTGGAAACAGTCTCATCCGCGCGCGATACGGTACTTTGAGGACCGGGTGGTGAGTCAAGTATCAGACTTCTGTCATCTCTTCTAAACAGGATAGACCCCGCAGAAAGTATGGTGCAAAGCACAATTACGCAGTATTTTCAAAAATAAAACTTATTCAAATTAATTTCCCGTGTTTATGTGAGGTATTTGTGCACTGCACTCCTCGGACCTCGATTTACGAATACCTCGATTTACGAAAGATTTTTTGAGAAACGAAGGGTGTTCGTAAAGCGAGGTTTGACTGTAGTACCCAGCGCTTCTCACTCCTCAAACTCCTCATATGAGCATTCACTGTGTCGCGAAGACGACTCAGTTCGAGAACATTGCGGGAGGAGCGTACTGGCTGAAGACCTAGCAACCGCTTCAGATGAAACTGTACCAGCATGTTTGGATTTCCAAATCTTTCGTTAATCATCTTGACCGCAGTGCCGTACATATCTCCCGTCAGCTGGAGGCCCTTTATTGAAGCTGCAGCCTCGCCAGTAAGAACCGCTGTCAGGTAGGACATCTTCTCGTTGTTCCACAAGGAAGCATTGCTGTCTACCAGGGATTCGATCCTTATCCAAAATTCCTGCCAGTGCTCTTGACTGCCATTATATTTGAGGAGTTTCAACTTCGGTAACTGCGGTCTGTGACGGCTATCTCCTACAGTTCGACTACGTTCTCCAATGGGAAGCGCCATCTCACCAGGATTTCTGGACTCCAGTATGGAAGCAGCTCTCAAAGACTGTGTGACGATATGTTTCTTCAGTAAGCAGGTGATGGTGGTTACCCGGTCTTGATAGTCGATCATTCTCTCCAGTTCCGCTTCAACCTCTTCGACTGTAAACATAGGCTCCAACTTTCTGTCCACGTCATCCAGGCTGGCGGAGAATCTGACGATGCGCTGAAGCAGTACCTCACAACGAGTGGTGTGATCCTGAGAGCTTTCAACGACCTGCATAGCTTGCTCGGCTTCATTCAGTACAGTGGTCAATCTCTGCCGAAACGACTTCCTCTTTTGCAGGAGAAAAGCCCTCGCAGTCGATTCCTGTGACGCCTCCGTCATCGTGCTGGCCTGTGAATGTCCTCCACTCTCAAGTCCCTAGCAGGGGTTCCCGGGTTTCGGCACCAAATTTGTGTAGAGGAAGAGCCAGACGATCGGAGCCAAAGCAAAACGTTTACTGAACAAACCCCAAAAGAATAATAATGCACGCCTTCTTAGCTCGGGGATTACCACGAGCCCAGCTGTTTGTCCACATCTTCCTTAACAACGACATCGGGCCCGGGCCGGGTGCGGGCCGTAGCAGCCGGTCCAGGGTAGGGCACGGGCCTGAAAATTAGGCCCGTGCAGTGCTGTAGTAGGCAGTACTCCGGCACGTAGGTAAATGGCAACTCCGGCCGCTCAGTTGCCCTTGCCACTGCGACGCGCACCGCAGCATAAATGTTACATGGTCCACTAGAAAAAGTCAGTGGTCGATATCTCTGTTAAACTGCTGGACATAAATGTTTTGTGGTCCTCGGACTGTAAAATAAGCCGACGAAAATGCAGTCACGCCAGGGAAATTGCCAACAGCGAACACAGACTAACCTGGATGAAAAATGCAAACACCCAACTTGAACTACTCTGATAATACGCTAACCAACATGCTGTGCTTTGCTAAGCATGACGGTCGTCGAAATGTGGCTTTCATTGACTAAGACAATTTTGACAGATATCGAAGACTCGTGAAGCTAAGAGGTTAATCAGCACTATCCGCTTTTTAAACATGGAATGTCATCTTACGGAGCAATCAAGCATTATCTATGTTTCCAGGCCGCCAATTTCCAGGAAACGAAGAGGAAGCTCTGGTGGCGAATAGTCGCAATATTCATGAGCTCTGCATCTTTTGGTACGGCTAAGCCTAGCCGGGAAATGGTTTATACTGATGCACCTGACTACAAGATGATCCTGCCTATACGCCAACAGGTAGTGTCGCTTTCAACACTGTTCTCTTACAAGCTGACCCATGCGGCCGGCCTTACCGAGTGAACGACTTTACTGACGCCCTGAAGCAAATAATGTCGCCTCCTTTGGTAAATTCATGTTTAATCATGTCTGTGCCCTCACGTTGGAGTCAGCCCTTTTGAAGGAGAAGCTCCTTGTACAGAGGGAACTGCTGGTCAAAGGCAAGAAGTGCATAGTCCTCGACCCCAATAAAAGAGAACTTTCCGCCAAGATCTACTGGTTGCCAAACATGTTCCAGATGCAGAGGTGAAGAAGGCTTTGTCTGTATTTGGTAAAGTTGGAGACATTACCAGAAAAAAGTGGAAGCGCGACTTCTTTGCGGGTGTCGAATCTACCAACCGCAATGTTGTTCTGGAGTTCGACGGGGGCACCACTGTTGACAGTTTGCCGCACTTCCTATATATCATGGGTTCTCAGGTCCTTCTCGCTGTGCCTGGCAGGCCTCCCCCCTGCTAACGTTGCAAGCATGTCATCCACGAAAGCAATGCCACACACTTTGGTGCCGGAGGTGTCATGCCTTTGGCCACGTACGCTACTAGAGCTCAGGGGCACAACGTTACTTTTGATGACGCTGTGGAGTTTGATGATGGGGCGCATATTGATCCTGCCGCAAACCAAGATTGTACTGCTGCAAAACAAGATCGTACTGCTCCAAAGGAGATCGGTGCCATACAGAAGCAGTGACACCTGTGGTGGACGCAGCTCCGACGGGCTCCATGGGCAGCTGGAGCCCCTGGGTGCTTTGTATGGAGATAGACGAGCCTGTAAACAATGCGCCGTTGCCAGTACACGCGAAGTCAGAGGAGGATACGGAGGTGGATGGGAGGTTTAGCGACCGTGACAACGAAGAGCTTGCTGGTGCCAGATCCTGGGCTGACGCTAGCATGGGTGAAAAGGTTTCCTCGGAGCGGCCGCAGACGGTTCGTAGGGATACTAGCCAGGTCGGGTGGAACCGTGTGGTGAAGCGCCGGATGAGCGCGGCAGTCACTAGAAACGGTCGTCTAAGCAAGTGTGGGGCCGAGGGGCCTCTTTCCCAGGCAGAGCCAAGTACCCAGTGAGACTACAGTCGCAGCCCTGCACGTACACAATGCGCTACTCCAAGGGAGCTTGTGTTTGTGTGTGTTCGACTCTGTCAGTTCTTTTTATTTGCATCTCTATGGCGGGTAATAGGACGCCAGCCTCATGTTCTCTTCAGGACAAGTCTCCTACTATATTCCAATGGAACTCAAGGAGTCTTCGATCCAAGGTGTCGGAGTTTCGTCAATTTACCTGGAGGCACAAGTTTCCATTGATGTGCATCTCTGAATGTGGGGTCACAGAGGACATCCGCCTCTCCAATCATGTGACGTTTGTTTCGAGACCGTCTGGTGCGAAAAGCCGAGCTGCTCTGTTCGTCCGCTCCGATATTGCTGCAACTCGCAGAGACATACAGGTGACTGGAATTGACGAGCACGTTTGTTGCAGAGTTCGCTTCGGCCACCTGGACATCTCTATCATTTCGTTCTACCCCCCACCGGCAATTTCCTGCAACGTGGACAACCTTGAAGCACTTCTAAACAGCGTCCCCGCTCCGTACATACTATGCGGCGACTTCAATGCGCACCATCCTACACTCTAAATCGTTTTACACCTTAAAGGGTGTAAATCAAAATGTTCATGGCGCACACCTTTTAAGGTGTATTTTAACACCCTCATGGCAATTGGGATGCAAAGGGTGTAACGGCGAATAAAACTGTTGGGTTTGTGGCAATATGCTGGTAACTGTGTTTTCACAATTACCAGCATATTGCGTATAATCACATTGAGGTCCATATATGTATGCACATCAAGGTGACTAAATATGTATGTAAACATGCACAGCCGACATACAGACAATCATGTATGGCATGGCAGCTGTGCATGGCAATGAACCATGGCAGCTGTATATAGCTTTTCGTGAAACTGTAGACCTTCTCATGAGCAGGCACCTCCCCCATATGCATGTTCATTACTTAGAACGGTGCATTTATTCGCTGCATATTTCTTCAAGGCTTCGCAGTGTTGTACCCACAAATATCTAACCCCTGTAAAATGCATTACGTTGTTCATCATCCGCGACTCATCAGGATGTTTGGTCCTTTCCTATCTGTATGGTTGTACGCGTTTCGAAGGGAAACACCGGCATTTTAAAGATGTTGCTAGAAAAATCGACATTTTAAGAACATAACCCTTTCATTACCAAGAAGACATCAATTTTATCAAATGTATGTGTGGTCGCAGCCCTTCATGAGAAATGCCACATCTACTGATGGTTCCAAGGAGATACTACTTCAACATGCCCCAGAAGCAATTCAGAGTTACATTCATGACCGTGATATTCACGCAGAATCTATAGTCTATGTGAAAAGTGCAGTTGATAATGATAACACATTTGCTATTGGCTTGCCAAAGAATCTTCCGAGGAGGACTTACCCGTGTTCATTGAGATTGCAGGCGTACATGTTATTAACTCTGATACCATTTTTCTCATACAAACATTAAGTACAGTTGAGTATGATGAGCACTATCAAGTATTTGTTCTGTCTTGCAATGAGGAGCAACGTGTTTTAAGAAATTTAAGCACTATCTCAACAGATCTTCTAAATCTGCATGCATTACCAGATGGTATAGACGTGTTGTAAATCCAGGGCATGCACTTTTGTAATGTAACTTCCTGCTCCCTGTTGTTGTATATATTTACTTTTGTTCATGTGAACGAAAACAAACGTACTCCCTTTCTACACCCAGGTGACACACTATCGCCATATATTTCACCTGAGGGTGTAGTACACCATTGTTACACCCTCAGGAGCTTCCAAAACAAAGTTGTAGGGTGTGAAAGGGGTGTGATCTTTGTTAATACACCTATTTTACACCTTTAAAGGTGTGAAACGATTTAGAGTGTATGTGGGGCAGTGTTCGCTCTGACACGAGAGGTGCTCGTCTTGCTGCGCTATTCGAGCGAATGGACCTCTGTTGTCTAAACGACGGCACTCCAACGCTCATCCAGTCTACCCGTATGTCATCGTGTTTGGACCTTAAAGTTGTATCATCGATAGCGCAGCGCATATCATGGCTGACTGGAGCGGACGCCATTGGGAGCGACCATCTTCTCATCCTGGTTCACCTTCGTGGTACCATGGGTCCCCATCTCACGCACAATGTCAAGAAGACAAATTGGACTTATTTTCGTGCTACTCTCGAAGATGCAATCGTTCGAGGAGAAGTTGACTGCGGGCCCAATTTCTGTTGGACCGCCGCTAACGTCACGCGTCCTGCCACAAGGGAGTACCATCTACCTAAGAAAGTTCACTGCGGTCGACGCCAAGTATGAGCGACTGCGGGCAATTCGTCGTCGTGCCGAACGAAGAGCTCGTTGTTCAGGTCTTCCCTGCCATGTCGCTGATGCTCGCCGTATACAGAAGGCTATTCAAAAGCATCTTTACAGGCTTGCAACAGACGGCTGGAGAAGTTTTACGTCCTCTCTCTCTCCGGGGACGCCGCTCTCTCGAATATGGAGTGTGGTCAAGGGCCTATCTGCACCTGTCGTTCAGCGGAACCCTTTCAGGTCGTTGTCTGTGACCCCCGCGCGCTTGGAAGTCGAGATTGCGGATGAGTATCTCCGCCTGCGGATGAGTCCGCCTTACTGCAACGCCTGGGGCGGTGCCACCCTTGGCACGTGACATCCCTGAAGCCTTCGAGTCATCGGAAGATCCAGCTCTTGATGTTTCTTTTTCGCTAACAGAGATGTTGGCTGCCATCTGAAACACCCCTGCTCACACTTCTCCTGGACACGACCACATACGTACAAGGCGCTTCAGAACCTTCCTCCGATCGCTCATGAGATTCTTTTGTCCACTTACAACGACAGTTGGCAGAGTGGCACTGTCCCAAACGACTGGAAGCTCGCATTGGTTCTGTTGTTCAAGCATGGCAAGTCGCCACACAATCTGGACACGTTTTCCGACCAATAGCCCTACTAGTTGTGTTGGGAGAACTATGGAACGGATGGTGCACTCACGACTGAATTGGTATCTCGAGTCTACTCGATTCAACCGGGCAGTTATGGCTGGTTTTCGTCAAAGTTGGTCTGTGACGGACAGCATCATCGACCTAGTGCGGCGGTGCGTCCGAAGGTCCGAAGGTAAGCTTACCGCCGCTGTCTTCCTTGATGTGAAGAAAGTTTACGACACTGCTTTTCACAGCGCTGTTGTCGCGTCACTTCACGAGACCGGCGTGGGAGGTCGCACTCCTCTGGGTTCAGGATTTCCTCATTGACAAACAACTTTTGGTACGCACTACTGAGGGTGATAGCGCCGTCTACCCTGTGCAGCGTGGCATCCCACAAGGGAGCGTTCTGAGTCCACTTTTATTTAACGTCATCATGGCTTTACTCCCAACACAGGTACGTAACCATACCCGTATCACCCTCTACGCCGACGATATTTGCATATGGACTTCTGCTATCCGCCGGGATACTCTTCAGCGTAGTTTGCAGCAAGCTATGGACACCACGCTCTCCTATCTCGCGGAACGCGGTCTCTCCATTTCGCCAAGTAAGACAACAGCGGTGGTGTTTATGCGCCGCTCTTTCCACAAATACCCAATATTTGTGGAGGGCTCTGCTCCCACGTCCGCTATCTTGGCGTGATAATTGACCGCAGGCTCACGTGGGCACGGCAAATTCGGGCGATTGGTGCAACCACAAAAAAGTTTGTCAATGCCATCAGAGTAGTAATAGGCCTTGTCCAGACTACAGGGTGTACAAACTACAGGATCCCTGCCCTTGAGCGTATTTTTCCCTGCGCAGCGCGTTTGCGGAGGCTTGTCCGCGCGCTTATAACATGCAGAGACATGCAAAGAAGGGTCATACACAAAACGTACGAGTGAAAATATATTTATTAATGCCAATTGTAATGCCAATCAAGTTGCGATATATTTATTAAAGCCAATTGTGCTGGGAATTGTGCCAATTGTGATGCCAATCAGGTGAAGGAGAAAAACCCAGCCGAAAAACCTTCACGACCTGTAACAGAAGAAACACAATAAACATAATAAAGAATATACTTACTCATTGCCAATTTCACAGCTTCCATATGGGTATGACTCAACTGCATTAAAGAGATATCTCTTATCATCATAGGGCATGAGTGCAAGCTTAGTCGTTTCCACTGTATACATACATTGGCGCTTACTACATATGGTCTTTTGTGGATGACTTACCTTCACACTATTAAACAAAACATTTTTATATACATCATGATGCAATTCCCTATGAGCAATACTTTTCTTAACACCTTTTGCTCTAGCAATTTGACTATCGTCACTCAATCGGATAGAATACATTTTTGCTTTCAGAGCAACCACCTCTTCAATTATCCTACCTCCAGTCTCATCCTTGAAGTGGAACAATGCACCCTTATTTTTATTGCTATAGAGTGGATGATCAATGGGATAGGATGAAAGATCGAGGTGATCATCTGCAATCTTTTTGATTTCCTCTTCATACTCTGACGTATGAAACACACCGATGATAGAATCGGTATCCGAATACATGATGGTGATGGGACAATTCAACTTTTCCAAGAGAGTGCAATAGACAAATTCATACATTACCAACTTACTATAATCTAAAATACAAAAACCAATCTGCAATGGAAAGCTACACTTTACCTTCCTTTTCTTCATCTCATACAACACACAATTCTCAGACAAAATTTCAAATCGAATGCAGTCATTCGAGGAGCTATATCTTTGGGCCTCTTCTTTGCTGAATGCTATCTTAATTGATCTAAATCGCCTGGGGGAAAGGAGCGTCCTGCCATAAAGGGCATTACAACTTAATTTTAGTATCTTCTTCTCAAAGTCTGTTTGCGCTGCAATGCGTCGCTTAATGTTCATTTCAATGTACGGGCCAAAGATCGTACCCTGACGAAATTTCAACACTCTATGAATTTTGCTAACTCACATACCTAACTTACAATACAGACTCAACAAACGATAATGTACAACATACTCTGTTTTATCATTACAAGTGAGAAGTAACTTACCCTGTGCTGCAGGTTTGTAATTCAATTGGTCTTTTAGAGCCAACTGATACTCAGACAACCAACTCTCGTCAACCTTTTGCTTCATTGGAGCTAGTGGGAAATACCTGGTCTTCTGGTGTAGCTCCGGTGGGTAGACGAGGTCGCACACATAAATGTAGCCATACTCTGCATCCTGAGGATGGTTAATGATGTCCAAAGTCGAAAATTCGGATTCGGGTACCCACTCGAATCTTCCAATAGGCAATGGCAATGTCTGGCAACCAGCATACAAACTGTTTGCATCCCAATAGGAGATGTAACTTTGTGGTTTATCCGGGTCAAGGTTCGCACAATATTTGTTATTGGCAGCAGCATACCTCAATCCTTGTTGGCAAATACCACCTCTAATAGAAGACTCGATGGTTCGATACATATCTTCATCTGTAAGCAGCTCGATCTCAGCCTTTGTATACTTGAGAGCAGCCTGCCAACTGAATCCGGGAAGACTGACAAAGTGCAGCACTTCCAATCCATATGTCTTCATAGAAAGCTGTCTAAAATGCTGCATAACATCTAACAGGAGCAGGACATCACATTCCAAATAGATCATTGTATAATCTTTCAATGACTTGCAATCAAAATGATCATATGTTTCCCGAGCGAAAGCATAGTCATCTTCGCTGATGTGTGTTCCATTCAAATCATCATAAAAACCATCCTTGGCCGGCAGGCATTCTTCATTGTAGACTTGAAAGCTTTTGATCCAGGAATATGGGTACACACCTTTCCTAGTTAAACGTACAAAGTCATTACCATACACTTGCTGTAGGCACTTAAATGACTCAATTCCTTCCAACACCTTCAAACTATCCACCAAACAAGAAAGGGAACTATTTAAAAATTGTGTGGTGTCCCTGAACATGAGATTGCCATATTCAAAATTGCGAATCTTCTCCGAGCTCGTCGCGATGAGCCTGGGCGGGCATTTCCATTTCAAAGCATGGAAACAATGTAACAAGGAGCTGATGTCGTACTGAAGGTTGTGGATGAGCACAGGAATTTTGCCATGATTGCTGCAACTGACGTTACATTCGTTACAAATGCTAGCCGAAAAGTTGCTGATATTGCTTTCACGACTGTGATCGTGATGACGAACCTTTTTCCTGGCAACACTAAATAACACACCACAATACTCGCAGTGCGTTGCAGCGATATGCTTACGAGTTTCTTCGTCTGTGAGTTTAATGGGGGCAGGGCAACGGCTGATATCGACCACCTTGTTATGAAAATGTAGCAGGCAGTCGACGCACCTGGAAGCGGCATCGGGGTCTAAATATTTTTCATTTGCGAGTATTTTCGAATCATAGGTTCTGATTAGAATGCAGCAGAAGGAACTCATAACATGCTTCTGCATGGCACTTTTCACATTCGTATTAGGATCGAAGACAGACTCTGTATCGAGTCCGATAATACATGGAAATGCAAACATGTGACCAAACTTGTTAAATTTTAGAACATTCTTACCTGGCTCAGGGAACTCCAACAAAAGCTCCTCAAAATTCCTGCACACTCTCCTATGTGACACTAGGTTTTCCTGTGTTGCAAACCCCCTCGTACACTTTTCACAAAAAAAATCTACTTTTCTTACCATTCAATGTATTAAAATTCCTTATCCCAAAAAAATGATTATCAAATTCTAATAATTGCACTTTATCGTTAAATGCGAGACGCGGAACACGCGAAGTGTGGATACTCCCATCCTGATATGAGTACACATACACTTCAATTTGATTCCGTTCTTCAAATTCTGCAATCTCCGAATACGATACCGGACCGTCGGGCCACCATTTGACCCGTGCCAATGGATTCGAATCGAGATCCACAAGATAATTACGATATCGTTTCCAATCATTTCCATCTGTTTTTTGAGGATGCAATAGCGCTAAAGTATTATATTTGAAACACTCATTGTCGGGGCATTTTACATTTGTGAGTGTTTTCTTTCTTTTTTTCAATTCGGCAGGAATTACAGTGTCACAGCCAATATTCTTTTTTTCAATCGCGCTTATGTTCAATTCGATTTCGGATACGTCTCGGGAGACGTAACCGCTACCTTCACCCTGATAATTTTCAAGGTTGCGCGCTAACTCGCTAATCATTTCATTTAGCGCAACCATTATATCCGCGAGACAATGAATTTCTCGCGACACGGCACTTAGAAAAGCAAAATGGCTACTCATCGAATCGCCAACTTGCTTTACCATCAATACTTTCACACGCATATAAAATTTAAAAGGCATGGGATGTTGTTGTAATATGGAAACTATATCGTGCTGGTAATGTACCAGGTATTCGAATGGATCCTCGACAAAGTCATCATACGGTGACGCGAACAGGACGTAACGTCCAAGGTACCCTTCAAAGGCCGGAGCGGTTTCAAAGAACGGAAAGTATGGTACGCTAACACCAGGATGAGCCACCGAAACATGTTCCGCGAGATTGTTCACAACAGGCTCTGGGCTATCAGGATTTTGCACGGCATCTGCCGGCGTATTATCATCAAAAACTCCATCCATCAAAACCTGATCAAATTCTAATCCCCACTCTTCATCAAACAAAGCAGGATCTAAATTTGGAACGTTAGCATCCTCCTCCATGCGACGAATTACCTCCTCAACGCAATCATACCCACAGATTCCACAGCGAGGCACTAGAAACAGACATTCCATAAATTAAAATAAGAACAATAAGCAAGAAGCAGACTTACTTTTCAAAGATCTCGGCAGCACACCAAAACAAATTTTTTGGCAAAGGAAACAAGCACTGCAACCAGGGCAACAGAACTTGGTGGAAAAAACAACCCGCCAGCCACTATTTTATAGTAAATGTGGGCGGAACCGAAAATTGCATATAGAAAATCGTTAACCAATGGCATACTAAGAAAACCAATAGGCATCATTTCCATCTCATTCTCTCCCAAATCAACGATGGAAACAGACGAGTGCTATTCACTCTCCCTGGAGGACTGTGAGTTTTTTTACAGCTTTTCTCCTCTCTTTCCAGTAACTTAAGGAGATTTTTTTGTTTTAGATTACGCGTGTCTTCTGACAGGCGACTTGCCCATTGTGCAAACATTGAAGACACCACCCAGAAGTTTCTTTATACAAAATGGCGATCATCTGAGACAATGTCGCTGCGGGGGATTGATTTCATCGAAATCGTCAGACTGGCTAGATCATAACATCAGACCATATCTCGGATGTCATCCCAACTCGGATTGAGTATGAACTCGGCTGAGAGATTTCACTTGACTATACAATGGATGATGTATAAGGACCTGATGAAATTAAACTCGTATTTGAATTGCAACGGACCTGAGAGTGACTTCACACTCATCTTGCGATGTTTACCCTATCAACTCAAAACAAGACGTGGACAACTAAGGAAGAGACTACAAAAGTTTGTCGCTGTGAAATGTGACTTGTTAAGACGATACCGTGATGGTGAACAGATTTCACCGGCCATTATCAATGCCGGTTTGAGAAGACCGATCCTTCGGAATTATTACATTCAGCATTCGCACTACATCGTCCAACGAAAAGAAGACGGATCTCGCAAGATAGTGAGTCTGGAGGATTATCTTCAAAGTGCTTGTACATTGAATAAATGAGAGAATTTTTCTTAAATGAGGTATTCCTCTTCAGTCATTTTTATTACCTTGAGATCGTTGTGTACAAGGTTATTGTCAAATAATAACATAATGCTTTTGAGTGAATAATTCTTACAAAGATGGGAAGCAAATACGGAAACAAATAGGCCACAGTGGGAGCTGTAGAGACTCTGTATACACTTGTCACAATATTCGTCAACAGGTAGATCTAGCAGTTCCTCTTCAATTGGTGGTAGACCAAAGCTGTCCACATAGATGAATCTATCATTTCGATCCATCATGTACAACAACCAATGCTCTCCCGGGCCGTCGTATGGATGCGTATTAATGACAATGAAACCTTCTTCTTGAAGTGGCGAAACTCTGTCGACAGCGTAGGTTCCTCGATACATTCTCACAGTTTGAGGGTTCATTGAAAACAATAATTCAAGATCTAGAACGTCCATGATTTAATCCAAATGAATTGCAAGGTCAGCATTGACTGTCAATATCTTGGGGCTCTCACTTATAAGTATAATCGACACAGCGTGAGGCAATGGTTTTGCAAATGTAAGTTCAATTCTACAATTTCCCTTACGTATCGGATTAAAGTAGCCGCCAACGGACTCGTCTGCACTGAGGTTCCAATGCAATATGAATGAATTAGTTTTATAATTCTGATAACGCAGCTCGACGCTTCTATCATTCAGTTGAGATAGGAAATCATAATAGCTTCCTCTGCATAGGTCATTGTCCCAGTCATATGAGAGTTGTTTTCGATGTCCATCAATTGTTAGTGTTACTGAACTCACGTTGAAATGTTCAAAATTGAAAGGACTCAGTTTGAAGTCACCCTGATAGGCGTCGGTCCGTGTCATAACCATTGAGATCCGATCTGGAATGCGATCGGTGTATAGATTGTCGAAAATACCATCCACTGAGCCAGCAGTTATTGTCTTAATTTTGCTCTCTAAACCTCAGTAGTAATGTAACAACCCAAGATTTACACAGAAAATCCACGGCAAGTATTGCACATTTTACTTTAAATTATTTTAAAATTACTTTAAATTTTTTAAAAAAATTTAAATTTTTAAAATTTTGAAATTTGGCAAAATCTGACTCAGTGCAATACTTGTCGTGGATTTTCTATGTAAAACTCGGGTTGTATGAAATAAAAAAAACTAGATAGAAAGGAAGCAGACAGTAGGAAATGATTTATTTGAAAATCAACGACGCCATCTTGAAGAAATCCCGCCGGGGCGACTGGAGCACGACGGTTGCAGAGGCAGGTGGCACGCTAGTTCCAAGGCATCACACCAGATGGCGCCAGCATCGTAGCTCTATACGAGAAAGAGAACATGAAAGTACTAGCGACACGTAAAAATGGCAACACTGCTCGACAAGTCTAAGCATACCAGAGCGCGGGGAAAAGGCCTAACCGCTACTGCTAAACAGCACGGAGAAAACACTACACATCGGGGGGAAAGGCTTAAGGCAATCGACAAGGCCTAACCACAGCGTCACAACACTTCGCGGCTAACACAAGGCGGGAACCACACGATGGTAAACGTGCGTCAACAGGCTTGGACACCGCTAAACAAGTCTAAACATGCGAGAAAAGGCTTAACACGAGCACGGTAAAACAACGCGCAAACATCGGTAAATCACTCACCTTTTTTCCCCGCTGCGACGGAGCGTCCGCTCTCGTCGACAGCCAGGGATCAAGTGACGACGGAGCGAACGACCGCACGTCTTCTCCCAACGAGAGCCAGAGGTGGACTGACGTAAGCGCCACTCTACGGGTGCTACGCATGCGCGCGCTCCTAGCGCCCTCTGCTCCACCCGACCGCGCATGCGCGCGCGCGCTCCTAGCTCCCTCTGCGCCGCCCGCGGGTGTTTTCGGTTTCGGCTCTCCGCTGCGCGCGCGCGCGCTCCTAGCGGCGACGGGTGGCTTCTGACTTCCGGTTTTACTCTCGTTTCTTTGCGCGCGCGTTTATCTGTATAAAGGCAGCGCGCACCGCGCTCGCGTCATCACTACGTGAATATGTTCAGCTACCACTCTTTACAAAATTGTTCCCGCACCCACGCTTCTTGGGAAGAAGTGGAGAAGGAATGTTTCAACAGCGAAAGTCCCCGCAACGAGCTCGTCATCACTGCTTTTCGCTACGTGATAGACATGGTAGGCTTTGGCAATATAGGAGAGATCTCGCCGGGGCCGCTGCAGGAGATGGTGCGTCGAATTTACGCCCGTTACAAGAACGTCTGCATAACGGTTCCGGACGGACCCCTGGGACTAATGAGCGAATTTGTGAGCTTGTCCAACGCAGAATTCAACTACATCGCTGCAGACATCGTGGACCTTCTCGCTCGTGCCATCGCTCATATTAAGCACGCTCTACGGAAGCAGCGACATTTGCAAGCAGTCTACATCGCCAACTTTGTCATTGATTTATTGAAATACCGCTTAGTTATTGACATGCAACGCATTAAACAGTCCGAATAACGTTGACGAGACTCTGTCTTTTCTTTCACTGAAACATGTTTATTGAATACAAACAAAGGAGTTGGACGATAGATGCCTGCCCCCTCCCCCCTCCCTGACTTGTCTGATCTAACGAACAGAACGAGATGATCAGACGTGTCAGAAAAGGGGAATCTTCATCGCAGCGTCGTCATTGCACGGGTCACGGTACCAGTACGATGACGGTATGGACATTCTTTTCGTGCACCCATTCCGCTACCGCACTGCCACGATGACCCCTGCTTCTCCTGTCTGCGAGAGAGAGAGAGAGAGAGAGAGAGAAGCATATCTCGACTACAACTTTTATTCTCGATTACATGCGCGTGCAGCTCTTTGTTCCGCGGTTACTCGATCCCTGACGACGACGCTCTCGGGCTCTCTTCCGGGTTTTCCGATGCTGCACAAAGAGAGAGCACTATCGTAATCCTATACGCGTCAAAACACTAGGAAAGCTTACCGTATTCGCAGCTTCCATAAGGGAAGGAGTGTACGGAATCCACGAGATAGCGCTTGTCGTCGTAGGGGACCAAGCTCTTCTTGAGTCTCGAAATGGTGTACATTGTTTGCTTTATACTCTGGATGGTGCACTGCTTCTGAGAGACTGTCTTTTCATTGAACAGAGAATCTCGGTACACTTCGTGCAATAAATGTTTCCTCACCACGTCTTTCTTAACTCCCTTCGCTCTCGCGATCTGTTTGTGTGACCCAGCCAAGAGAATGCTGTACATTTTCGCTCGGATGGCTACGACTTCCTGAATAACACCACCTCCCGTCTCGTCTTTGAAGTACCCCATCTGGTTCGCGTGCTCGTCGTTGAAAAGCGGGTGGTCCGGTGGATAGGAAGACAGATCTAACTCATTCTCAATCTTCATGAGCTGTTCTTCCAGGCTTTCACACGTGAGAGAAAAAATTATGCTGTCCGTATCGCTATAGATCAATTGCACTGGACACGTCAAGCGAGAAAAGAGAGACTCGTAGATGAAGCTGTACATTCGGACTTTGGATATCTCTAGAATGGCAAAGCCCACGTAAAGGGGGTGCGTGCATTTGACCCTCCTATTCTGCATCTCGTATAAGATGCACTTGTCACTCAGAATGTGAAAATGCTGACTGCTGACGGAGCTAGCTTTTCGGAGCGCGCTTTCTTTGTCGTAGGCTATAGCGTACCTTTTCATGCGTCTCACATTTTGTATCGACTTACCGAACGTACTGTTGGACATGGTTTTGTACAAAAGTCGTTCGAATTTCGTGGTGGCGGCATTCCTCAACGTGACGTTTCTGTGCACGAAGGCTCGCAAAAAATTGTCTTGGCGGAACGAAAGAATGCTGTGAACACGCTTTATTTTCATGCCCAACCTCACATACAGTGCGAGCAATGCATAATGAACGACGTAGCGTTCTTTATCGTAGCACGTCAGCAAGAGTTTCTTTGTGGGAGGGGCGTTCAGCGCCAACGCGTCTTTCAAGTGTCGCTGGTAGGGGGAGAGTTCGTTCTCGTTCACACACCTGTGTTCGGGTGCCAGGGGAAAATCCCTGGTGAGTGCGTGCAGTTCTTCGGGGTATGTCAAGTCTACCACGTAGACGTAACCCACTTCCGAATCGTGAGGAATGTTGAGAAAATCGATCTCGCTCCACCTCGAAGGATCGACCCACTCAAAACCACCTGTCGGGAGATGGAAAGTCATCGCGTACGGGTACAAACTATTCACGTCGAGGTACTGGATAAAAGTCTTTTCTTGCTGTGGATCGTAATCGTCGCACTCCTCGTGATTAGCCCGACAGTATCTATGGAAGCTGTTACAAATGCCTCCCCTGATTCCTTTCTCGATCGTTTCGTACATCTCCTGATCACTTATGAGCTCGAGCTTGACTTTAGTGAACTTCAGAGCGCTGCTCCACGCGTAACTGGCAAGGGACACGGTGCGTAAGATATCTATCCTATCCGTTTCTTGCGCAATTCTCCTGAAATGCAGCACGACGTCGCAGAGCTGACAAGTGTCGAGCGTAACGTAGAGACGCGTGTAATCGCCCAGGTCCTTGCATTCGAACAATTCGAAAATCTCGAGGGCGTACTGATAGTCCTCGTCCGTGATCTCTTGGTCGTTCAGGTCACTTTTGAAAGCTTCCTTTGGCGGTAGTGCGGGCAAATTGTACGCTTCGAAACTGTCGACGAAGGTGTACGGGTAAATTCCCTTCTTGAGGAGGCGTCGGAAACGGTCACCAAACATTTGACGAGTACAATGAAACGCGCTCTCACCACCGCTGGCACCAGCGGCATGGCCGAGTGGGCTAAGGCGTCCGCTCGTTGGTGGTAACCAAGGTCGTGCTGAAGACTGGGAGGTGGTGGGTTCGAATCCTACCGCCGGCTGTGCTGTCTGAGGTTTTCCCTGGGTTTTCCGAAGACTTTCCAGACGAATGTCGGCACAGTTCCCCCTGAAGTCGGCCCAGGACGCATACTAACCCCCCTGTCCCCCACTCCTTCCTGCTATCCTCTCTCCGTCTGTCCACATCTGTACGTCGCTCATAGCCACAGTTGCTTCGCGGCGCTAACACCCAATCAAAAAAAAAAAAAAAAAAAAAAAAAAAAAAAACCACCGCTGGCGAGCAGAGTTTCCACCAGGTTCGACAAGGACAGGTTGAAAAACTGCGTGGTATCGCGGAAATGGAGATCTCCAATATTGAACCCTCTTATCTTTTCCGAACTCGAAGCTAAGATCCACGGTTCACCCATATTTAGAACGTGCATGTATCGGAGAAGGGAGCTCAAATCGTATTGCAGGTTGTGCACGCACACGACGAGTTCTTTGGTATTACGACACGTAAGGTTACACGTATCACACAGCGTCGCGACAAAATTCGAAGAACCGGGCTCTACGAAGTGGGTGTGGTCGTGATGCGACACTTTCCGTGTGTGTCGGTTAAATTCGATTCCACAAAATTCGCAGTGCGTAGCGCTCGCGTGCCGAAAGTGGTCTTCCACACTCATGACCAACGGTGAGGGAAGACGGTTCAGCCTATGGATTTGTTCGCTAAATCCCTTGAGCGCGAACAAGCATTTTTCTGCCGCGTTGGGTCCCAAATAGCCATCTACGCCCATTATTTTCCCGTCACAACTCCGCACTACAACGATGCTGTACGAACTCATCCTGTGCACACTCACGGCGTCCTTAACAAGTGCATCCTTTTCCAAGACGCTCTCCGTGTCTAACACCG
The DNA here is from genome assembly GCF_037126465.1 of Ornithodoros turicata. Classification (NCBI taxonomy): domain Eukaryota; kingdom Metazoa; phylum Arthropoda; class Arachnida; order Ixodida; family Argasidae; genus Ornithodoros; species Ornithodoros turicata. Next base: position 28,714,217 of record NC_088205.1, read on the forward strand.
CGAAATAGGGGTAGGGATGCGTGTACTGTATCTTGTTGAAGGAGACACTCTCCCCCGCTTTTGGCATTTCGAGGATCACTTCGTCTACGTCTCGACACAGACGTTCGTGCTGCTCCAACGCCTGTCTTGTCCCATAGCCGCTCGTACACTTCTCACAATAAAAATAGTCACCACGTCCCATGAAAGTGCTAAATTTTTTAATGCCATAGAAATGCTCCCTAACCTCGAGCAGATAGACTTTATCCTTATAGAGCGTACAGGGAACCCGTCCGGTAGATATCGAACTCGTCTGCTCGTCGAACACGTAGATGTACACGGAGATTTTGTTTTTTCTCTCCCACAGGGTAATGTCTTCGTAAGTGACTGGGAAGTAGGGGGGCCAGTACGTCACGCGCGTCTCCGGGTTCCGCGGATTCATATATTTGTGATATCTGACATAATGGTTTGCATTCCTCTTTAACGGATGCAAGAGTGCCAGCACGCTATACTTGAAACATTCGTTTTCGTGGTTCGGTGGAAGTTTGACGTTTGTGAGAGTCTTTCGTTTTCTTTTTAGCAGCTCGGGAAGCTCGATCGTGCACCCAATCCGCTTCGGTTTTAAGCGCGTTAGTTTTAAGTCGACACATTGGACGTCGTTCGAGGTGAAACCAGACCCTTCTCTCGCATAGTTTTCAACGCGTTGCGAGGATTCTGCGATAGCAGCATTTATCGCACCTTCGATTTCTTGACGGTTATGAACCACTCTCATGTGAAGGTTCACGTGAAGGAGATGAGAAGTCAACCCGTCGGCTCCGTCCTTAACCATGAGCGCTTTCGAGCACAGACAAATTTGAAAGGCATGGGATAAGCTTCGAGGACGCGCGCGATTACTGGAGCTATGCTCGGTAGATAGAGTCGCAAATCGTCGACGTTGTCGTCGTGCGGGGAGCAGAGAAGCGTGTACCTAGTAGCCGTTCCGTCGAATGCCTCGTCTGTGACAAAAAAAGGAAGGAATCGTCTCTCCGTGACGGAGGGATGATTCTCTACGACGTGTTCTCGCAATTCAATGATTCTACGACCCTGGACAGGCTCAGCTTCGTTTTGAAATTCTGGACTTGCACCTGGTGATTCATCTCTAGCCCAAGCAGACAGAGGAATGAAATCTGCATAGGACTGATCCCCTTCCCACATGAGCAATTCGTCTGCATTGTCGTGCCCATCTAGGGGTTCGTCGTCGTCGTCGTCGTCATCCGTTTCAGGTATTACGAAAGGAGGACTACTGACTCTGTCGTCGTCATCTGAAAGGACGACTGGGCTGTTACCGAGATTCTCTATTCTAGCTTCGTGCTCTCTTTCTACGGCCACGAGCATGGCATCGATGGGGTCGTACTGACATACGAGACAGCGCGGCACTGCGGTCAAACAAAATCAGTACGAGATTTCCTCTCACGAAACAATGCTCACTTTTCCATTCAGTTGAGGAACGCTTGAGATTGATGATGAGAGAAAGGATGGGATGAGTCCCTGTGTGTGTGTTCAGTGTCATGCGGTGACAGCGGCTATTGGTTCCTGAAAAACAATGTCATACATAGAATACACTCTCACAGCAGAGACGGTCAACTTACATTCTGCTCCACGAAACGCCTCGCGTCGTGGATGGATGCCCCTTGTGGGCTTTCGATCAATCGTCGTAGAACCAGCGCACCTTTTATAGTCGCTACACCGCTCTCCTCCTCGTCCTCGCATTGCGACGGTGTCGTCTGTACTTTGACCACCCCGCCTTCCGTCTTTCGCGCCTTTTTGCGATGTCGCATATGACAATGATAATACCATCGACGTTGAATAAAACATTACACTATTTTCTAGCTAACACTCTGGGCCGACTTGTATATGATGACGAGAAGACCCAGAGTGGGATTCGAACCCAGGATCCTTCTACACTGGGCGCGACACACTAACCACCAGTCTAATTCGTGCTGCGTGACGTTTTTCGTATTGCGGGGTTCGTGTCTACACACGTCACAACATGTTCAAACACGTCCAAACATGTTCAGACACGTTCAATGACGTCATAGAGAGGGTGAGAGGAACGAGTGTGTCCAGGGGCGACTTCGCCGCCCGTGTCTGAACACGTCCAAACATGTTCAAACACGTCTTAACATGTTCAAACACGTTCAATGACGTCATAGAGAGTGAGAGGCAAAGCTTTACTATAAATGTCGAAGCGAATGGTCGATCGTCATTCCATCATGATCAGCTTGGTAGATCCTCGTAAGTAATACCCATGACGTCATCATCGCCGAAATGTTTGAAGAGTTTCGTTTCCAGTGTACAACACTTTTGCTGCGCGTGAAGTCGGTTTTTTCCCGCCTCACATATTTCGGGAGATTGGCAGCGCCCGCTTCTTCTGCACCAATTGTGGTGGATTGTGGTCCAAAGGTACGCTTCCTCGTTATTTTTTTAATACGTTCTATAACCAGTCACATTTTTTTCAGAGCAAAAGCATTGGACGGACCGATTGATTCGCCCGTTTCTCGGTTGTCGGACGGTACCGTTCGACGTACGTTGCGAAGGACTTCGACTATTGAAGGAAGATGGAGAAGATGGACCATCAGTGTCACTCTGTGACTGAAGAAGATTGTACGTGTGTGTGTGTTTGAGTTAAAAAAACACGCGTTTCTCACACTCCTTTCGTTGCAGATTACGAATGGCTACTGACGGGAGATCTACCCCTGGTCCTAACCTTCAAGCCTCCTCCAAAGACCTTCTTTTTGCGAATCGGCGATCAACTGACTACCTGTCGCTGCGGTGGACTCTGGCCGAGAAACCCCAGCCATTGGTTAGACTCGAGCCTTCGTCCGTATTTGGGCTGCCTTCCCGGCTACGAAACCAAAGCTGGAGCCTAATTTTTGTGTAACGAGAAATAAAAAAAGGTTGTCTACTCTCATTCCGTCTCAGTCATGATGACGCCCGAGCAGAGGTTTGCCACCTTTGTGCAAACGCGAATGTATCGGGACTTGCTGCGATTACGCGATTATATTCACGGCGATAGCTGCGAGGGAGACTTTCGCTCGATTCTCAAGACGATACCCCTACGTCTGTTCACCGTCAGTGGGAAGATTGCAAAGAAAATGAAGCGTTTCGTAGATTACAAGCTCGAGCTGTTGGAAAAGTATAGACGAGGAGAGACAGTCGACCCGTGTCTCATCAACGCGGGTTTCAACCGACCTATCGTCCGTCGCTACTGGCTTCTCCACACATCCCTCGACGTCACGGTGCAGACCGGCGACGACGACGGCGGTGAGCGTCGGGTCAGCACGTTGGAAGATCGTCTCGCAAGGGTCTTGTGTATGTCGTGAAAAAATAAATAGTCTATTTTTTACGAAACGAGTTCGCTCACGAGGAGACGTTTTATTGTTTCGTCATTCTCTTCGAGGTTACAGGAAAACATGGATACACAACTTTTCAAGCTGTAGCGTTTCGACATGCGCGTGGCTACGTAGATACAAAAAAGCCCGCAGTAAGGCGAAAAAGGCGATTGAATACACTTGTCGTTATACTCGTCCACTACAGGTAAAGTCTTTCGAAGGTTTGCTTCGATGGGGGGAAGTCCGTAGCTGTCGAAAAACACGGCAGACCCGTCGTAGTTTTTCAGGTAGAGCACCCAGTGCTGCCCGCGCCTTCTTCGCTCTTCCGTATTGATGATTAAATAACCGGGCTTGCGTAAAACGAAGGCTTCGTCGGAAGCGCAAATGCCTCTCAGCATGGAGGAAGCGAGGGGGTTCAGGGACACGAGTTCCAAGATGTCGCTCTCGTACATCTTTTCTTATGGGAAGGTGACCGTACGGTCCTTGTCGACGTACATGAGCTTGGGACACTCGGAAATCAAGAGGACGGTGACCGCGTGTGGAAGGGCTTTAGCGAAGCGTAATTGCAGGCGAACGTTTCCTTTTCGCCACTCGTTCAAATGCGAAGGAGAAGAACACTTGTCCACGTCCAAGTTGAAGTAGAGAAGGAACCCGTTCGTTTTAAATCGCTCGTAGCTATACTTGAAATGTTTCTCTCCCAGTTCTTGCAAGAAGTTAAAGTAGGGAATTTTGACGAGGTCGTTCTGAAAGTCGTACTCGGCTCGCACTTGCTGGCCGTCCACGGAGAGCATCGAATGAGACAGGTCGTAATGACGGAATTTGTAGGGGTTCGATTGGATGTCGCCGAGAAAGTCGGACGTGGCGAGCAGGGCGACGCATAATTTGGAAGGTACCCTTTCGGGGTAAACGTTTTCAAAGTGAGCGTCCAAGCTCCCGGCACTCAAGCTCCGCACCTTGGTTTCCAATCCGCGTAACACGTAGATGGCCGGCGTGGTCTGAAGCCGCCGCTCGTATTCCAAAAACAGGGAAGGTGCCAGCGTCACCTTTTTCAAGTGTAACGTCATTTCTTTAATGTCCACCTCGTAATTGTACGTTTTCTTGTCTTTGGGGACCGATACGAGTTTAAATTCGTCGTTGTTTAACAGGAAAACGACGCGAATTTCGACGGCAGGTACCATCAGGCGCGGCTGTTGAAACAGGTCGGTATTGATCTGTCCGACCAGGTTAAAGTATTTTCCACCCTTCGTCGCTTCGTAACGTTGTTTCGGACCGCGAGACGAGACGTCGTAATCGTCCTTTAAATGTTCGTCGTCCTCGACATAAAGTCCAGCCGCGTGCACTGTTTCTTGAGCCGCGGGCGTGGAATGAAGCACGACGTCCAAAATACTCCTGTAGGCGTACAACTCGTTGGAACTGACGAGTTTGTTGTTCGCGTAAACGGTGACCGTCTTAAACATGCCGCTCAACAGGTGGTTTATTGGGAAAACGACATCTTTCTCGTCCATTTCTTCCCCGTCGTCGCGAACAATGCGCACGGTCAAAGACACGAAACTGCCGTAGAGATCCAAGTGTGCCCTTTGCAAATTTTGAATACAAAATTCGATCACGGAATTATTTACCCCGTTGACCGGATAAAAAAGTTGGTACGAAGTATCTTCCACGCCGTATTGAATGGAAGGGGGTTCGAATATCATCACGTCACTCGTAAGACAATGCGGTGACCGTTGCGTCTGTATTTTTGCTTTCGTTGACGTCATGGCGGAGCGCGCGCAGCGGATGTGTGACCTTCACGGCCTACCAAAGATATCTGCAGGTGCGTCGTGTGTCGGCGCCTTTTGTTGTCTTTTGCGGCGTTTCTTTCCATTGTTGTTGTTGTTTCCAGAGCCCTCCATGGAATCCAGCACGTCTCTCCCCGTTGCTATGGCCGTCTTTTTTACTGCGCGCGATATTCCTTCGCCATCGGCCAAATTCCGCGCCAAGCGCTTCAACGTTCTCTTGGCGATCGGTTTTATTTGCTGCCACATGGGAACGATAAACTTGGATATGTTGCTCAACACACTGCCCCCTCGTTGGAAAAGGGGTCCCGTGTACACGGGAATTATTTTGGGGGAATTACGGTACATATTTGAAATGCAACGTTAGATTGGTTCTGCCTTTGGACCGCAACGGCAAACGTCTTCCCGTTTCGTCCGCGAGAACGATCGTCACTGAGGGAATTTCGAATTGAGACAGGTTAAAATACTGGATGTTATCTAACGTGTAGGTGACGACGTGCTTGTCTTTCTCGTAATAAAAGGGTAGTATTTTTAATATAGGTTTTTTCCCGCTCCCCACGTACGTGGGTTCCACGATATCCGTGTACACGATTATGTTGTGAAACGGGGGTTCCAGGAGTACCTCGACGGAGCTCGTAGCATCCTCATCCCTTGTGAACACGGTACGCGATTCGAAGCCCAAAAGCACGGCCAGGTACTCGGAAAGTCTTAGGGTGGAGGTGCCCTCGGAAAGCCGAATTTTACATTTCTGTTCGGTTCCGTCGAAGCTGAAGCGCGCGCGTTCGCCTACGCGCTGATTAATCGCATTTAGAAGTGCTTGCGGCGTCGCATAATAGCCGGGAGGCAGATGTACTTGCAAAGATCGAGGAATTTTCGTCTTGATCGTGAAAGAAAATTGACGCGCTACGGGGAGAGAGACGCGTAGCGTTTCTTCGTGTCCCTCGACGGGTGTGAGATGTAGCAGCTTGACAAAGGGTTCCGGTACGTGCAACCCTTTCGGTGTTTTCAGAGAGTACACGTTATCCGCGAATTCTAGCGAGGCGTCCAGCTTGTGCGTCTGGAAATACTTGTTGAGTGTGTTCCGTAGGGACGTGGTTTCCGAATTCAGAGTGACGTCGCCGAAAGCGACGGGTGCGGCGTGCTCCAATAAGATGGAGGTGGCTTCGCGTTCGCTCAATTTGGGGGGTTTCACCGCACGACCTGCTTCGCGGGACGCTAGCGAGGCGTCGAGCGCCTGTGCGAGCCGAGGGTTCAATTCCACGGCTTTCACGTCCACGGGTAAGACGAAGTCGTATCGCGATTTATTGTACGCGAAAGAAACGTCGAATTCCGAAAGGGCTTTTCCCAAATCCCTCTCGAGATCCGAGGTGACACGAAAAGTTCTGCCGGCTTCCACCGTGTCCTCGAAAGAAACCTCGATTTTCGCATCTTGCCTTTCGTACCCGATATTTAAAAAATCGTTACTTATGCTGAGATCCATCAGACCGACTTTATACCGATTCGAGAGCTGAAGCGGACTATCGAAAGCTACCGTGAAGGCGTTGAGTTTATTCGAGGGAAACTTATCCATGCTGGCGTTCGAGAGCAGGTGGACGTAGATGTCCGACATCATTTCCCAATCTTGACCACGTCGCTGCTCGGAACCCAACTGTCGTGTTCTTTGTCGTAACCGAACCAGCGAACCAAGGAGAAGCTCTGACCGTTCAGTTGCTTCTTTCTGAGCACTTTCGTTACTGGCCAAGGCTGATTGGCGTCTCGGGTTACGACGAGTACCTCCTCCGGGTAGAAAGATCCGTCCACTTCCTTACCCCGGTAATCTTCCAGGTGTACGACGGGAGGAGAGGTGTCTCTCAGGCGGGAGACGGTGAAAATCTGAGGCGACCAACTCCCTTCCGAGCTCTTATGAAAACCTTTTCTGTGAAGTAGGACCCTCACTTTATCCCCCAGTTTGAGCTTCTTTTTCACGGAGGGTACGACGGGCTTCCCATTTATCTTATTGAACAGCTCCAATTCGTTTTCGGGCGTGACTTCGGACGGGCTGATGCCCAAAGTCCTGTGTTTGGTGGTGTTGTAGTCGCGCACGATCTTGGGAAGCGCGGAAACGAAGTGGTATTTTCCCGTTACTCTAAAATAACGGAATATTCTGTCGCGTAAAGTCGTATGACGCGCTCTGCCTGCGACGCTTTGATTACTGGAGAGAAGGTAGAATACATCTGTACCTTCTTTCGTGAGAGATACTCCTTGACGGTCTTGTTGTAGAATTCCCCACCTCTGTCGCAAAAGATGCGTGTAGGTACGTTACCTCCCCGAAAAAGTCTTATCATGGCCCTTTTCATTTCGGCGGGGCGCTTCGTCTTTAGCGGGAGGGTGCGCAGAAAGCGGGAGAGGGAATCGATTGCCACGAGAATGTAGCGGTAGCCACCGTTGAATCTCTTGTATTTTGAAAAATCGGCGAGGTCCATTTGCCACACGTCGTTGATCTTGAGCGCGATGATGCGTCTCCTATTAAACTTTCTTCTGACCGGATGGTGGAGCGTGTAGGCATCCAGCTTTCTGAGAATGGCGAGAGCCTTCTTTTTGCTCAAGTGATGCGCTTTTCTATAGCGTTCCACACCCCCCAAACCACCCTCTGGTTTCTCATATCCCTCCATAAGTCGTCCACGCAATGGAGGCTTGCTGCTGCTGCTGCTGCTGTTGAGGCTCGCGAGATTTGGGTAGAGAAATCAGACGCAATAGTTTCGAGACTTTGGGGAACCAGGAAGGTTTCTTTCCCGTTTTACGTTGCAACAAATAATTGACGAGTTCGTAAACGGAGGAGTGTCTGATGGGCTTGCCCGACACGGAGACACAACCCTCGCGATCCCAGGAAAGAACCTTCTTTAATTCCGAGACGACCCTTTCCGCTTCCTCTTCGTCCACCTCTGGAGAGAGGAGCGAATAGTCAAAGTCATTTGTAGCGTCGGACGCCTTGTTTTTATTGTCGTAGGGGTCAAATCCGTACTGCTTGAGTATACGATACAGTGCTTGCAGTATGAGTTTCACTTTGACGTCGTCACTCTCCTTCGAGGAAAGAATGTTTCCGATGGAGGTGGTCACTTCAATTCTCTTGGCCATTGGCGAAAAGGTTCAACACGGCGGAAAGCAGGAGAGGAACCACCGACGAAAGAACGCCCTGTCCTCGCTGCTGAGACAGATAGCGCTTCAAACGTTGCGGATTCTTGTGAATCTTTTTGTAGGCGAGCCGTCGTAAAAAGCGTTTGTGCTTCTTCAAACGCGCGAACGTATCTGGAGCTAGAGCCACCTTTCCGTTCAATACATTGAGGCAAATTTCGGAGAGGTGTTTCATGTCGGACGAGGACGAACGTCTCAAGACGTCGCGGCGGCGTGGAGGGGGTAGAGTGGAGAGTACTTTGAGTAAAGTGAGGTGAGGGCGGAGATTCATTTCGGAGCGTAGATATATTGACGTTCTCCCGGAAAGATATTGCTACGCAACCTGTGATCCTCGTGCGTATAGTTGTGAAGATCCACGAGTAAATATGCGTGGGGCGACGACATCGCTTGTTTATATGCGTCCAGAAAATACTCCAATCTTTTTCTGCCAAATAGCTGTTGGCCGAAATGTTCCATCTGGTGCACGCTGCGCACGGTGCGCCACAGGACGACGTAACTGGCGTTGTAGGATATTGTTCTAAAATGGCTACTGTCGAAAAAGATGTTTTGAACGAGTAAGAAGATCGACGCGTTGGCGTGGTGAGAACCCCGAATGAAAAGATCGGTCACCTCCTTCAAGGAACCGGCGTCGGTCATGTGATCGTCGACGACGATCAGCGTAGCGCGCGACGTGTCCCACTCTCGCGGTAGCTCCTTGGTAAATTTTACGGAGTCCCCGAATTCGTCCTGCATGCTCGGCGAAGCATATTTCTGCACGTAGAATATTTGTGACGGAGGCTTGTCTACCACGTCGTTCAGGTTCCTCAACACGTTAGCAACGAAAGTAGATTTGCCGCACATGGAGGGGCCGCTTAAGATACAGCGAAAGGGATGACGGAAACGAAAAGGTTCGGGGGAAGACATGTTGCGTGCGTACACGTTGCACGAAGAAAAAGAAGAGACTGAGACTCGAAGAGAAATGTATCGCTTTTATTTACACATCCTCGTCGTCGTCCTCTACATCGGAACTGCGTTCCCAATACAGATTGTCCAGGCTAAAGTTGGACTTCTTTTTCGCCAGTCTGTCCGCCGCTAAGATGCGGTCGAGCGTCTTCATCTTGTCCTGACACATTTCTTGACGCGCTTGCAACCATTCCAGGCGGTGGACTTGAAAGGCTTCCTCCACGATGCCGCGAATAAATTCGCGAAGTTCTTCGTTTTTTGTCTTTTCCTTGCGACGACGAGAAGCGCAGGAGAATAAACCACACATGGCGTTTTTCACGTATCGCTCAGAATGATGACGCGAGCGCGGTGCGCGCTGCCTTTATAGAGATAAACGCGCGCGCAAAGAAACGAGAATGAAAGCGAAACTGAAAAGCCACCCGTCGCCGCTAGGAGCGCGCGCGCGCGCAGCGGAGAGCCGAAACCGAAAACACCCGCGGGCGGCGCAGAGGGAGCTAGGAGCGCGCGCGCGCGCGCGCGCATGCGCGGTCGGGTGGAGCAGAGGGCGCTAGGAGCGCGCGCATGCGTAGCACCCGTAGAGTGGCGCTTACGTCAGTCCACCTCTGGCTCTCGTTGGGAGAAGACGTGCGGTCGTTCGCTCCGTCGTCACTTGATCCCTGGCTGTCGACGAGAGCGGACGCTCCGTCGCAGCGGGGAAAAAAGGTGAGTGATTTACCGATGTTTGTGCGTTGTTTTACCGTGCTCGTGTTAAGCCTTTTCTCGCATGTTTAGACTTGTTTAGCGGTGTCCAAGCCTGTTGACGCACGTTTACCATCGTGTGGTTCCCGCCTTGTGTTAGCCGCGAAGTGTTGTGACGCTGTGGTTAGGCCTTGTCGATTGCCTTAAGCCTTTCCCCCCCGATGTGTAGTGTTTTCTCCGTGCTGTTTAGCAGTAGCGGTTAGGCCTTTTCCCCGCGCTCTGGCATGCTTAGACTTGTCGAGCAGTGTTGCCATTTTTACGTGTCGCTAGTACTTTCATGTTCTCTTTCTCGTATAGAGCTACGATGCTGGCGCCATCTGGTGTGATGCCTTGGAACTAGCGTGCCACCTGCCTCTGCAACCGTCGTGCTCCAGTCGCCCGCACAGGCGGGATTTCTTCAAGATGGCGTCGTTGATTTTCAAATAAATCATTTCCTACTGTCTGCTTCCTTTCTATCTAGTTTTTTATTTCCTACAACCCGAGTTTTACATAGAAAATCCACGACAAGTATTGCACTGAGTCAGATTTTGCCAAATTTCAAAATTTTAAAAATTTAAATTTTTTTAAAAAATTTAAAGTAATTTTACAATAATTTAAAGTAAAATGTGCAATACTTGCCGTGGATTTTCTGTGTAAATCTTGGGTTGTTACATTACTACTAACCTCGCACAGTATAACACGCTGGATGTTTCTTCAGTATAGACTGGTGAGAGAGGAAAGTTGAGTTACTGACTTTGACTTTACGTAATGACAGTACTGCATTGTGTATCTTGATTTGATGTTGATGAGTTTCTCCTGGACCAGTCAATAAGCGATGCATGTCGCTGGCGTGCACAGCAGACACCCTAACATCCAATCCCGGTAATAATAGCTTAATTTGATCTGTCAAATCCGTATTAACACGCATGACAACTTCAAATAGTTTGCCACCACTTGTTCTAGAAATGAGTGCTTTAGCAACATGCGAATTTGGATCGTTTGCGGCATGTTCACCTGAATCATAAATATACATTCCGCAATCATCTACCGTTTTCTGAAGATGCGTGTTGGTGTGGAGCAAAGTATCAAGCATACATAGGTAGGAATTCAAACAATTTGGTGATACCAATCGCTGATTGATATACACATTAATATACTTAAACATTGCAGCTCCCAAGTTATTCACGGGGAATACAACATCGTTGACTACACCATCCGCCGTTCTTGTATACGGATCACTCCCATCGCTTCTCAATATCTGCATAGTTAGTTTAATGTACATACTAGGAACATCGAGATAGAGATCGGATAAGTTGCTTATATTCCATTCAATCGTAGATTCGCCGCCTGTAATTGTTGATATAGGGTAGAATAATTGATTCTCGCATGATTCTATAGAAATTTGAGTGGGTGGGATTTGAAAAAGCTCACACTCCCCCTTCAAAACCTATTCGGACTGGGCGTGGACTACGTTGACCAGTGACATGTTTGCGACTGAATACGATTGTCACCCTCTCCCATGTTTTATTTTTTAGGATTGTTTACCTGTAGCCACTTATTTCCCCTTTTTCCCACCCCTCCACTTCTTTCAAGTTGGAAGAGATTGTGTCGCTTCTAAGAAGAAATGAATCGTTTTCTCAGCTCTTTCTAAGCATCTTCCCATGACGTATGGTAACGAGTACAAAATCCGATCCCGTGTCGAGACCTCCGGCGTCGTTTCGCGACTCTTCCTAAGCAGCTTTTTATCGCATCTTCCCACGACCTATGGTAACGAGTACGAAATGCGATCCCGTGTCGAGACCGCCGATACCCACCACTTCTAACGGTTTTCTTTCAAATTGGACAACTCCGTGTCGATGCGCCGGTTCTAACGGCTTTTTTTACTTACCCCCACCGCAATCCGTTATCGTCGCGACCTCCCGTGTCGATGCGCCGGTTCTAATGGCTTTTTTAAGTGGACAGTCGCACTTATCCCCACCGCAATCTTGCCTTATTTCCCACATTTTTACTATCCAGTCAGACAAACGGACGCCAGCGTTGACGAAAATATTTATTCCTCACTCCAATTGGGTTGCTTGCCAAAGACATCTTTTCTTCTTCTTTTCCTACGTCTGCCACCGCCGCCAGCAAAATCTTTTAACACTTGCGACTTAAGCTCGGATGCACTGTTTCTAATGGCTTCTTTCAGATGTTGACCATCTGATAGCTTTCGTGCCAGGTTTTTTGCTGCATTCATTGCGGTCTTAGTAACGTATGGATGTGCTCGTCGCAGGAGTGGTAATGCAAACTTGCGCAATGATTTAAAGAATCCACTGCCCCTCTGGAACATCGGTCCTGAGTACGGCATAATATTGCCCAGTCCGTGACCGCAGTGGATTTCCGGGATTTCTTTAAGATACATGTCTAAAATGTAGAGCTAGAGCTGTTTTGCCCGGTCCTTTGAAGTGGAGAGGTCGACCAGAGTCGTCACACAACTTAATTGAAATGAAATTTATTTCATTATGCAATAGCTTAAAATATTGTATGTTTTGAAAAGCATAATGAATGATACTGTCTTCCTTTGCAGAGTATGGAACTAATTTTAATATGGGAAACTTCTTTGCACCCAAGTGCGATGATTCGATAATATCGCAATAAACTATAAAATGATGGAATAATGGTGTAAGTCTGAGGTGTGTGTTTCCAATTGTACTGTTCGCAAAAGTTGTAAGTGGTGCAAAACCTAGCCTATTAGAGAGGTATTCTGATAGATGAATAGTAACACCGTCAATTGGGTTGATAGTGCAGAGCTTTCTCTCGTTACTATATGTGAGTAGAGCTTTGCCTTCTAATTGATTGTTGATTGTATGTAGCAGTAATTTCGGAGTTTCATAATGATCTGGTGGAATAGTTATTCTTTTTGTAACAAGTACTTCTTTCTCTATAATCAAGTCATAAGTGCGTTCAAATGGATCTCCATAGTAGTAGGCTGTATCATCTTTTATATTAAAATTATTTAATCTGAGGAGATTCTTGAGCTGTTCTGGAATAGCAAAGAGACTGTGTAATGGCTGTGTCAATCTATAACTATTCTCCCGGAATGTTACATTTGCTTCAATTTTGTGTGTTTTAAAAAAGCGATTTCATGTTGTCTTGATAGAACAACCTGGAATGAATGCGATCAAGCCATTTGAAGTAAGAATAGAAATTTCTTCTAGTATGCATAGCTGCGAAGCGAATTCCTCTCGAAGGAATGTGTCCTGACGAGGCACCTTAGAACCTATCACAATATTGCCTTGAATGGTTGACACTCCAATGGTCTCTTGCAAGTTTTCATCTATAAATTTAATTGACCGAACAGAATGTGGTAAACGGAATACATATCTCCCTTCAATATAATTGATAGAACTGTTCAAGTCTTTAAAAAGCTCTAGAAGGGCCATTTCGATAGTTTTTTTAACGATAATAGTCTTGCGAACCTCTGCAAATTCTTTGTAATCAACCTGCATGACACCATCATCACTCCGCGGTATATTGTAGAATAGATTACAGATCGATAGTTCTTGTAATCCAACTTCATACTTTCCACTCAGTTGTAGGGGTGCATTCAAAGCAATTGTAAAGTTGTCCAGTGTATTTGTTGGATATAATTCGGTACAATCATTGGACAGGAGGTACATATAAAACTCAGAGCCTGGCAACATCGTGCACTGGAACCCACGAATTAAATGAATCGTCATAACCAGCCCACTTCACTTTATAATGAGTGACTCCATCAATTTTCTTACTGGATATATTTTTTTCAATTGGATATGGGTCATCAGGCTCTTTAATAACGCGCTGCAATTCGTTTGCATAATATGTGCCCTCTTCTTCTACACCATCTGGGCCTGCAATGTAAAAGACAGGTGGATCTGTTTTCTTATACCTCGAAATTGTATAGATAACGTGAGACCAGTGTCCTGTGTACCCCTTGTCAAATATTGATCGATTCAATAGAACACGAACTTGCTGGCCAATTTCGAATGGTATTGTGATGTCATCATCTTTTTTACTATTGAGTCTATTGAAGAGCTCAACCTCGTTACTTTCATTCACTTCATTCGGTGCCATTTTAATAGTTCTATGATAAGAATTGTTATAACCTTCTATAATCTTTGGAAGAATTTTAAGGTACTTGTGATGTCCTTTACTACGGAAATAACGGAATAGGCGACCTTTAATAGTCCTAACGGCACGCTCTGCTAGACAAGATTTATTAATTGAAAAAGAATGATAGAGGGCTATACCATGACGCCTACACCAAGCCTGCACATGTTTGTTGAAGAACTCAGACCCCTGATCCACATGGATTAGCCGTGGGGTTTCCCCTCTCTGTCGATAAATCTTCATAAATCCTTTCTTCACATCTTCACCTCGCTTGGTCTTGAGAGGTGTGGCCATGACTTGCCTCGACAAACAGTCTATCACAAGCAGTATGTATGAGAATCCTTTATTGTATTTCTTGTATTGGATGAATGAAATGAGGTCTGCTTGATGTAGATCATTCAGGTGGAGTGAGATGACTTTCCTTCTCTTAAATCTTCGTCTTGCATCTTTGTGGAGAGTATAGACGTCATCGCGTTGTAATTCTTGTTGTGCTTCTTTCCTTGTGATTTTCCGTGCTTTTTTATATCGTTTGACCCCTCCGAGCCCGCCGTCAGGTGATCTGTAGCTCATTCGTCCGAGAAATATTCTTCATCCGAAGATGAAATCAACTTTGTTCTTTGCGGCGACTTGTAGGTCTCCCACAATATTTTCTTCTTTGATTTTCTTTTCTGTCTGATCTTGTGTGATGGTAGAAGTTTTGACACCTTTAGAAACCAAGCGGGCCTCACTCGTTTATGACCGGATAGGTACAAGACCAATTCCATTATACTAGAGCCTTGAATGGTTTTGTTGTTATGAATGATTTCTCCTTTTTCATTCCATGACAAACTCCTCGGTATCGCTGACACTATGCGCCTAACTTTTTTAATATTTATATTATCTGGTAGAGCGTCATAATCGAACTTTCTGCTAATACTTTCCTCCATTTGTAATGGTTTTATTATTGGCGGATCTGATTCTATTGTCGGTTTCAATTGATTTTTTATAGTGTAGTACATAGCTGTTAGCATACGCTTTACCTTTACATCTTCACTTTCATTAGATTCCAAAATAGTGTCCACTGGATTTAATACCTCGATTTTTGTTGCCATTTTCAAACACCGGCTACCTTAGCTATAGCCCGCCCTGCTACACCACCTAATATACTAGTCAAGCCTGTCAGTAATAGTGGGAGTAATGGGACCAAACCTCCTCGTTGTCGATATAAAAACTTTTGTAGCTTCTTTGGTGATTTGTGCAATGTTTTATATGCGATGTATTGTTTTGTAGCTTTATATTTCTTTAAATCTTTGTATAGTTTCGGTGAAAGTTTAACATTACCATTCAATATATTCTTGCAAACTTCGGAAAGAGCTTCAATGCTGTGCGGAGGAGCCTCCTTCAATATATTTTCCCGTTCTTTTGGAGTGCAGGTTGCAAGCACTTTAAGGAAAGTTAAATGGTGACGTAGACTTTTCATTTTGGTATGAAAACAAATTGTGACTCGAGCTTGGTTATACCTGTTCGCAATCTTTTATCAGACTGGGTAAGTGGGTGTAGGTCAATCACTAGATAACCAAATGGTTTCTCTGTTGCTTGTTCGAATGCATTCAGAAAGTATGGCAACCGTGATTTCCCGAAGATTTGTCGTCCTAAAAGTTCGAGTTGCGTACGAGATCTTAAATTATTGAATAATATTATATATGTGCTGTTGTGTGATAGAGTGCGGTAGTTTACATCGTTATGAAATAAGTATTGGCAAAGAAAAATAATTGATGCATTCTTGTGATGGGACGCTCTTGTATAGAGGTGAACCATATCTTGCATAACATTCTTTTCAGTCATGAGATCATCAACTATAATCAGTGTTGGTATGTTCTCATCCCATGTCGTTGGTAATTCTTTACTAAATGTAATTTTAGTGAATTCATTCTGCCAGCTAGCGTCATATTTACTAACATAAAATATTTGTTCTGGGACTACACTGAATACTGATAGATTTCTAAGGATGTTACAAACTAAGTAAGTTTTTCCTGACATGGAAGGTCCACATATAATAATTCGTGCGGGGTGGATGAAAGAAAACGGTCTTACGTCAGACATTGTGTCACAGAGGTAGAAGTGAAACTGATAATAAGGTGTATTGATAACTAGATTTATTACCGTCCACCATCGATTTGATCAAATTGACTTTTCGCAGACTCTTGTTTGATCCTGAGGAGACGTTCGTGAGACAAAACGCGTCTGATAGCTTCAGCTTTTGCTTCATGAATTTCTTGTTTCAGACGCCATTTCCTGTCTTCGGTAGACTCAACTTCCTCCTCTTCACATTTCTTTCCGAAACAGCGACGAAAGAGCTTCCACATAATTATTTTTGGGAGAGAGCTCCTGGTCTGGGGAACGAATGGAAAAATGAGGAGGTGGGCTCGCTCGAACGGTAATAAATGGGAAAGAGTGGAGAGGAGGTTGTATGATAATGAGGATGCGCGCGTTTAAAAGTTTCTTCCTCGCTTGACTGACACATTCCAAAAAAATGTCCAACGAAAACGGTAAGTTTTTTGATCCGCAACGTAGTTCTTTTTTCTCATAGATATTGTCTTTTTCAGAGCTCAGCTCGAGCCCAATATACTTTGAAAACGGTAAGGAATTATAAAGAATATGAAAAAAGTGTTTAAATTTGATTTCATGTTTCAGCTCCAGAGTCACCGCCACCGATATGTATGTATTATTGTGTCGTGTGTGTGTGTGTGTGTGTTATTAATTGATAATATCTTTTCAGCGTACACACCAGTATCGGATCAGAGCAGTAAGTTTTTGATTTACAGTGTAGTTCTTTTTTTCTCATGGCTGTTGTCTTTTTTTCAGTATTTAGCTCTAGTCCAACATTTTTTCCAAATGGTAAAGAATTACAAAGAATATGAAAAAGATGTTTAAATTTGATTTCTTGTTTCAGCTCCAGAGTCACCGCCGCCGATATGTATGTATTATTGTGTTTGTGTATAGTTGATGTTGTTGTTGTTGTTGTTGTTGTTGTGTGTGTGTGTGTGTGTGTGTTATTAATTGATAATATCTTTTCAGCGTACACACCAGTACCAAGACCAACGCCTGAATGTAAGTAAAAGTTATAGCATAATTACAATAATAAATGATGTTCACTTACAGATTACTGGGGTCCGTCGCCACAGTGTATGTATTAATGAAATGTATAAACTGATATTAATTTAGATTCGCTTACAGATTACTGGGGTCTGCCACCACAGCATTGTATGTATTATTGAAATATAAGTGTGCTTTCATATAATAACAATATCCACTTTTCAGGTCAGTGCTGTGTCCAACGTGAGTTATCGTGTGGTAAGCAAATGTGACGATGTTAATTTTATGTTTTCTTTCAGGAGTGGAAACAAAAGAGTTTTTAAAAAATGTAATAATAGAGACATTGAACGAAATATTTAGAGAGCAATAAATGTATGCATTCTTTATTATGTGTATTGTGTTTCTTCTGTTACAGGTCGTGAAGGTTTTTCGGCTGGGTTTTTCTCCTTCACCTGATTGGCATCACAATTGGCACAATTCCCAGCACAATTGGCTTTAATAAATATATCGCAACTTGATTGGCATTACAATTGGCATTAATAAATATATTTTCACTCGTACTTTTTGTGTATGACCCTTCTTTGCATGTCTCTGCATGTTATAAGCGCGCGGACAAGCCTCCGCAAACGCGCTGCGCAGGGAAAAATACGCGCAGGGCTCAGGGGCAGGGATCCTGTAGTTTGGACACCCTGTAGTCTGGACAAGGCCTATTACTACTCATCAGGCATCTATGTGGATCATCCTGGGGCCTATCGAGTGCTGACCTCCGCCAGGTCCACTCTTCGTTGGTCCTCGGCACCTTAAGCTACAGTCTACCAGTGTTGCACGAGCTCACTGTTTTTGGTGACAGGGCAATACTCGGTGCTCAAGCTAGAAGCCTTCGCCTTTGCTTAGGTGTGCCTAAAACAACAGAGACCTTCTCTGTTTTGGCAGAGGCGCGAGAGCCTCCAGCCCACATTCTACGCGACAAAGAAACTCTTGGTTTTTACGCCCGATTCGTCAGCCGACATACCCATCATTACCTGCGAGATAACTGTGTGACTTCCCCGTCGTCCGCATTCTGTCCTGCTCTGCTTTGTCTTAACGGCTGCATCCCTCACCGTAACACCTCTGCTGTATACGCGCCATCGACGTGGACGCTGAATCAGCCCATCGTACATGAATCTGTGCCTGGCATTGCTAGCAAAAACAACATACCACCTGTCGCTCTATGTCAACTTACCTGGACCACATTCATGTCTTCCATAGCCATAGAACGGAGGTGTACACAGACGGGTCAGTGCGGCAAGGTTCGTCGACGGCGGCGTACTATGCCCCTAGCGACGACTTTGAGCATGCGTCTCGGCTTCCCAATGAAGCGTCACATGTAGAAGCTGAGCTTGCTATTCTTGCTGCCTTGAAGCATATGTCTGCCTCTCCGCCTAGTGTCTGGAGGGTATTGACTGACAGCAAAGCGGCCTTAGCTATCTTGGTGTCTTTCTCAGTTAAGATAGTCTGCGACGTGCATACCCTGATCCTCGTAATCTATAATGAGCTCCTGTCCTCGGGCCACGCTGTGTGGTTTCAATGGGTTCCGAGTCATGTCGGCATCCCCGGCAATACTCGCGCTGACGCGTGCCCATGCGTTAGAGCCGCTTGGTGGAATACACATCTCGACATCCGCCTGCCAACTGCAGCGACGCCGCTTCCTTACTGCCAATACCAAGCTGTTTGCCAAGAACGCTGCCAGGACCAACCCATACTTGAGGTCCATTGACCCAGCGATGGACTACACTATATGCGGTCGTGTCTCAAGGAGGGAAGAATCTGTCATTCATCGGCTCCGCCTTAACGTCGCCCGCACTCCGTCACTTCCGTTTAAAATGGACCAGCAAGCCACACTTTTATGTTCTACCTGCAACGTTGAGGCACATATTCCTCACCTTCTGCTCGACTGCCCCTGTTCCAAGTCCTTCCGCGACAACCTCAAGTCTCGCCTAACCAGCCTCGGGTACTCCATCTCTCTCGCAACACTACTTGGCACACGGAGTAGTGGAGTAACCGTGGCGCTTCTCCACTACCTGGGTGATACCGGTCTCCTCAGCAGCCTGTGACATCGTGTGTGGGACGGCAGAAGACCTCTGACCCCCTATCGCCTTACTTTTAACTACCGCAGGACTACGCACTAACGAATCATTTAATAAGGAATAGCAAGCCATCCATTCTGGTGACCTTTCCTGTGAAAATAAAAAGATCCCCCCCTCCGCGAATTTCTGTGAGACCAGGAATTTCGCAACGGGGAGTATCTCGGCCCTCAAGAATAATCATACCCTATGAGTAAGAACCACGTGCTGTATAACCTAGCCTACAGTATTGCAAAATACTTGCAATTCCAGTTGAAAAACAAACGAAAAGAAAACGGCCTATTTAATACAGATGCTGGTTCGCTGTGCACGCTTTGAAAGTGCTCACAATCCTGATTCAATCTATCTATCTTGGGACTCTAATCTATCTTCCCGTAGGTCACAGAGATAACACTGGAAACTCTAGACGAAAAGCTTTCAAAGCTCGGTTATAACCAAGCAAAAAAGGGCTGTCTTGTGTTGCAGACGACAAGGCCACACCCGCATTTGTATGACGTCACAACCCTAGCTTACCCTGCTTTGGAGCAGAATCGACAAGGGATGTTACCAGGGTTAACCCTGGCTAATTATCGCGGCAGAATTATGACCTCATTTCCGCTACCCTGGCTACTTTTCGCACACTTCGAGTCACTCGGAGTTGCCAGAGTTGAATAAAAAAACACGCCCTTAAGATTGAAAGTTGAATCAGAAATGTAGAGCACTTTCAAAGCGTACACAGCGTACCGGTGTCTGTATTAAATAGGCCATGTTTTTATTGGAATTGTAAGTATTTTGCAATACCATAGGCTAGGTTGTACGGCACGTGGTTCTTATTCATAGGGTATGATTATTTTTGAGGGCCGCGTTAGGCCTAGGGGCGCGTTTTCTTATTCAACCTGAGTAACCCGCGAGTTTGGTATGACGTAGCATCACGCGACCCTGGAGTAGCCACCCTTCGCCGTGAATTTTCGAACTGCCCGAGTCATTCTGCGCTCAAGATGGCGAACATTGAAGTTTCGGTTTGCGCCAAATTGTAATGTGTATTCAGAAAGAGGAATGGGGAGAACAATATGTTTCTGTTTTCTCTGAAATTCGAGATGAAATTGGGTGCAATTTGCACATAGGCGTTGTTACTTGCTGCTGTTACTCTTGTTACTTGCTTAGGTGATTGTTACTTGATGTGCGGCAAGCAATATTCTCAGTAAAAGTTTCATGTAGCTGGTGGTCAAGCCTGCATTCCTCAAGAATCCCTCGTGGGTGTAGTTCGTTAGCCGGACCACTGGGTTCTAGAAATTAGTGAGATCGTTTGAAAGCTAAATACCGCATATGCGAGTGAAAGAGGGTCATATACGTAAACTAAAAATGTAATTAAAATTGTGCGATCTAGAACTTTTTTATATGCTTTACAATAAA
Organism: Ornithodoros turicata; assembly: GCF_037126465.1. Taxonomy (NCBI): domain Eukaryota; kingdom Metazoa; phylum Arthropoda; class Arachnida; order Ixodida; family Argasidae; genus Ornithodoros; species Ornithodoros turicata. Next base: position 28,734,887 of record NC_088205.1, read on the forward strand.
ACAACCTGAAGCACTTCTACAGTAGGACAACCTGCATAGAAAATGCACCCACCATGAACTAATCTATTAATAAACTAACCAACATGCTGTGCCGGCGCGTTCGCCCTGCTAAACATAAAGGTTGTTAAAATGTGGCTTTCATTCGCTAAAACAACTTAGACTGATATGGAAGACAATATCCGCTTTTTAAACACGGAATGCCCGAGCAGCACAATTTACTCAAAGTCGGGTGCAATAGGGGTGGACGGTATCTATCTTATCAATGTCCTTTAGTTTCACTAGTCTGTTCAAGGCCTTCCACCTACCCGTCCACCCCTATTGCACTGGACTTTCAGTAGATTGTGCTGCTTGTGAAGCAGTCGAGCATGAATGAATTTGTGAATTTCTGTGAGATCAGGAATTTCGCAAGCGGAATATCACGGCCCTGAAAAATAATCCTACCGTATTAATAGAACCACATGCTAGCCTACAGTATTGCAAAATACTTGCAATTCCCGTTGAATAAAAAACGACCCTTATTTAATGCAGACACGGGTGCGCTGTGCGCGCTTTGAAAGCGCACTACATTTCTGATTCAACCTTCTACACCCTTAAAAAAGGGGAGTACTTTAACTCATTTTTTTTGCCACATATATAACACCCTTTTCGACAGAACAATTACTCTCAAAAAGGGAGTCTCCTCACTCCCTCATGGTAGTAGAGTAACACCTTTCTCCCTACTGCAGAGTAATATTACTCTCCGGCAGGGAGAAGGTGTTATGCTAGTCCCTTGAGGGAGTGAGGAGACACGGGTGTTATATATGTGGCAAGGAAAGGAGTTAAAGTACACCATTTTTTAAGAGTGTATCTTAGTAGTAATCTTCCAGTAGGTCACAGAGATAACACTGGAAAATTTTCCTAAAGGAAAAGCTTTCAAAACTCGGTTATGACCAAGCAAAAGAGGGTCAACAGTCGTGTTTAGCAGACGACAAGGCCACACGCGCATATGTGTGACATCATAACCCTAGCTTACCCTGCTTTGAGACGAGTTGTTATCAGTGTGAACTCTGGTCACTTTTCGCCGCAGAGTTATGTCCTCATTTCCGCTACCCTGGCTACTTTTCGCCCACTTCGAGTCACTCGGAGTTGCCAGAGTTGAATAATGGCGAATTCCATGCACTGGTCGATCTGGAGCGAGCACCCGAATCCCCGTGAGAGCAACGAAATCCGGCACGGCACCAAATCCGAATCCACCACTGAGAAACAATCGCGCTCCGGCCAAGATAGTGGCGGAAGCCGTCGTCCACATCCGGCGGCTCTTCCAGCACTTGCTGTTGCTCGACCTTGAAAATGCGGAAGTTACGACAATGATTCGTTGAGGTTCCGGACGAATCCGAGCTTCCTCGGCGGGCAAGCAGGAGCACTCCACCGCGGACCAAGTTGATTTGAAACGACCAGTGAAACAGATGAATGCAAGCCGAACCGACCAGTGGAACACGCTTTCTCTATACCGCGGAGCAGACGCTCCAAATCGACCACTGGAGTAGTAGGAGGGAGTGCCGAGGCTACATGGGTGAGAGTTAGAAACCTGGACCCCTGCCCTGAGCCCTGCGCGTATTTTTCCCCGCGCGGCGCGTGTGCGGAGGGTTGTCCGGGCGCTTATAGGCGGGGGAGGGCTGCGCGTGCGCTCATCGTAGCGTATTTTTCAGCCTGGGCAGACTTCTTTGGCCATACGTGGGCCGACTTCACATATTTTTTCCGATACAACAGGTGAGCGGTTTACATGCAGAGACATGCAAAGAAGGGTCATACACGAAAAGTACAAGTGAAAATATATTTATTAATGCCAATCCACTTGAGATATATTTATTAAAGCCAATAGTGCTGGGAATTGTGCCAACTGTGATGCCAATCAGGTGAAGGAGAAAAACCCAGCCGAAAAAAAAAAAAAACATTCACCACCTGTAACAGGGCGGTGCTCGGGTGGAAGGCTGCTGTGGTGGGCGGAGCGTGACCGGAGGGCTGCGTGCGCGTTTACCCTTCAGCCTGGGCCGCCGACTTTCGTCATTTTCCTACTTGGGCCGACTTCCTTCCTGCGACAGGTGGGCGGCGCTAGAGTGGAGGGCTGCTGTTGTGGGCGTCGCGTGGCCAGAGGGCTGCGTGCGCGTTTACCCTTCAGCCTGGGCCGCCGATTTTAATCGTAATTTTTCCAGCTTCAACAGGTGTGCAGTAGGCTGTTTACATGCAAAGGATAGCCATACACAAAAGTACAAGTGAAAATACAGTACAGTACAGTACAGTTTGACTTCGTCGAAACTTACATCCCCATTTTTTTCTTTACTCACATCACATCACAAGTGAAAATATATTTATTAAAGTCATTAGGAATTATGACTCTGCGTGAATGGGAAAAACTTAGCCAAAAATCTGAAATAGAAGGAACACAATACACGTAACAAAGAATATACTTATTACAGGTATGATACATTTGCATTGAATAGGTATCACAAATCAAACACAATATTTTTATTAACAGTAATCACAAGTTTTCAATGAATCAGAAGTGAAAGCGCATTTAATCAAAGAAGATATTCTTTATCAATACGATTACAATCAAATTACAAGTGCTATTATAAAAAGTCTGAGACGTTAGAATCTGATAGGTGTAAGTAATTTCGAGCACAATAGCTAAGTTTAATATTCCAATATGACACAAATTTAATTAATCAATTTCTATTGAAGTGAATAGCGCAGACATAAGGCAATAATTCGATTCAACACATGGCTTTAATATAGAACCAATCCTCCAACATGTAGGGAAATAATAGCTACACCATATCGAAACGAGAAACGATCACCACATTTAATCAAAGAAGATATTCTTAATCAATATGATTATAAACAAAATTGTAAGTTGTATTATAAAAAGTCTAATATTCCTATACGTGAGAACCATCAGTGCAATAGCTGGAAGTTCTGATAGTTGTATGTAATTAACTGTGAACAGCAGAGACCCTGGAAGACTATGGGACACGAACACAAGACGAAATAAAATCTATACCACTACATTGGTTAATCAAAACAACATAGTAATCTATCATTCAGAAAATCAGAAGAAAAAATCAAACTCATCAGAAAATAGACATGTTAAAAACTTCACCACATAGCACGCTCCTAGCCAACAAACAGAACAAGGAACGACACGAACACAAGAGGAAATAAAATCTATACAACTACAAAGAAGATATTCCTAATGAAAACAACAGAGTAATCTATCATTCAGAAAATCAGAAGAAAAAATCAAACTCATCAGAAAATAGACATGTTAAAAATGAACTGCACCACATAGCACGCTCCTAGCCAACAAACAGAACAAAGAACGACACGAACACAAGAGGAAATAAAATCTATACCACTACAAAAAAGATATTCCTAATCAAAACACCAGAGTAACCTATCATTCAGAAAATCAAAAGAAAAAATCAAACTCATCAGAAAGTAGACTTGTTAAAAATGAACTTCACCACATAGCACGCTCCTAACCAACAACAAGATCTGATGATATCTGCCCCGATTTGTTGAAGACTGGTGCCGATAGATGTATGGAAGACCGCGGAACACGAACGACAAGAGGAAATGAAATCTATACCACTACAAAGAAGATATTCTTAATCAATATGATGACAATCAAATTACAATTTGTATTAGAAAAACTCTGAGACGTTAGAACCATCATTACAATAGTGTGAATATCTGTCATAACATTTGGAGCGCAATAGGGAATCTCAGTTTCATATTCCAACATTACTCAATTTTTAATTTCTTATTAAGTGAACAGCATAGACGTAAGGAAATAACGGGAAACAACACAAGCAACAGCTACAATTAATAAAGAGCCAAACCTGCGCACCATCCAACACATAGAGAAATAATAGCTAATCAATCTATCAAAGGCGAAATAGCACAGACTTAACGCTGAAGAACAGAGGAACACGCGGCGACACGTAAACAACAACAGAGGAAAATAATCTATCATTGAACCATCATAAAATCGACCAATATACAATTTTCATTCTAACAAACACTACGAACCTTGATGGAGGTATCCAAGACGTAGAAAATATGCACTGTTTTCACTCTTTTCCTCAAAGCCAAGAGACTTTATGTCTCTGTCTATGTGACCATAGCACCAGGCATGCTTTATCACTCAAAGGGTTAGGGGCTATATTACTTCGTCCAGCAAACGGGGCGCTCTAGAGGTCAGATAAGAGAGTTCAAAGGCGATATATTTCATTGTGCAGCGCAAATAGATGTCGATATCACTCGCGGGGGTCACTATCTTTTCGCATCCTTTCCCTGAAACGGAAATCTTTCGTCAAAGTGGTTGACAAGTCGGCTAAGTTTGTAGAGATGCGATATTGTTATTGAAGATGTAGAGAAAGTCCAAATTATTAATTGGTAGCAACGATACTCAATCAAAAACGAGAAACAAATTTAATCACATCAATTTTTGTAATATCTTGCAACAGAAATTTTTAATGAACCACACAGAAATATCAAATGTGAAATGCAACTCAGAGTTATGAGGCATTCCCATCTTAGAGATACTTACTTATGTCAATCGAGTGAACAATTGAAACAAATGCAAGACAATAATTATTTCAGGCAGTAAGTTCCCAACTCATAGAATATCAGACGAGTGAATATTTGAAACAAAGTCAAAACAATAATTCTCACGACAGGTGGAGATTATAGCATTCTAAACCAGATAATAAAATTTTAATCAATAAAATAAATATAGATATGCTTTTAATTAAGTGTAGATCTGCACTTGAAAACAGAAGGGAAAATTGCTCTACATTGAAAAGATGGACAGATTTTGTACTCGATACCATAAGTCATGGGAAGATGTGATTAAAAACTGCTTCGAAAAGGAGGAGCCGCGAAACGATTTCATTATCGCTGCATTTCAATACGTCCTAGACATGGTCGTATTCGGGGATATGATACAAACTACAGAACTGAAGGTGCAAGAATTTATATGCCGAATCTACAATACTTATAAAAATATCTGCACATCAACGTCAGAAGGGCCACAAGGATTGATGGCGGAGTTTTTGAGATTTGCTAACGAAGAATTGAAATACACTAGACCAGATGTAATTGTAATCATTGCAATGGGCATTGCGTTCATCAAGAAAGCAGTCGGATCAAATTATCGTATACAAGCGGCCTATATCGCACGTTTCATTACGGATTTGTTGAAATTACACATATCTGAGATGGAAAGTACATAAAATCTTATCACGTGATATGTTCCAATACCACGGCAACGCAATTATTTTCTTCTACCAGTCTCTGCAACGATGTCGAATCAACAGAAGTTCAATATTGTCGTGCAAGGTCTGATGTATTATCACCTGTTGAAACTCAACAAACATATCAATCGCGGTGGACCACCCGACGATTTTCATCTAATACTCTCTTGTACGCCATTCAAGAATCTTCATACAAAGAAAGTTTTTAATAATAATAATTGGGTGTTTACGTCGCGAGACAACTGAGATCATGAGCGACGCCACAGCGGTCGGTCTGTGGATTGCTTGTGCCCACCTGAGGGTTCTTTAACGTGCGATGAAAGCTCATCACACGGCAACCCGTATTTAACGTCCCTCGCGGAAGACGGCGTGTCTAAGCAACTTGTACCCTGCCACCAAGTTGCTGGCGTCCTCGGCCGGGTTCGAACCCGCGATCTTGGGATCAGAAGGCGAACACGCTACCGACTGAGCCACCGAGGCCGGTCATACAAAGAAAGGAAACATCAATAAGAGACTGTGCAAGTTCATCGCGACAAAGTGCAAGTTGTTGAAGCAATACAAACACGGCGACAACATAGCGCCTGCGTTAATCAACGCTGGATTCAAGCGCCCAATAATCAGAATAAACTATTTAATGTCTTCGGAATTCATCAAGGAAGACAACAAACGAAAACATCAGAGTTTGAAATCGAACTGTAAGTTATCGAAATAAACAAGTGTATACCTGAAACAATAAATGTAATCTTTGTCATCATTATAATGAATTCTGCGCATCACAATGAAAACACCTTATGATTAGATTGAAGACTGCTAAGGAAACGAATATTCCATTTGTTAAGAAGTTGTTAAGTTCCATTTGTTAATTTGTGTAAGAATTCTCATATGGAATGAGACCCGACCACCAAATAGGTTTTACTCGACTACACTCTGTACAAGTTCATCACCCGAAGGATAGAACTGCCGGAGAAGGATCGGTCATTGAAATTTAGAGACATGATGCATCAGTCTATGATTACAAAAAATGATCAGTAATCTCATGTGAAAACTTATCATATTTCTCAATCAGTTGCACTAGCCTAGACATAGTAAAAGAAGAAAAGGCGTCTTTGACACGCAACTCGATTGGAGTACGGAGCAAATAAATAAATATTTTTGTCAGCACAGTTGTCCATTTGTATGACTGGATAGGAAAAATGAGCCGTCCAAGATATGACAAAACGGGAAATAACAAGGCAAGATAACTGATCGCGGCGGGATAACTCAAAGCGTTCGCGACACACTGTCATCGACTTTTACAATCGCATTCGGGTTCAGTGCCTGGGAGATAATACGAAGCCTTTGCGAAAAGCGAATCTATTATCAGATGCCACAATGCAAACGAAAGATTTTACGAGCATGACGTGCAGGCCAAGTCTACATGTCTAATCACGTAGTCTTCATAACACACGGCACACAAACGTATATGAAATAATTTCCAAGTGGCAATCAGATTTTGGGAGAAGCTGATCACACAACAGCCATCAGAAGGGCTTAACCAATATACAATGAAGATGAGCGTTATGCATACACACAATGGAAGATATGTTATATTAATTATAATAAGCAGATCAGCGCAGGTCACACATAAACATAGATCCAATTCACAAAATATACTAGAGATTTCCCGTAACCATACAGAAAAACTATCACAATATTTTAGTGTCATAGCATCCGAGCACTAGAAATGGAAAGGCCATACTTTAATTTTTTAAGTCTTTAGCTCATAACGTTGTAACACGCAAATTCCACACTAAAGATCATTTTCTTCTTTAAATTTTCAAAGTCAAAACTGCACGCTATTTCTTGCATTTTTCTAAAGATATAGATTAAAAAGTTGTGCATATACTCACACATACTATACAAGATATTTGATTGTGGATTAATTGCTAAAATTTATCGGTTCACATTCAGGAGAAGTGGTGACTACCACACATCAGTAAGAGTTTAATTACAATTTGAACAGGTATTGCGATTTATGATCAGTGTTGTAGAATGTGTAATTTCACAATACGCAAGCTTTAGGTCGCTCACTTTGACGAGCACTCTTTCACGATGTCAGAGAAGTTATTCGAATGGATTGATATTTTCTGTATACACTATAACATAATGCGAATTCTTTATGTCGTGGATATTAAAAGTTACGGATATTTTTCGAACGAAAATTTACTTAAGACTCGAAGAAAGGGTCACCCGCGTCGACGAACCCGTTTCCGGAAAAAGCAACACGCTCGCGTGCGGTACCGCGTTAACGCGTCGGGCACAGAATCGCGTTCGGTTTCGGGTACGGCATTAGGGAAACGCGGCCCGGCGTGTTGCCGAAACGTCTTCGACGACGCGGGTGACCCTTTCTTCGAGTCTTAAGTAAATTTTCGTTCGAAAAATATTCGTAACTTTTAATATCCGCGACATAAAGAATTCGCAATTCCTTCTCCGGTAATTCTATCCTTCGGGTGATGAACTTGTACAGAGTGTAGTCGAGTAAAACCTATTTGGTGGTCGGGTCTCATTCCATATGAGAATTCTTACACAAATTGTGGAATATTCGTTTCCTTAGCAATCTTCAATCTAATCATAAGGTGTTTTCATTGTGATGCGCAGAATTCATTATAATGATGACAGAGATTACATTTATTGTTTCAGGTATACACTTGTTTATTTCGATAACTTACAGTTCTATTTGAAACTCTGACGTTTTCGTTTGTTGTCTTCTTTGATGAATTCCGAAGACATTAAATAGTTTATTCTGATTATTGGGCGCTTGAATCCAGCGTTGATTAACGCAGGCGCTATGTTGTCGCCGTGTTTGTATTGCTTCAACAACTTGCACTTTGTCGCGATGAACTTGCACAGTCTCTTATTGATGTTTCCTTTCTTTGTATGAAGATTCTTGAATGGCGTACAAGAGAGTATTAGATGAAAATCGTCGGGTGGTCCACCGCAATCGATATGTTTGTTGGGTTTCAACAGGTGATAATACATCAGACCTTGCACGACAATATTGAACTTCTGTTGATTCGACATCGTTGCAGAGACTGGTAGAAGAAAATAATTGCGTTGCCGTGGTATTGGAACATATCACGTGATAAGATTTTATGTACTTTCCATCTCGGATATGTGTAATTTCAACAAATCCGTAATGAAATGTGCGATATAGGCCGCTTGTATATGATAATTTGATCAGACTGCTTTCTTGATGAACGCAATGCCCATTGCCATGATTACAATTACATCTGGTCTAGTGTATTTCAATTCTTCGTTAGCAAATCTCAAAAACTCCGCCATCAATCCTAGTGGCCCTTCCGACGTTGATGTGCAGATATTTTTATAAGTATTGTAGATTTGGCATATAAATTCTTGCACCTTCAGTTCTGTAGTTTGTACCATATCCCCGAATACGACCATGTCTAGGACGTATTGAAATACAGCGATAATGAAATCGTTTCGTGGCTCCTCCTTTTCGAAGCAGTTTTTTATCACATCTTCCCATGACTTATGGTATCGAGTACAAAATCTGTCCATCTTTCCAATGTAGAGCAATTGTCCCTTCTGTTTTCAAGTGCAGATCTACACTTAATTAAAAGCATATCTACATTTATTTTATTGATTAAAATTTTATTATCTGGTTTAGAATGCTATAATCTCCACCTGTCGTGAGAATTATTGTTTTGACTTTATTTCAAGTATTCACTCGTCTGATATTCTATGAGTTGTGAACTTACTGCCTGAAATAATTATTGTCTTGCATTTGTTTCAATTGTTCACTCGATTGACATAAATAAGTATCTCTAAGATGGGAATGCCTCATAACTCTGAGTTGCATTTCACATTTGATATTTCTGTGTGGTTCATTAGAAATTTCTGTTGCAAGATATTACAAAAATTGATGTAATTAAATTTGTTTCTCGTTTTTGATTGACTATCGTTGCTACCAATTAATAATTTGGACTTTCTCTACATCTTCAATAACAATATCGCATCTCTACAAACTTAGCCGACTTGTCAACCACTTTGACGAAAGATTTCCGTTTCAGGGAAAGGGAAAAACTCTCTTATCTGACCTCTAGAGCGCCCCGTTTGCTGGGCGAAGTAATATAGCCCTAACCCTTTGAGTGATAAAGCATGCGTGGTGCTATGGTCACATCGATAGAGACATAAAGCCTCCTGGCTTTGAGGAAAAGAGTGAAAACAGTGCATATTTTCTACGTCTTGGATACCTCCATCAAGGTTCGTACTGTTTGTTAGAATGAAAATTGTATATTGGTCGATTTTATGATGGTTCAATGATAGATTATTTTCCTCTGTTGTTGTTTACATGTCGCCGCGTGTTCCTCTGTTCTTCAGCGTTAAGTCTGTGCTATTTCGCCTTTGATAGATTGATTAGCTATTATTTCTCTATGTGTTGGATGGTGCGCAGGTTTGGCTCTCTATTAATTGTAGCTGTTGATTGTGTTGTTTCCCGTTATTTCCTTACGTCTATGCTGTTCACTTAATAAGAAATTAAAAATTGAGTAATGTTGGAATATGAAACTGAGATTCCCTATTGCGCTCGAAATGTTATGACAGATATTCACACTATTGTAATAATGGTTCTCACGTCTCAGAGTTTTTCTAATACAAATTGTAATTTGATTGTCATCATATTGATTAAGAATATCTTCTTTGTAGTGCTAAAGATTTTATTTCCTCTTGTCGTTCGTGTTCCGCGGTCTTCCATACATCTATCGGCACCAGTCTTCAACAAATCGGGGCAGATATCATCAGATCTCGTTGTTGGTTAAGAGGTGTGTTGTTTTGATTAGGAATATCTTCTTTGTAGTGGTATATATTTTATTTCCTCTCGTGTTCGTGTCGTTCTTTGTTCTGTTTGTTGGCTAGGAGCGTGCTATGTGGTGCAGTTCATTTTTAACATGTCTATTTTCTGATGAGTTTGATTTTTTCTTCTGATTTTCTGAATGATGGATTACTCTGTTGTTTTCATTAGGAATATCTTCTTTGTAGTTGTATAGATTTTATTTCCTCTTGTGTTCGTGTCGTTCCTTGTTCTGTTTGTTGGCTAGGAGCGTGCTATGTGGTGAAGTTTTTAACATGTCTATTTTCTGATGAGTTTGATTTTTTCTTCTGATTTTCTGAATGATAGATTACTATGTTGTTTTGATTAACCAATGTAGTGGTATAGATTTTATTTCGTCTTGTGTTCGTGTCCCATAGTCTTCCAGGGTCTCTGCTGTTCACAGTTAATTACATACAACTATCAGAACTTCCAGCTATTGCACTGATGGTTCTCACGTATAGGAATATTAGACTTTTTATAATACAACTTACAATTTTGTTTATAATCATATTGATTAAGAATATCTTCTTTGATTAAATGTGGTGATCGTTTCTCGTTTCGATATGGTGTAGCTATTATTTCCCTACATGTTGGAAGATTGGTTCTATATTAATGCCATGTGTTGATTCGAATTATTGCCTTATGTCTGCGCTATTCACTTCAATAGAAATTGATTAATTAAATTTGTGTCATATTGGAATATTAAACTTAGCTATTGTGCTCGAAATTACTTACACCTATCAGATTCTAACATCTCAGACTTTTTATAATAGCACTTGTAATTTGATTGTAATCGTATTGATTAAGAATATCTTCTTTGATTAAATGCGCTTTCACTTCTGATTCATTGAAAACTTGTGATTACTGTTAATAAAAATATTGTGTTTGATTTGTGATACCTATTCAATGCTAATGTATCATACCTGTAATAAGTATATTCTTTGTTATGTGTATTGTGTTCCTTCTATTTCAGTTTTTCCCATTCACGCAGAGTCATAACATAATTCCTAATGACTTTAATAAATATATTTTCACTTGTACTTTTGTGTATGGCTATCCTTTGCATGTAAACAGCCTACTGCACACCTGTTGTAGCTGGAAAAATTACGATTCAAGTCGACTCAGGCTGAAAAATGACGAAAGTCGGCGGCCCAGGCTGAAGGGTAAACGCGCACGCAGCCCTCCGGCCACGCGACGCCCACAACAGCAGCCCTCCACTCTAGCGCCGCCCACCTGTCGCGGGAAGGAAGTCGGCCCAAGTAGGAAAATGACGAAAGTCGGCGGCACAGGCTGAAGGGTAAACGCGCACGCAGCCCTCCGGTCACGCTCCGCCCACCACAGCAGCCCTCCACCCGAGCACCGCCCTGTTACAGGTGGTGAATGTTATTCGGCTGGGTTTTTCTCCTTCACCTGATTGGCATCACAATTGGCCCAATTCCTAGCACCTATTGGCTTTAATAAATATATCTCAACTTGATTGGCATTAATAAATATATTTTCACTTGTACTTTTTGTGTATGACCCTTCTTTTGCATGTCTTTGCATGTAAACCGCTCACCTGTTGTATCGGAAAAAATATGTGAAGTCGGCCCACGTATGGCCAAAGGAGTCTGCCCAGGCTGAAAAATACGCTACGATGAGCGCACGCGCAGCCCTCCCCCGCCGATAAGCCCGCGGACAACACTCCGCACACGCGCCGCGCGGAGAAAAATACGCGCAGGGCTCAGGGCAGGGGTCAGGGGTCCAGGTTTCTATCTCTCACCCATGTAGCCTCGGCACCCCCTCCTACTACTCACTGGAATTCCTCCTACTAAGAAAACGCGCCCCGCCGGTTAGGCAATTCCGGATCTCATAGAAATTCATGGCCTCGAAACATAGATAATGCTCGATTGCTTCGTAAGATGACATTCCGTGTTTAAAAGGCGGATAGTGCGGATTAACCTTTTAACTTCACGAGTGTTCGATATCTGTCGATGTTGTTTTAGCGAATGAGAGCCACATTTTAACACCGTTATGCTTTACAGGGCGGACGCGTCGCCGCACCATGTTAGTTAGCTTATTATCACAAGTTGGGTGCTTGCATGTTTTTTATTCAGGTTAGTCTGAGTTCGCTGTTGGCAATTTCCTTGGCGTGACTGCATTTTCGGCGGCTTATTTTGCAGTCGGAGGACCACAAAACATTTATGTCCAGCAGTTTATTTTGCAACAGAGATATCGACCACAGACTTTTTCTGAAGAAAGAAAATAACCTGGTAAACCGTTACAGAATTATTGTAGAATTGTTACAGTTGGTTACACAATGAACGTCGTATGGCTGTGTGTAACACATGAAAACTAACTAGTATCGCCCATTTCTTCAACGTGATCCGCCATGTAGGCTTAGGAGGTAAAGACACTTCGTCGGCACAGTCTGGTGTCGGCGAGACTATCTCGCACCCCCCCTCCCCCCCCAAAAAAAAACAATGGAAAAAGTGCCCTGACCTAACCTGAACTAACCTTACCGAGGTGCGCTAAGCTAACTAGACGCTTCCTACATTTCACTAGATGGCAACCTCCAAATCCCGTTAGGCTTAACAAGGCCGCGGTTTGCCTGTTGTAGAAGTGCTTCAGGTTGTGCTATTCGAAAGCACATAAACAAGATTCTAGACCACACAATTTTATTATTCTTATATTTTTAGTTTCCGTATATGACCCTCCTTCACTCGCATATGCGGTATTTAGCTTTCAAACACTTTCACTAATTTTTAAAACCCAGTGGTCTCGATAACGAACTACACTTGCAAGGAATTCTCGAGGAATGCAGGTTTGACCACCAGGTACATGCAACTTTTACTGAGGATTGCTTGCCGCACAGCAAGTAACAAACACCTAAGCAAGTAACAAGAGCAACAGCAGCAAGTAACAACACCTATGTGCTAATACCACCGGTTTCATCCCGAATTCCAGAGAAAACAGAAACATATTGTTGTCCCCATTCCCCTTCTGATTTCTGAATATACATTACAATTTGGCGCAAACAGAAACTTCAATGTCCGCCATCTTGAGCGCAGAATGACTCGGACAGTTCGAAAATTCCCGGCGAAGGGTGCCTACTCCAGGGTCGCGTGATGTTAAGTCATACAAAACTCGCGGGTTACTCGAGTTGACTTAACAAAAACGCGCCCGACTCCCAGCGCTGAGCGCACATGTGATAAGAGTTTTGTGTGGACATGCAAATGCCGACGACGCCGACGCGATCTCGGCCAAGTCGCCACTATACTGCTAACGCTGAAAAAAAAAAAAAGAATGACCAAATATTCTACACAACGGGGGACTGGAGGCTACAGTAATCCTCACACAGCTCTCCGTTTGCGCGCCAAAAACGAAGGGATAAAAACTATCGAAAATGATTTTTTTCAATGAAATAAATAAAAGCACCGGAAAACTGGAAAATAAGGAACGGCTTTCTTATGTTTCTTAAAAGATATGCAAACTCTATACGAAACACACCACCCAAACCATCCTTCAGTCACAGAAATAGAAAGAGCAGTAAATAGTACATTAGAAAGTTTAAAAGCATGGACTGAATGCAATTCAATGACAACAATGAAGGCAATGTTTTTTATACCCACGAATAAGGTATTGAGGGAAGACGTCAATATTCTCTATGCTGGTCCACGAATTAAAAAGGCATCTTTGTTTAAAGCATTAGGAGTAACATTTATTGAAAACTTAACTTGCAATGTGCATGCAAACTATATTGTGAAGAAAGTTGCAGCAGTAAATGGGACATCTATTGCCATGAAAGGTGCTGTTACAGGTATAGAACGCATTATTTTACTAGCGGTACAACTGTTTGTTTGTTTGTTTTTTAGTTTGGGGCACTGTCACACTTGTAAGTATGAACAGTGTGTAATGCAAAAAAGAGCACTGACAGTGGTCGCTGGTGTAGATCGTCTTTCACATACAACAAGCATATTTGACAGATACAGAATTATTCCAGTTTCGAAGTTTTATAACTATAAACTATCCTTAACATTTTGAACTTGCGCTCGAAAAAAAAAATACTGTCTTTCTTGAAATACGTAATTTATGGAGACTAACGCGATACCGCTACCGCTACCGCTACCAAATAAAAGTAACGTAGATACTATGACGCTACTTTTCTATAGACCGTTTACAGCAGCGTTATCTGGGCGCCGCCATCTTAGCGCACGTAACCTTGCGCGCCACTGCTTGCCTTCTCTTTCGGCTGCCTGTTGACATGGAGCACGTAGTACGGCGGTTCAACCCAGAGACGCTTTCCACGATTTTAAACTTTTTGCAATGAATTCCGGATGAAAGGATGTCATGAGGCTTTGGCCGAAGCTTCAACGCTCAGGTGAGTGCATTTGCTTGATTTAGAGTGACATTTGTGTCCTCGTGCGTCCCACATGGTCGCCCCACTATGCTCGAGTTACTACATATTTCGGCGTTTTTTTTTTCTCTCTCTTCTTTTGTTGGGCATACGTTACGTTGTGGGTACGTTCATATCGTGGGTGTAATATCGTAAGATCGTGATTTCTTGCTTTTTATTGCAAGAGTTGCGGTACATGAAAGCTTGTAGCCATTAAAGGAAAGCTTAAGTGTTTTATAATTTTGTTGTTACAACTACCTGAGAAAGATATGCATGTAAGGGCTGTTATGTTGTCGTTATGTAGTAGCATACTCTTATTGTTGATTTCAAATGTATACAACCACATGATCAACGAGCTAGAGGGAGACGGAAAGCCTGCTCTGAAATACAGAGAATTCACAAACGCAAGGAAGCTGTTTGACAGCGGCCATGTCGGTGTAGTACTGTGCCAGTGCAACGATGGTGTATGAATTTTAAAGGAGCTCTGAAAGCCATCTCAAAAATTTTCCGTTCCGAACGCGTTGTGGAAGCAGGTAACTTAACTTGATGATTAACACGAAAATTTTCTCTGTGCGCGATGTTTTTCGTAGAAAAAAAGACACTTGAACATCGCCGCGCGTGTTCCCACTCGACTCGCTCCTCCGGGTCAAACGAGGAGGAGAAAGAAAAAAACGTCATTGGTGACGTAATAAAAGTTGAAAGCGGCGACCGCGCTTCTATCCAGGTCAGTGCTGACTGGTTTTCTTTTCTTTCTTTCAGTTTTCTTTCACCCTGCTTTCTCTCTGACAAGGGATGAATAAGGGAGGACCTCGATATTCATGGTCGTGAAACCCCCGTTCTCAAAATTCATGTTCTGGAAACAAGGAAAAGGGGAAATGCTGCTTCGTAAGATGTTATGCCGCGATTAAGAACATAACATCACTATTTAACCACTCAAATTCAGGAATTTTCTATATGTGTTCAAGTCGCCTTAGCGAACGAAAGACACATTTAGAAGCCATTTGGCTTAGCAGGGCGGCATGTTGGTTGGTTAGTTGTGTGCTTGCAATATTATGGGTGGGTTAGTCACAGTTTGCCGTTGGCAGTTTTCCGCGCGCAACATGTGCATTTTATAGTCAGCTAAAATTTACGCTAGTCACGTGTTGTTTCAGTGCACGCTGATATGTCGTCGGACGCAAACTTAACTGGCGTTGTCGGTCACTATATGGTGGATAAAACTGATGCACTATATGGTGACAAAACAAATGGCGCCGAGCACGGATGAACTCAAACTTGCGTGTCTGCGTCGTCCACATTTGTAGTCTGCACCGGCCAATTCTCGTTTAGCTTGATGGTTGGTAAGTTGACCATAAATTGTGGTGGTCTTATGACACTGCTTGGCTATGTTGATGTGTAACTCAGGCAATGAATGTTCAACTCCTGATGCCACGATGTGCCGGCGACAGCATATTGCGATAGATTTCACTGGATTGTATCTGACAACGTATGGGCAAGAACACTCCTCCAGCTGAATAAGGAATTAACTGAATGGCTACCAAAGTTGCTAGTCAAAGTGACGGGCACTAGTGATCATAGCGAATTAGTGATATAGCGTATATTGATATAATGACATAGCGGACTGAATTAGTGGTCATAGCCATGCAGCCATGCAGCCATGGTCATCATTTCGAGGCGTGAAGTGAAGCAGCGCTTAGTGCCGCACTGTGTTTATACGTATTGCCACCAACGACACAACAAGAAACAGTCACCACGATAACGAACAGCATACAAAACACAGACACGGACAGAACAGCGTTCAACTGGCACCTGAAGTTTATTTTCATAATCCACCTACTCCGGAAGGTCGCTTTAGGGAAAGCAAGGTCAAGCGGGGAGAGGTTGACCGATTTTCGGTTGACTTCGCTCGGGGAGTTCAATGAGGAGGCCTCTACAATCTCACGGTCTAACCTTGAACAGTGTCTGTAGACCAGTCTTCGTTTACTGTATCTGATAAACCAAAGAAAAAGCAAAAGAAACTTCGTCCACCGTTGCAGCGGGGTTCCGAGTGAAAAATAGCAGACGACGTTCTTCGATATCAATCAGGGGCTCCACCTTTCTGACGTCAAAATGACGCAAGCGGCTCGACGGCTCGTTCCGGGTATTGCGACCGTTGCGCACGGTCGCGATTTTCAAAATCGAATTCTGCGATATTTATGCACCTGTTGATAGTATTACTTCGCATGGTGCATTTTAATATGCTTATTAACCACTTGGTTCAAAAAAATGCTAGTGATTAAAGTGCTTTCCTAGCTCCTTTAAAGGCCGACATCAGGTCGACACAAACAGTGAGAAGAACGTGTAGTACAGAGACTAGCTTCGGGCCCACTTTGGCGGCAACATGCACATGTAAAGCGGGTTTGAGCAGCAGGTGCAGTCATATTTGTAAACTGGTCATCAAGGTTGTAGAGGCGACAAACAAGGGGCTCATGAATGCTTCGTGCACTGACAAGGCATGTACATGGAACGGTTCAACTGCGAGGAACGTGACCCCTGCTACTATTGTGGAAGTTTATTCTCACAAGCATCAGCCAACGCCTACAGCAGAGTTTGGGGCTCACACAGAAATGCTGCGCCAATTTGAGGGCTGCATTACTTACCCTCGCTGACTTGAAATCCTTCCCGATTTGAAGTCCTTCCTCTAAAGATTCGATACCTACCATTGTCAAGTCAGCTTGTTTTTCTCTCTTTGTGGAAACCCGTGCAATGCGCGGCAGTCTTTGTATAGCGACGGCTCGTGAATTTAACAAACAGCTTCGTCCCACACGATCAGATCTCTGTCACAGTTTCTACACTCAATCATGGAACAGGTCTTCCCTCTGCTTTTCCAGATTTTGCACAGAACTGTAGCACAGCGGCAAAAAAGGTCGGAAGCACTCGCATAGACAAAGGCACTCGCAGAAGGCAAGCAATGGCGTGGCTACTGTGGCGCCATCTATTAGCGCCCGAAGCAACTTGCTGCTGTAAACGGTCTATAGAGGCAACACTTTGCCGTAGGCGTCTCGTTGCCGAATATGCCTGAAGGCAATACTATTTATGTGTTCCCTCACATAGCCAGTATGCATTTTAAAGTATACCTCAGTGTTGTGCCAGTACCCAAGCAGCACAAAGGACTGGGATTCGGCTGGGAACGTAACGGGGACGATGGGTTGGAGGTGGCCGATATCGCCGTCACGAGCCCGACTTCTTCCCGACTATGTGAGGGAGAAGAACTGAGAGGGAGAGGGAAAATACATAAAATTAGTTCCCGATAGATCCCCGTTCGTGTCCCGGTCAGAATTCTTTCCCGATAGATTCCCGTTTGCGTCCCGGCCACGATTCTTTCCCGATGGATCCCCGTTAACGTCCCGATCTGCTGTGGTGTACTGGCTAAGTATTTCTTCCTGCTCGTCTCACAATGTTTATGCAGATTCGGTAACGCGTGATCGGATGGCACAGCTTGAGACAAAGTTTCTGAAACACGGGTATTCTGTATTGGACTTCTCCCAGCCACCTTTGGGGAATGCTTGTTGGACAGAATCCTTGGGAAAAATCTGCTTAAGGATTCTGTTCAACAAGTGTTCCCCTTAGGCCGCAGGGGAGGCGTGGAGAAGTGAAATACAAAACACCCGTGTTTCAGAAACTTTTGTCCCAAGCTGTACGACACAGTGAAGCATCCCTTCAGGAAGGAATTTGGCTGTCTGGTATGAGGTAGCTCTTTCAAACATTGGGCTGCAGTTCACTTCATGTGTTGTATAGTTCGCTCAGTTTCAATGACTGAAAACATGCACACGCAGCAGCCTGAACAGAAGTATTAATGGAGCCTCACTGCAAAGCAGGCAAGTACAAGATACTCGGGAAGAGTCGGCCACGCCCGAACGAAACGACCGAATCCCCCGCAACGAAACTAAGAGAGCTTTAGCAAGTCGAACTGATCGGACGAAAACCGCTGCACCGAAACCCGCAAAGACTACGCTGGAGCTCCCTGCATTTGGGCTACCGCGACTGCCATCGCCATCGTCTTTGTTTTGGTTGTCATTGCTGGGTGCAAATGGCCGGCGTGTGTGTTGTTAATGTTTCTGTGCGACAAGTTTTGCAAAGTTTGGTTCGGAGGGAGTATGGAACGCCGTTTTGTGGTCAACGTGGCCACAGTGCCTCAAAAGTACTCCTGCCGCATTCTGGTCACTGTTATAAGTGTGATGCCCTGACACCATCAGCAGCTTTTAAGTAGATTCATGGCACAAGGAACCTGTGATGTACACGATCACGAGAAAAATGTAGCATTTAACCTTGCTTTCCTTTATTATAAAAAAAAGAAAGAAAGAACACTAGAGAAAGGGTCGGCAACACAGTGAGTGTTTTTTTTTTTTTTTTATTCCACCGTTCTCTCGCTGTCAGATTGCACTGCCGCTCTGTTGACAATCGTAACTAACTAATAGCTTAGCTTTGGGCAATCTCATGTTGCAATTTTGCTTCAAACACAACATTCAGTGATTCTTATGAAAACAGCAGCATTTCCCGAAAGATCCTGGAACGGCCACAATCTCAAGAGGTAGTACGATTCTACCGTCGTCATATTTCGTCCGCCAAGCCATTGCGCGGAGATGTTGGCTCCATGCCCATTTCAACACAGGCTCACCGCACTCGCCCGTCGTCGCTTGTCTTCTCTTCCATGCCACCAGCCAGTGCTGCCTGTCGCGCATGCGCTGTTTTTGTTGGGTTCCCTTTGGCTGCTGTAACGGTCGTTTCTCGTCGCCGCGTGTAGTTCGCGTAATTGCGAGCGTTCCAGCAAGTCTAAAGCGTTTTAGAGGCTTTGTATTGTTGTTCTCACCCGATGCTGTCGTTCTTGCAACCAGTCTGATATTGCAACTGTCCGTAAGTGGAAGCGTTTCTTCTAACCGCGAGCAGACCAATCGGTCTCGTTTGACATGTCAAAGAGTGAAGACGCTGCCTTGCATGTCTTGATGCTGATGTTGACATGAGAGCTGCATTGATGCTGGTTATGGCAATCTTCAAAATGCTGCAGTCTGCGTTTTCTGAAATGTTCTGCAAAGAGAGCCCCTCGTGCCTGCGGTAGATGAGTACCGACAAGAACCCTCACGAAACAGAAGATAGCAGCAACAAAGCATTTTATTCATCACTCCGGAGTACGTACCTTTCAACGCATATCCATTTATCATCAACATACCTGAACGTTGAACTCACGGGGGCACAAAACTGGTAATGATCGAACGGTGAACAACAACGAAAAAGAGCACACCTTGGTCAGGGGCGCGAAGCTGTAGTAGAAATCTATTGTAGCTGAAAACTCACGTGACCTCCGGAGCTCGACCAATGACTGAGGACTAGCCACCCTATTTTTTTTCTTTTTTGATTATGTCGCGAATGACGTAAATGACGTGTCATCCGTTTCTCTCTCACTACTTTCCTCCTCTCTGCTCTGCTTCCCGTCTTCTCTTGTTGTTCCTTTTTTTCTTCCATGCACTGTTTTTTTGGTTCGCGTTTGTCGGAATGCAGTGGGAGTTACAGGAATACGACAGAGCCTTGGTTGTTTGTCACATGAAGTATTTTATTGTGCAACATACGGTTATGCAAGCAAGACGTACACAGGATGACATTAATATTGCTCCAGAATTTGCTTGAAGAACCTTGATGATGTCGGACTGCCTCTGGCAAGGACTGCTACTGGGAACTGGAGCTCAGTGGCTGCAAGATGAAAAAAAAAATTGTATCAGATATACGGTTATGCATGTGAAAGTTGCAATGTAAATAGAAAGAATAAAGGTGCTATTGAACGCGAAAAATAAGAGCGGTGGTAGGGTTGTGAGAAGCTCGCAGCCATGGGGTGTGATAAGCGACCTTAGTATAAAAAATACCTTTTATTGCGCTACTTCACAATGATATATTCCGACCGATTAGCCTGACAATCTTGGCTTTGGCGCTACGTACAGAACAGCTACTAAGTCAACGCGTCGTACGAAACCTGTCGAGCGAAATCACCAAGAATCAGACTTACAGTAGCGTCATACCTTTATACAGTACGACGTGAACGGGTATTTAATCATAACGTTTAGATGATATTGTTTCACGAAAAGAAATATAGTCTACCATCGTATCTGCAAAGCTACGCTGTCTGTCTCGGTCACCGCGTATTCCGGTAAATGTTCAGCAACTTATTCACAATACACGAAGTGAATGTATGTATGTAAAGTGTATGTATGATGTTGTAAGGCAACAAGCAACGACAAATGACTTCCCTCTCGGCAGTCGTTGACCAGGTATCGGGTACGAGGCGTTCGGGCGCTCGAATACTTTCTACACCAAGAAGCAGAGCACAAATGTTACGCAGGCATCTTCCCTGGCAGCTCTTACTGTTCGAGGACACTCACATGATACAGCTTGCGTTTTTAAACAGGAAAAATCAGAACTCATAGTCCAACACAACCGCTACACAACACGAGCCGTCCGAAACGGACGCCGTCGACTCCGTGGACGCCGGTTCCAACCGGCACAGCCGCCGCGCTGTCGCCTGTTCGAGCGCCCGCGAACAAATTTGAAAACGGCCAATCATCGCCCAGAAAACGAATTCATCCTCATGGGAACCAATCAGTAATCACTAGCCACCGGATGTCTCCATGACGTTCAATTTATGACGTTTTCTGACGTCCAATGACGTGAAACGCATGAAGCGCCTCACTTTATCCCGCAAAGGAACTGGCGAGTTTCGGGCCCTTGCCTTGGTCCTCATTTCCGGTTCAACTTGTCCGTCTTCCGAAAAAGCACTTCGAAGCGTTGTCATGTAAAGCAAGAGTCCCCACCACATAGATCACGGTGCTTGCGTTTCTCTTGCTGGAAGGCCGCTGCGTCATACACGCTCAACCTGCAAGGGATATCGTTCCAGAAAACAGGATGGCAGGATACCTATGTAGAATAGTCTAGAGACATATGACATATCGTCTGCACAAAGCATGGAGGAAGGAAACACAAGGAGCGGCTCTTCCCTCCAGACTAGCGTAGCCACCCTCTAGCGGTCGCTCGGGTCAAAATCGCCATTGCTTCCTGTCCACCACGTGATCCCCTCTAAAGTTTCGGTTTTGCAAGGCTTTGTTTCTCGCGCTGCTGTCCGTATGATTTTGCTTCTTGGAAGTAATTTACTGTGAAAATGTGAGCACTGTCGTAGAAACGACGTATGGTAATGTGTTCCTGTCCCGGCTGCGGCTCTCGTTGAACTGAAATCAGCTCTGCCACGGGAACGCGTTTTGTTCGTAAGTACACGGTAACTTGCTTTAGTCGCCCGTGTGTCTTCGAGTCATCTTGAATTGTTTATTTGGGACCTCAAACGCTGCCGCAGATTCATTTCATATCTTCAGTTGTTGTACAAATCTGATTAATGGAACGGCATTCTTAACCACTTAGTCAAGAAAAGTACATACGTTGGAAGTAACCGTTGCCACACGTGATGTTTCCGGTCCCACGTACTCGTTTTGCGTTCTGCACACTGTGACTGGTCTTCTAATAGAACAGTAAACATTCGTAACACACAGAAATAAAGTGCAAGCACGAGTTCAACGTAATACTGCCACCTGAACTGCAACACAACTACAGCTCGCGTCGTCTGCTTTGCTGGAGCCATGCTGTCTGGAGGGTCACGTGAGCGGTCACGTGGTAGACAGGAGCATCCCAGAATGCAATGCGAGGCCGGCTACGCTCGTCCCGATAGAAAACTGTCGGAGGGGCCGCTCCTTGTGTTTCCTTCCTCCATGGCACAAAGCAGTCGATTTCACCTAACGTTCTATCTCGCTGTCGTTGTGCAGATCGCCTGCAAATAGAGTACATCGGACAATGAGAATGCATGGCGCCGTCGAACATATTACTTCACAGTTATATTAATTGCACACCTGAAACGGCAAGAGTCCTGAAGGCGAAGAGCGATTTGGCTTCACACCCAGGGAGGCGTCTTCACTCTGACATTTCAAACGAGACTGACTGGTCTGCTCGCAGTTTGAAGATACCCTTCCACTTACGGACCGTTGCAATGTCAGACGGGTTGCAAGAACGACAGCATCAAGTGAGAGCGACAATACAAAGCCTCTAAAACGCTTTAGACTTGCTGGAACGCTCGAAATTACACGAACTACACGCGGCGACGAGGAACGTCCGTTAGAGCAGCCAAAGCGAACCCAACAAAAACGGCGCATGCGCGACACTGGTTGGTGGCATGGACATGGAGAACAAGCAACGACGCGCGAGCGCGGGCCAGCCTGCGTTGAAATGGGCATGGAGCCAACATGCATCTCCACGCAATAGCTTGGCAGACGACGATGGTAGAATCATACTACCTCTTGTGATGTAGGAAGGGAGTTGCCTCAGGACAGAAGCCGCCGATATTTCGAACAGAGACTGTTCTTCTTCTGGGCACCGTCCTCATCATTGGCATGGTATTTAAAGGGTTAGGTGTGACGTGTTTAAAGGTTCGTGCGAATTGTGGGTCAACAGCCCGGAGGGAAGAAATGTTCCGTACGGGCTTCTACGGCCCGAGTGAATGGCTGCTTTGTTAGAGTGTGGAGGGGATTATGTGAACGTAGTGATCTAGGCTACAGACCGGTTACAGAAAAATGGAAGGTTCACGAACACGTGGACGAAACGGGACAACAGGCAAGAATTGGCAAGCATAGCGAAAGATAAGGAGGTTAGTGGTTACGTGGGGAAAATTCCAGAACGAGCAAAGGTTTTTTTTAATAAATATTTGTAGTATTACAAATATTACAAATAAATATTTGTACCTTCTGAGTGTTGTTGGCATACTGTACAAAATCTTATGTTGTCGCCTACCCCGTACTTTTAATCTTTCACTCACACGGCGGCTCTTCTTACAAAGCGTTTGACTTTACGAAAAACTACGTTTAATATGCTTTTTCCGGGAGTATGGAAGAGTCTGCTTGCGTGACATTACCTCCGTAATGAAGCGTTTACAGAAAAAAAAAAAATATATATATATATATATAATGCGCTGCGTTTCCTAAACACATCAAACGTTGTAAACAATCAATCGCTGTACAGTTTGCCGCCTGTGTACCGCATTCAAGCAAGTAGGGAAAGAGCATAGCATGTTGGCACACAGTGACTCCCGAACAGTATTATTTCTTCATCTTCTGTGGCTTCCATACCTACACCGTAAAGTGCAGAGTATTTGATGCGAGAAAATAACTAGATCACGTTCGGCAACTTCTGTAATCTAAGGTAATTTATCTTGCAAGATATGCATCACAAACACCTTAACGTCGGCGCGTTTCGGGTGCAATGACTGCATAGCGATATCTCGTTGTGTTTCGATACATTTTCGTATTCCTGTGCAATACGACAAGACTCTTTGTTTATCTGCTCCGAACAATAATGTAGCAAAATACAGTTTGAAATGTGCTATCGGCACGCTAGCACTACTTTTGCAGCTGATTGTATGACGGAAACTTGCTTCGTAGCCCATATTATGTAGTATGTACATGTCTTTGTTTCTCAAATATGAGCTAAGAAAGTTTTTAAAAATGCACAGAATAACACAAATTATATTCCTTGATATTCGATTGCGCTCAGCTTATGAGAGTTAGCGAAATTGAGGAAGATCGTCACATCAACCTCCCAGATTAACAAGGAACTCAAAGGAACAACAAGGGAAAAAAATATAAGAATCCGGCTTCGCCGTAATCTCGCTTTTTTTGTCGGTGTTCCACGTGTTCTATATTATGAAAAATAGCAGTAGCGGAGAAAGAGTCTACCGCTACCCACCTTTGTAGCAGAAATACTTTTCTCGTGACGAATTTAAAATGTAGCGAGATTGCTACTCCGCACCTGAAAAAAGTAACGAATACAGTAGCGGCGCTATGTACAACACTGGTGTTTTATATAATGTCGATTACAATCGTTCTTAAGTAGTATTTCATTGCATAACACTTTGTTTCGTTTGTATAGTACGGTACTAAACTTTTTTCCCTCATAAACAGCTGTTGTACTGTAAGTGGGGGGAGGAGCCTTGTCAAGCCTGTGTGACTTTTTGCTATCTCTTCCACCCATAAAAAGGAGATACACGATTGAGTGAAACCAAGTCAGAACCGCGCTGTCCGAAAACGTGCAAGTGATTGAAATGTGAAAGCCACAACAATATCACACCACTAGAAGAATTTGTTCACGTAGACGACGGTGCTTTGGTTCACAGAACGGGCCCCCGATACAGAACTGGTTTGCTATCAGAGGCAAGAAGCAAAGTGCAACCAGACGTACCGCAGCTCTGAGCTCACGTGTTTGTCCAAATGGCAGCAACATATCTACTCAGCCGACTTTCTCGAATTTTCTTCTCACCCTCTGACATACATCACGCATACAGAGAGGGCGTTGATTTCACTATCTCGCACGTGGCGGTGCGGGCGTCGCCTTGAACGCACTGTGTATATGCTGTGCGTTGACAGTGTTTCCCTAGTTTCTGCAGCGATGGCAGAGAGGGCGAACAAGATTCAAAACGACGACGTCGCTTCGAACTTCGCGCGGACCTTTCTCCGCTCATGTCAGGATGAAATACCGACACCTATCCGAGGAAAAACAACCGGCAGTATTCCCTCTTGGCTTCGTGGCTGCCTTCTGCGAAATGGACCGGGCATGCTAGATGTCGGTCCAGACCGCTACAATCATGTGTTTGATGGCCTAGCGATGCTTCAGAGGTTCGCTATTGATGACGATGGTATAACTTATCAAACCAAATTCTTGAGAAGTGAAGCGTACGTGAAGAATACGCGGGCTAATCGTATCGTCGTCAGCGAGTTTTGTACGGCAGGACACACAGATCCATGTGCCAGCATCTTCCAGAGGATGTCGTCCTTTTTCGTGCCTGGTTTCTCGGACAATGCCCTCATCAACGTTATGCCCATAGGTGACTGGTACTACGCCATGACAGAGACCCCGTACCTGCACAGGATTGATCCAGCCAATTTGGATACATTGACACGCTTTGATTTGCGTCAAGTTGTAGCCGTGAACACTGCAACGGCACATCCGCTTATCGATCCTACTGATGGAGCAACGTACAATGTTGGAAGCTCAAAGGGCGGCTACGCCGTAGTCAAGTTTCCCCCAGGTGAGTCTTCGATAGGCCGTGCTGAACTCGTAGCGACGGTTCCCTTACGTCGAAGGACGCATCTAGGATATATTCATAGCTTTGGCCTTACGGAACACTACATTATAATCCTGGAACAGTCACTGACTGTCAACGTTCTAAAGCTCGTGCTTGCACCTGTACGTTCGCAGACTTACTCCCAATGTTTTGAGTATGATCCGGACCTGCTGGTCTGTTTCCACGTCGTAGAGAAAGAAACTGGGAAACAGTTGGAGACGAAATATGTCACGGAATCTTTTTTTATATTTCATCACATCAACGCTTATGAGAAGGACAATCACATTGTCGTCGACCTGTGTTGCCATAAAGACGACAGTGTATTTCCAACGCTTAGCACCGATGTGTCTGAGAGACCAACTACGCCCCTACTTGCCACTCCAAGGCGGTACGTTCTACCGCTGCAACCCGACAACACGGCGAAAGAAGGCGGAGCGAACATGGTAGGCCTCCCGGACACTACTGCTACCGCAACTTCCAGAGAAGATGGGACAGTCTACTTAAGGCACGAGGACCTTGGACCACAAGAGTACCCCTTCTTTTGTGAGATGCCACGGATAAACGATCTGTACGTCGGGAAGTCGTACCGCTACTTTTATATTGTAGCGGAATGGGAAGGGTCCGAAACGGCGTTGATGAAAGTGGACCTTGAGAAGAAGGCACGTCGGACGTACAGCATACAAGGGTGGACGGCCACAGAACCTCTGTTTGTTCCTAGACTTGGTGCTTCCTCTGAAGATGACGGTATTGTGTTGTCGGTGTTCCTGAACACCGCGGAAGAGCAAATGGTGACGTTGGTGATCCTAGATGCTGAGAACTTTGAAGAACTGGCGAAGGCAGAGTTTGTGACACCTGTAGTTGTTCCTTCCTCGTTTCATGGATGGTTTGATGGCATCGAATAATATTTTGTTGTATTCCGTTAAAATAGGTTATAATGAACTATTGTCATTGATCCATGTTGCACGCTTGCCAAATAAAGAAAAGTTGAATAAATGTCTGATAAATAATGCCATACGTTTGTTTTAGTGCGTTTAGGCGGTGCCATCCAGTGCCAATGCCGCCTTCCAGACACTCGTTCTTTCCTATATGTTCATTTCAGGCAAACCAGCTACACCTTCCATTTGATTAGGTTAGATTGCTACGGAAACAGGTGGCAGCTGCACAGGCAAGTTCCCTATACTTGCTGCACGGGTTCAAGTGTCACAGGAGCAAAGTGTGATTTTCGCGTCATTTGCGTACGGCGTGTGTATACTGGGATAAAACTTGTTGCTTACTATTCGAATTGATTCGAATACGATGCTAAAAAACCAGAAAAGCGAACAGTAGGGGATTGTTCTGCTTAAGTACGATCACGAAGCGCTCACAGTTCCTTCATCTCGGAAACTGTGTTCTTCCTGTTTTTTCCTGTCATCATGACACGTACTCCCCCACTTCATAGGGAGCCCCCGTGGATGGTGCGGGATAATATTGAAGCGATGACGACCACAGAGGTATGGTTAGATAGAAAGAGTGGAGTGTTTATCGGCCTATCAATACATGGGGAGGGCGTGTGACCTTCCCCCAGTCCCCCGCTCACTACGCGGTAGAGCCCTGCACGGGCCGACTTTTCCGGGCCCGACCCGGCCCGAACGCATCAAAAAATGACCCGACCCGACCCGGCCAGGACCTTCATATTTTTATGCGGCCCGACCCGGCCCGGCCCGGTGACCCAGTGACTAGAGCCTGGCCCGGCCCGGAATCTAAGCAAATAGAGCCCGGCCCGGCCCGGCCCGGTGACTCGGTGAATAGATCCCGGCATAGTATTTCCAGCCGCGACGTACGCGTTTCTCGAGATTATGAAACAAATTTATCAGTAAATTCATAAGGAGAGAAGACAAATATACAACTGATGGCGGTTTAACACCATAACCGCACGAGACCAAATTAAACCCAGAACGTACGCGGGCATGGGTGTTATCGTTACACTGTCAAGATTTTGCGGAGGTAGAGGATGCTGTCGACAAACTCCTTTCCCAGTCCATACCCCTCTCACCAAGCTTTACCAAGTGATTGTGAAATACGTGAGGAGTGAGGAGCAATGTAAAGTGGCTTTCAGAATGTTCTAGAAGGTCGAACCATATGCCTAATGCAGTATCCCTTACTTGTACAGGAATGTGCACAGGAATGACGCAAGCGCATGATGATATGAACTAATGCATCTCCATCGTGTGAAATTATCTGCGTCGCCCGGCCGGGCCTGACTCTCGGAAACATATTTGTCGGCCCGGGCTCGGCCCGGCCCGTGGTGGTGGCGTATTTTAACGGCCCGGCCCGGCCCGCGGTGCTAGCGTATTTTGTCGGTCCGGGCTCGGCCCGGCCCGGAGCACACAGCCAATAACAAGCCAGGGGGCCCGTGCCCGTGCAGGGCTCTACTACGCGGTTCGCGTGTACAATTACAACAGTTCAGATTGCGACATGTGTGACCATGTTAGTAATAAAATATTTTGGACGTGCAAATTGTTAGCCTTCATAGTGATCATTCTTTATTTCTTCGGGCAGGATTTAAGCCACGTAACACAGCGTTACGTCATCGTATCCTAGCTGAGGATAACTCGTAACGATAATCATAATAATTGGGGGCTTATGTCGTGAGACAACTTAGCGCTCGTAATGAAGGATATCGGAATGGGTGGTGCAACTTCTTGTGAAAGTGACGTGAAGGAAGTTACAATGTCACGTGGATTTACGCTTCCTGTCCAAAGTCCTACGCGAGTAGCATAGCGTCAGCGTGTTTTCAACGTAAAAATGGGCGGATGTTCAGCGCTTAACTGCACTATTTCTGCGGAAAAATTACATAAAATGCATGGCGCACCATGGGATACTGCGCCTCTGGGAAACTGTCATCAGCGTAGAAGTAAGTGAGTAAGTATTACCTAAAAAGAAAGAAAGAACAAGAAAGCAAGAAAACAGTCTTGGAGCAGTGTGGCTGCCACTACAATCATCAGTGTAAATGAAATTGAACTAAGGTGGGGGATACGAAGATTTATGAAAGCAAATATAAAAAGAATGTTCAGCCAGGCAGAAGTCGGCTTGCTATTAAGTACAAAAGAAAACCAACTAAGGGGTGCAGGCACTTGTCACCAAATGCCGTGTTGTGTACCATGCTTAACTGTGCGTGGCTGTGATAACATTATAAACTCATAACATGGAAACAATTTAATTAAAGACACAACTTCGTTCAAGCTAAAAGAAAACTACTACGTGCGTATGACACTCAGAGTGCAGAAAAATCTTCAGAAGAAAGAAACAGAAACTGATTTTTGTCTCCTTTTTCAGATTTTTCTTCTCTTTCTTTCAGATTTTTTTGTGTGACTCTTCGTAGCTGAGTGTCTGCACTCCAAGTCTCTACGTTCATGTGCTCAGAGTTGTTCACGTAGTATGAAGTATATCCTGCTTCCAAGTTGGTGGTGCCAATTTCTCCATGTTTTTCTTCTTTTTACTCACTCACTCAGAGTGTAGAAGATTGCTGTGTAAGATACAGCCTGTACATTTTGTTGCACCATATGTGAAATGTTGCTTGTTATCTTCGTTATCAGAAATGTCAAACTGACCGCCTTGTCGGAACATTTCGCAAAGCAAAAGTTCACGTAATTTCAAAGCGCGGGCCGAACGGAACCGTAACATGCACGAAGTATCACGAAATCTAAACTTTGCCATAAGAAAAGTGTGTGCGTAGTATTTGTTGAAGTAACTGACTTGCTTGGGGGGCAGGCGTTCCTACGAGAGCTCATGTTGGTTGTCGTTTAAGCCGGAGTTTATAAACTTCTGCTTTGCTCCTGTTCTGCGAAGCTAAAATTTCGAAGTTCCAGCGAAACGCCACTTAACTTGAAGCTCACCCATAGCGGCTCATGTTCTCTTTATCCTCTCCTTCGTCTGCCTGAATCAGATAATGAGTGCAACGTACAATAAAAATTACGCATTGGTGCGATCCGTGGTCTGAGTTTCTTCGTTTCTGACGTGTAAGACGTACTTGGGAAACGCCCGCATTGACGAAAGCAACGCTTGAGAGGCTCTCTCCTTTGCTAACCTTTCCTTTCTTTTTTCTTAATAAACATATCCCCCTCCCCTTTGGTCTAAACAGATCGACCATCGCCAAGCTCTTGAGTACTTCAAGATGTTTCTCCGGGACACTGGTCTCCTCTCTACCCTATGGTGTGCCTGCGTACTGTCACGACCAGGCTCCCACGCCATGTTTGTCACCCGGCCGGTCAGTACGGCCGAAGTCTCAATACGGCCGATAATCCTTTAATCCCAAGTGTCTCATTACGGCCAAAGTCTCAATACGGCCGAAGGCAGTCTTTACGGCCGAAGATGTCTCATAACGGCCAAATGTCAAAATGTGTATTGTAACCTGCATTGGTGTGCAATGTCGCAGGCAGGTGTGGATATATATTCAGCAGGATATAAGCCATGCACTGTGCCCTTAGGGCCCTTATCATATTCATATACACATATTGCGAGACAAACGGTATGTTATCATACCACAGCACAATGCAACATATTGTGTAATGTGTACTCCCACAAGGTAATGTTGATGTTGCTGTGAAGCAGGCTACTATGTGGAGTTAGCTACTTGTAGAGAGCTAGATGAATGTTGGCTTCGTTGTGACGCTTTGGAGCCATCCTAGAGTCACTGGCCAAGAAGGGACACCTATGTCGGTGCCAGTTTATTTCCATTCGCCTTACAATGGTACAATTCTTGCTTCTGGAATGAGTAAACCTGCAAGAAGCGAAGAGCAACCATGAATAGGCTAGAATATATAAAAAAAGCATTTGTCTCTACATGGCTGGTTTTAATGTCCACAAGCTGCACACGTGTTGATATGTGTCTGTTATTTCATACAAGGTTAACATAAATCTTCATCTAGACAAAAGCATGACAAGCCTTAAAAATGTGGCTTCCAGGTAAACACAGAGCATGACCATGAGATGAACTTAGGTTCATTAGTTGATTCCCTTAATGGAAACATGTGAATATCAAATAGTGATACATTACAATTCATGAAATGATACATGCATAACTTTCCATTTCTGGTTTCATTTTCATAAAAGTAGTGCACGAATGTTAATTCGTGCACTACTACAAAATTTATCACTTCACAACAGAACCTTATGATGATCTTAACAGCTCACCTCTTCGGCCAGGACTCCCTGCGCAGCAACCTCCTATTAGCCATGTTGTTGTTTTCCTTTTTCGGAATCCTCCGTGCAGCCACATACCATGCCTGGACTGGAAAACCAGCTATAAATAACAATGCATTTAAATGACTTTCTCTTGAAGTATTTATTCTAACCAGATATGCTTTTGCTCATTCCTGTGCACATTCCTGTACAAGTGCGCGAAGTATGGTGCGCGAAGGCACATAAGTACAACATTTGCAGACGTTCGACGTAAGCAGTTCAAGGAGATCACTTCAAGTACGCCGACTTGCGCTTTTATTTTTGAACAAATACGACGACAAATTTTTACAAATTAAATATGGCTCACAGATGATGTGGCTATGATACGAGTAAATGCTGCTGTACGGTGATGCATTATCGGTATCTTATCGTCTTCGAATAAATTTTTTGTACCGCATCAGTAAGGATGAGCTGATCGTGCTTCAGAAAGCGGACCCGACGCTGAGAAAAATCTGGGACTCAAACAGAGAGGGTGTGGCTAGGAGTAATGTAAAGGTCCTCATACAGGGCGGTCTCCTCTACCGCCATTACGAGTATCGCAGAGGCAAGGTCGTAGACCAGTTAATGCTGCCCGAAAGCGCGGAGATATCCTCAAGATGTCTCATGACAATTCGTGGGCAGGACACCTGGGTGTAAGGAAAACGAAACAGCGTCTATTACAGGAATGGTACTGGCCACGGTGTTTCAAAGATGTCGAGAGGTACGTGCGGGCATGCGACACTTGCCAGAGGATAGGGAAACCTAACGAGCGATGCAAAGCCCCTCTCACGTTGGTGCCAGTTATTTCCGAACCGTTGCAACGGTTGGTTATAGATGTTGTCGGACCTCTACCCGTTTCGAAATCAGGGTCAAAATATATCCTGAGTCAGGATTCCTGACCATGATTTGCCGGGCGACTAAATTCCCCCTAAAAGAGCAGTGTTCCGCTGTGATCGTAGACGGCCTCCTTTCCGTGTTCTCTCGGATTGGATTTCCCAGGAAAATTCAGTGCGATAATGGGTCGGTGTTCACGAGTGCGCTTACTACCACGTTCTTGCAAAAATGCGGAATCAAAGTGATTCACAGTTCCCTTTATCCCCGCAGAGCAATAGCGTGGAGAAATGGCACTCGCGACTGAAACGAGTTCTGCGGGCACTAGTTCATGATTTCAAAGCAGACTGGGAGGCAGGTCTACCTGGGGTCATGTTTGCGTTACGTTCGGTGCCGCACGAAGCAACGGGATTCAGCCCGGCGGAACTGGTGTACGGACACACACTGAGGTCCCCGATGAGGCTGTTAAGGGAAGAATGGGAAAACCAACGTACTGACAACACAGTGATCGAATACGTTTTGGACCTTCTGCAGCGGTTGCAAGATACGAGAGAAATAGCCGAGGCTAACATGCGCGACTCACAAAGAAGAGCCAAGACATATTATGACCGTAATGCGCGCCCTAGAGTGTACAAAGAGAATGACAAAGTGCTTGTACTCCGTCCTACACGTGCAAACAAGCTTCAGGTTCGAGATGGACCGTTCAAGGTGGTGCGTAAGTTGTCAGAAACAACCTACATGGTGGAGCTAAGGGGAAAAAGGAAGGAGATCCGCACGTATCACACCAACCTTATGAAGCCGTATGTCGATTGGACGCCTATTGTCAGTGTAGCGTTACATATGCCGGAGGAGCAGCACGCGCCCCGAGTGGGGCGAAATTGGTTCATCAAACCCGAGTATTGAGGACATTGTAAGGACTGTAGCAGGAGAAAGGCATTTTGGTGATTCCCAAATATGCGATTTGAGGAATCTTATAGGGGACTTTGAGGGACTGTTTTCGGACAAACCGGGAAAAACAGGTCTATAATTTGCCACGACATACAGCAGAGCCGGTACGTTCACGTTCCTATTGCATATCACCCAGACAGGGATCAATTATGAGGAAAGAGATCCAGCGGATGCTAGACTTGAAAATAATTGAAGCAGGTGAAAGCGACTACGCTTCACCTATGATCATTGTCGAAGCTCCGGGCAAAGAACCTCGACCCTGCAAAGACTACCGTAAGCTAAATGCCGTGACGTCAACGCAGGTGTACCCCATCCCAAACCTGGAAGAACGGGTCGAAAGGGTTAGCAGCGGAAATTTACTTCAACCCTAGACCTTGTCAGGGGATACTGGCAGGTGCCAATGACTGAAAGGGCCCAGAGATACGCGGCCTTCACGACGCAGATGGGGACTCTTAAGGCGCTAATGCTGAGCTTTGGTTTGAAGAACGCGCCGTTCGCATTTTCTAAATTAATGGACCAAGTGCTCCGTGGGGCGGAAAAGTACGCCGTTCCCTACTTTGATGGCGTAGCAATCTACTTGGAGACCTGGTCACAGCATTTAAAACACTTGCGCGACATCTTCAACAGGTTAAAGAGTGCGGGACTAACTCTAAAAACGACAAAGTGTCATCTTGGACAGGCAGATGTCCTGTATCTGGGTCACCGGGTCGGACAAGGCTTTCGTAGACCAGCCGAGTTGAAAGTAGCAGCTATCGTTGACTTCCCTAGACTGCATAACAAAACCGAACTCCGTGCGTTTCTCGGTTTGACGGGTTATTATCGAAGCTACATTCGACAGTACTCGGAACTGGCCAGCCCCTTGACGGACGCTCTCAGGAAGTCGGCGCCCACGAAGGTACAATGGGACAAGAAAATGGAAAGTGCTTTCCAGAGTCTGAAGAAAGCTTTGGCGGAACCTCCTGTTCTCAAAGCGCACGACTTCTCTAAAACGTTTACTGTTCAATGCGACGCAAGCAATAAGGGCAGGGAATAATTTTGTGCCAGGAGGGTGAAAAACAATAGGAGCACCCTATATTATATGCAAGTAGGAAATTGTCCCTTAGGGAGGAAGCGTACAGCGCGTCCGAAAAGGAGTGTGCTTGTTTGGTTTGGGCGACGCAAAAACTTGCTTGCTACCTGTACGGGGCTAAGTTCATCCTGGTCACAGATCATTGTCCGCTCGCATGGTTGAGCCAAATGTCTAGCAAAACTGGCCGTCTGCTGAGATGGAGTCTCGCACTGCAACAGCACGATTTTGTCGTTCGTTATAAGAAAGGAAAACAGCACGTCAATGCGGATTGCCTGAGCCGCTGCTAGCGGAGTGGTAAACTGACGTTAATTGTCTCTTGTACATATACCTCCGGATACCTGTTAACTTTCATTGAGCTGTTTGCGACAAAATTTGGGCTTGAAGTCCGTGTACATATTCCGCGCATTGTTGTGTACTAGAGCCGAAAGCATGGGTTAACTTGGTTGTTGTTTGCTAAAGATGTTGCCCAGCGAACGAAATGTTAGGAATCATTTATGTAGCGCATAACTTTTCTTGGATCCTGACCGTGGGACGACCGGGACGGATGGCTCGCCTGTTGGGGCTGGGTCTGTGGATCTTTGGTCTGCTTGTTGTTTTGCTGGTTGCAGCATACTTGTCCCATCAGCCTCCACTATTCTCAAGAGAAGCTGGCACAATCACGATCAACCGTCAGGGTCTACCTGACCTCTACAAACTCGTCTCGGAAACACGACGCAGCAGAGGCAGCGCTCTCCTTACATGTCATCCACCGAGAGGAACGGGAAGTTTGACCGACGCCTTTGCATCCTTCCCCGTTCTGAACTTGAGAGAGACTCCAGCGAGAGTGCTCTTAAAATTCGTGCACCTGGCCTGCTGAAAGATCCACCTCGTCCGGTGGCCAGCGTTAAACTGCACACTCGTCCGAGGTCGACCCGGGGCGGCGACGAGCTGTTACGACCAGGCTTCCACGCCCTGTTTGTCACCCCCCCCCCCCCCGTCGTTGGTCAGCCATGTTCCTGTCAGTGAGCTTCCCCATTCACCCAAAAGGGGAAGGAGTCAAGGTCGTCTCCCTGGAACTCGCCGCGGCTGGTGACCTCCTTCTCACGGACGGAGACTACTTAGGCGGCCCTTCTGACCCTCTTTAGAGTTTTTTCACTTTCACTTGTCACGATGTAAATATATTCCGTTCTTGTCAACTCACTTTTGCCTCGTCTGAGTTCTGCCTGGGTGCTGGGCCCCTCGACGAAGCTACCGACTGTCGCAAGACGTAACAGTACCTGTGTGCTGTGTGTGTGTGTTTTCATGTGCTGTGGTTTTCCCTGCCGTTCTGATGTCTTACTGACTCCACTGACTATGGACCCCTATTTAGCACCGTTCATCACCTCATCATCAGGACACATCTCATCCTGCGCATTTTGTCTTGGCGTAGTGGGCCGCACCTTATGTGGCGAATTTCTCCATTCGTTATCATTAATTTATTAGTTGTTGTTTTTGCGCGCGTTCATGTTCCACAAAGGTCATCTAATACGCCATCCATAGTGCACCTGCCTTTACGGAAACCAGATATGCATTCTGGAAGCAGCTTTTGTGTCTCGAGGACACATTTCACTCGACTTAGCACCATCTTTTCCACTACAGAAACATCATTGCTCACTTCACAGCGTCACTGTTATATCACTACTTCGATCTCAATTTCAATCGATCTCAGTCTGCGGAGTAGATCAGCACACATCCCGGCCAGCTCTGCGGAAGAAATCAAGCCAAGTGTCATGCCAAGCCGAAACAACGCCGACTTCGAGTGTGACGTCGACACAGGGTTTGCGGGTCGCAAGTCGGAATGTCAGTGAAGCTAAAAATTAACTTTTTTAAACACCGCAAAGAGTTTTGGACAACTAGCGTAAGATGGTGCAAGATGACACAGAAATTTGCAATTGAATATGAAATCTTTATTTTTCGTGTTTTAAAAAACAACTAGCCATAGGCTATTCTTAGGGGTCTAGACCTTCTGACATGTAAATGCAGAACGGACGTAGCCGTTCTAAAATAAGCACATACCAACAAATTCAAAAATGCAGATTATCTCATCTTGCCCCAACACTCGGGGCAAGACGGAACATCGCGCATTCCCAGCTTTCGTGGACAGCGACGCCTTGCGCCCTCTCGCGGCCATTGAGTGAAACTTGCCGCCAAGACCATAGAGAAGTGTTGTAGCAGCTGTTCTATCCAAGGTATCGTAATATTCCCGAGGACACACGTTCTGACATCTATTCTAAGCTTATACAAACGAAAAATATCGTTTTACATGAAATACCTTTGGTTCCGCAGACATCCCGCTTTTCGGACCGTGAATACATCGGAGGTATGGGGATTTTCACGCAGGGAACGATTTCATCCCTTAATACCTCTGGTAATGTACGATGAACTGTAATATTCCCGTGGATATGGGTTGTAGGGTACCTCTAGATTCAACATTTAGAAGTGCCACAGTCACTCAATCGTCTGCGGTTCCCTTGTACGGCAAACTTGGCCCAGATGCCACATTTCGGAAACAGTCAAAGTGGCTTCTCCGCGTTGCAGCGGTGTGTAGCAGGGAAGTTACTTTTACGCGTCAGTTGAACTTTTCTCTGCTTATTTAGATTTAGTATCTGCTTTCGACCTCATTTCTTGACCTTTTGTTTATCGCCATCTGCGGTTCGATTTTAAGAACATCTGACAACACAACAGTGCATGTTCACGTAATTATATTGCACACACTGATAATAATTTCCCAAAGCATTCCAAGAAGTGCGGGACACAGCTTCTTAAAGTTGGCTTGACCGGTGTACTCGCTGCCCTCCATTGAAGCAACGCATCCAATCTGGTTTTGTTAGAATATCTGTTGAGCCTGAGCTTTAGAAAGAAATGCTCACACATGGGTGTTGTTGTGAGAGGCCCTTCGATGGCGTACAAGTGGAATGGATGCGCAAGAACGTGTCGTTGAAAATCTGGACACGGCGGGGAAGTGTGCTGGATACGGCTTGACGAGGAAGAAAAGTATTTTGAGTACTGAGTAGTACTGGAAAAAGTATTTTAGATACTTTAAAAATACTTGTCGCAAAAAGTATTGAGTAGGGTACCAAAATACCGGAAAAAGTATTTTGAATGCTGTATTTTGAGTACGTACTCAAGATACGTACAAGTCTGAGTCGACACCAATGCTAGTTTCGCATGCGTCTGTAGCGAACGCACCCTTCCGCGCGTCTTCACGTGCCCGGCGCCCGAGAAGGTCGCGCCAGCCCAACGTGCGCCGTTGAACAACACATTTATGAACAAACATGCAGTATTCTTACAAACATGCACTAACGTCCGAAACATGCATTTTTATGCATTTTAAAACCTTCACTAATGCATTCATATGGCCTTAAAACATGCAAATATAATGCATTTGAAGCTCTGCGTGCCCCGAAAAGAAACATGCAAAACATGCAAATCCGCGGTCGGGGATAAGGCACTGAAACACGAGATCAAGGTGTCCCTGGCTGCTTGAGAGTGTGCACAGTCCATGGTGATGTGTGCCAGGTCACCAAAACAGAAACAAGTCTCACAGCGTGGCGATGACGCGAAGCCCAGTTTGTAACGAAAGGCGGGTGTCATAACGGACTTGCATCGGAGTCTGTGGAGAAGGGTACATCGCTTCCGGTTGAGATCCTTCACGGGGCATGGTTGGGAGAAGTGTCGCACTTCTCCACGTCGCACTTCCGGATAAGCAGTGAGACGGATTTCTCTGACGTACGCAGAGAACTGCTTGCTATTATGTCGTGGGTTCAGAGGTGCAGGGACCTCAGGAGGAAGCTTGTGGTAGCTGTTTGCGATCCGGTCAGCTGTTTCGTTGCTGGATATTCCTGCATGGGAAGGAACCCACTGAAAACCCACGGCAATACCGTTGTTCTTGAGTTGTTTCCATATCTCCAGTATGGTATGTGCTATGGGGTCGTCGATGCGGGGGTTACATAATCGCTGAAGAGAGCACTTGGAGTCTGTAAGCACAATAGCACTCTTCTCTGCGACGTTGAGTAAAAATTCCAAGGCCTGCTTGATGGCAACGAGCTCGGGTAAGGAGGAAGACACTTCAGTGTCGATGCGACCGCCCCACGAATGCTCGAGTGCAGGGCACCAGAACGCTGCCCTACTACTTCCGGTAACGGGATTGGTGGACCAGTCCAGTGCACCCTCGTTTTTTTCAAGGATGACTTCTAGTACAAGCGCCTTGGCCACAATGCTTGGGACATGTGACTTCTTTCTGAGACCCCGAAGAAAGCAAGAGCATGCGGTCCCTGTCGAAGAAACGGTGGCTCTTCCTCTCTGGAGGTCGGCCTAGGGCCAACAAGCATCTTGTAGGTGTACCTCCCCAGTTTCCTGAAGCGAGATCCGCTGTGGCAGCGTATTCTGCGGATGATCTTCCCAGCGTGTGACCTGTGTAGTCTGTCATGCTGTTGCAACAAACGTTCAGTAGCAAAAAGACGAACGGGCATTGATCCCGCTTCACCGTAGACAAATTCGCTGCATAGGAAAGTTGTAGCGCAGGGAATGGTTCACGCGCACAAATCAATCAATCAATCAATCGACTGAGGAGGGATATTTATTAGACGAAAGGAAAAAAAACGGGGTAAAGGTCAGCCAAACGGGACGTCGGCTTGCTATTCCGCAAAGAAAGAAAATAAATGAAAGTGTAATATAAATAAAAAAGAAAAGAAAATAATTAGGAAATAAAAGATAAACTAACAAACGGTGAAAGAATAATGAGATGGATTTCAGAAGATGACTTTAAAAGGAAAGCATGATGTTAATGCGTTGGGGGTGAGAGTGGCGAAGAATGGGATTGCACGACTGGAGTTCACAGGCTGTTCATAAGACCTGAATCGCTCAAGAAAGTGAAAACTGCTTTGGTCACAGATCGCTGTGTGTAATGTCGTGAGCAGAGTGGCCAGAGAAAAGTCTGTGCACCGCAGCTCGAGTAGGCGTCGTCTGAGTGTGGCTCGATTTCAACTGAGTCGGACGTCGATATTAGACCAGGATACCAATTGAGCGACGCCGCGATGTCGCTCGATGGGCCTCAACCGCCACTGGAGGGTTATCAACCGCCCGGTATAAACCCCCAAATCAAATAGCATGTGCACTGCTCAGTCGAAATATCTATGCATATCTGACGTAAATCGTAATCAAGTACTGTCATATGCAAAATGTGTGCTTGTCGAGGAATGCACGCATCGTTGCATGTTTGATGTTTGGTCGACTAACAATGGTCTTGTATACATGTTCCAAAACTGAATGGAACCTCAGTTTCTTAATCATTAAAAATTTTATATTTATTTCCAGACGACTGATATGTGCTGCTACACGTTCTTTCTTGTTTCAGGTTTTGAGGGACCCACAAATGGTCGACATAGGACAACTCCTATGTGGCCACCGTATGTGACCTACATATACGACCCCATATAACTCCTACATTCTCCATATAGAACCTTATGGCTCCTACATGGTCCCACATGACTCCTGAATGGGCTCGTATATGATCGCATAATCACCTACATGGAAGTTGTATAGGTTTCTGCATAACCTATAAGAGTCTTATAGGATCCTGCACAGTAAATCTTTTTGCACCCTTTAGGGTGTAAAAGGGGTGTAATTTGAGGATAACACCCCACTTTTTTCAGTTACACCCTTCGCTACGCCCTTGTCAAGCTACAAGGGTGTTTCATGGGTGTAAAATGGGTGTACATTAGAAACACACCCTTGTAACACCCTAAAAACACCTTATGACTGTATTACTGTCTGCGGATGTCCGAATTCACATGTTTGTTGCAACCCGCATTTCGATACCGGGAATGGGATTGAGGGGGGAAATATAAGTTTGTTCTAAAAAAAAAAAAAGGAAAAACAAAAGAGGAGGGAAAGGATTGAGGCTTTTGAACACATTCATAGCTAAGGTTGCCGTCATGTAGTATGAGGGTTCCGTTATCGATGCCAGTTTACCTGCGCTGACAGTCTTATATGCTTGTTCCATGCAAATTTCGTACTAATTCACCCGTAGAATGAGTATCCTATAATCAGGACTGCGCGCACGAGCGTCGGTAGCTCAGTCGGTAACGTGTTGGCTTGCCGTTCTCAGGGTCGCTGGTTCGATCCGGGTATGACACGAGGTAAAATTCCTTCCAGCATCGGTGTCCGATATGGGCTATGCATGTCGGAGAACATCAGGTGGTCGAAATGCAGCATAACGCATTAGGCTATCATCTATTATTATTCCATACTGAAAGGGTGTTTTTCCGAAATAACACCCTTTTGGAAAGGGTGTCCACATGAACACCCTTTCGAAGGGTGTTCAGGAACACCCTTGAAGGTGTTCGCCATGGGAAAGCTCAAAAAACACCCTTAAGGGTGTAAAAAGTTTTACTGTGTGTATAGTCATACATAATTTTATACAAGACCTGTATGAATGACATAGAGGTTTTTTGATAGGGCCCATTCCACCAGACACATAACTTTCGGCCATCATCCATCAAAACATCAGGATCCATCACATTCTACCAGATGTACGACCACCTTCCATCAGGACCCGTCAAGAAATCTTGGTGGTTAATCAGGCTCCTCCAGAAGCGCCCAGACTTCCCACCAGCCTCCACCGAAAATCTTGTAGACCCACGAGAATTCCTGATGTACCACCAGGAATTCTTGATGGGACATCAGACTGGTTACCTTCGTTAGTCACTCGCTTATGTAAGCACAATTCGGAAGAGAAAATTTACCAAATGGAATGTCGAACGATGTCAAACATTGTGCACAGTAATGCTTTTTACGCCCGTTAGGGTGTAAAATGGGTGTAATTTGCGGATAACACCCTTTTTTTTTTCAGTTACGCTATTCGCCATACCATCGTGATACTACAAGGGTGTTTTATGAGTGTAAAATGGATGTATACATCAGAAACACACCCTAGGAACACCCTAAAAGCACCTTAGGAAAGCACTGACTGCGGGTGTCTGAATTCCCACGATTGTCCCAGTGCACCACGATGCACCAGTTCACCTGCGCTATCCTTCTTACACGCTATTGACCTGGTAATTTCGTAATCGTATCAACTCACCGGTAGCACCTAAATGCGTATCCTATCATCATTAGCACCCATACTGGTCTCGGTAGCTTAGTCGTTATCGTGTTGGCTTGCTGGTCTCAAGATTATTCTTAGTCTCCAATTATTATTAGCAGTATGCATACTGGAACTGTTTTTTTTAACAATATCCTTTTTGAAAGGGCGTCCACATGAACACCCCTTTGTAGGGTGTTCAGAAACACCCACACAGGTGCTCGCCATGGGAGACGTTAAAAACACACTTAAGGGTGTAAAAAGTTTTACTGTGTGGTCTTGTTTCATACACACTTTTCCGGAGTCAACTGTCACTTCAAGGTAGTGCTTGCCGCAAAGGGGAGAGCATGTCGCCGGTGTCTAGGTCAATTAGGACGCGTCGAAGAAGTAAAAACCGTAAGCCGAGACAGGACTTGTAAGATAAGGTTACCACAAGGAACTAGTTTATCGAGGTCGATCCAGTTGCTGCATAAATTGGATGTCGATGATATTTGACCTATCGCCAGTTTGTCTGCTGCGGGAAGCGTCAGAGAAGATAACTTTCGGGCTTTTTAATTTCGACATTTGCATTTCTCTTGTTTTCTTTTGTGTGTGTGTGTGTGCGCGCGCGCTCGTGATCTAGCCGGAATGAGTTCTCTCTCTTTTGGACTTCAACCTACGGTTCACATTGCACTCGACCCTTCGGTTTCCTTGCACATGTACAATACGTGCACCTGTACGTGAGGAGACCTAGAGTACGCGAGGTAGAACAAGGGCGCGCCGGTGCCGCGTGCTCACTGAAGTGTAATTGTGAGTAGAATGTAACACTGAAGTAAACTGACAAGACAGATATGGCTTCCCCGCAGCGTAATGAAAGCTAGTTAGTGTTAATTTTGTGCAAAACAAAAACTATACCACTTCAGTTTCAGCAGAGTTGATTGTGACGTTATTCCACAGACAGGAAGAGGAGACATTGTCAGCGTCGTACTGTAGTAGGCAATGAGACGGAGAAAAGGTGATCTCAACAGTTTGATGATATCATCAGCAATACTGGAGCAAATGGGAATTCTGAATACTTGAGACTACATCATTACCAATAATATTGAAGAGCAGAGGTCCAGATGACGAATTGAATACAACGTAAACAACGGGAATTAGCCGAGGCAGCTACATTTATGGACAAACACGACCACGCAAGCCTCAAACGCCCAAGAATAAATAAAATCGAACAACTCAGGAAAAACATGCAGAAGTCAGGATTCGAACCTATACCTTCCTGATGCGGTGTAGTACAATAGATATGTACACTATCTACATTACAGCACTATAGTTGCCAGTGAAACTCCGCGAACAGGCATCTAACATACAGCACAACCCAAAAGGGCGGGAGGGATGGAGCAATACAAAGGGAAAAAGAACACAAAAATGTCTCAGTAGTCAACGGGTCCCGCCCGAAGGAGGTCAATCACGTGCAGCCACTTCTGGAATGTCTCCTCACAAGACGTGCAGATTAAAAAATCTCCCAGTGAAAACAGCATTCACCGAAATATTGGCCATGATCCTACAGGCGGTTCATTGGCGTCATATATCCTACGTGCGACCCACAACGCATATAGTAATCCCAATAGGATTAAAATATCCAACGGCAGTGCGCTACCACTCCGCACAGGAAGATAGCGAATTGAGCGGGGAGACAAGAAAATATGTTCCTTGAAGGTGCGCTGGAAGTCATCGCAGAAGAAGATGGCATCCCTACAGCCGAGAAAAGCATGTTCTGTTGTTTCCTCCTCAGGGCAGAGACGGCAGTTGAAATTGTTCCAGGGAACCCAGAAGCCCCTGTCACGAAGCCATGCACGTAGCGGCAACGTCCCCGTGTGAAGACAGAAGAAGAACGTTTTCACTTTTGCGCTAATAGGCATGCGGCTCACACGTAAAAGGATGTCACCCCCGGTCTGGGGTTCAAACATCGTGCGATACATTGGTGGCGGAAAAAGGGAGTCCAAGATGGCGTGATACAACCTCTTCCGGGTGGTCTCGTACAGATATTCTCTCGAAAAACGAGCTAACAGAAAACAGAAAGAGGCGGCTACTTCCTTGTAGAAGCCCCAGACAGACATTGGTATGTCATAAACCGTGGACACAAAGACTTGAGGGACTTCGTCACGAAGGATCGCAGCGATACAGTGCTGTAGGAAGGGATTCAGTTGCTCGCGTACAAAACAAAAACGCCAAACAAGTTGCCAGACAAACAGGCCAGACACACCTAGGCCACCCAGTTTGATCGGCCTAAAAAGGTTGCAACGACGCATCGGCTCATACGCGGAATTCCATATAAAGGTGCACAGGCACCTCTGAATGCGATTTACATAGACTCTAGCGCACGGGAGCACTTGCAGGTAGTAGCTTACCTGCGACGCAAAAAACGTGTTCGCAACGTAGGACCGGCCAAAAATGGAGAAATCCAGAGGCTTCCAAGCAGCCATGAGGTGTCGGAAGCGGGCAAGGAAGGACGTCCAGAAAGGACCAGATGCTCGAGAACAGCGCAGCTCGATCCCTAGGTATTTTGGGGGCTGGTTGGACCAGGACAAGTTTGCCATGAGGCTGGGCGTGTTGTCCCACCTACCTAACGCTCCACTGCATTTAGGCCGGCTAACACACGCACCGCTAGTTTCGCAGAACCGCCGTACGTGACAAATAGCACGATGAACACTACCTACTGTTGAGCAAAAAAGA
The DNA here is from genome assembly GCF_037126465.1 of Ornithodoros turicata. NCBI lineage: Eukaryota > Metazoa > Arthropoda > Arachnida > Ixodida > Argasidae > Ornithodoros > Ornithodoros turicata. The sequence continues at coordinate 28,778,463 of NC_088205.1, forward strand.
GTGACATCATGGGTGTAGGCAAGAACCTTGACCTCAAACTCGTGTCTCCGGAAGCCGCGGACATGTGGGTCCCCCAGAATAGCTCTGCACAGTGGCTAAATATAGAGAGCAAACAGTAAGGGTGAAAGCGGGCAACCCTGCCTGACAGACGAATTCGCAGGCAGAGGCTGAGACAGAACGCCATTGACTTGAAACCTCGTACTAATGTCACGATAGCACATGCCAACCCACTTCAAGAGAACACGTCCTACATTCACATGGCGCAGGACGAGAAAAAGGAACGCATGGCTGACTCTGTAAAATGCCTTTTCGGTATCTAGCTGGGTTAAAGCAGCTCGCAGTCCAAAGAAACTACAACAGTCGAGGACCGTTCGCACCACATGTACATTTGTGAAAATGGTACGACTGCGAATACCACACGTTTGATGCTCCCCAACAACGTACGGTACTACTTCTTGGAAGCGAGTAGTCAGTATTTTCGCAAGAATTTTATAGTCCACATTCGCTAGTGTGATTGGTCGATAGTTGCTTATCAATACGCGGGAGTCAGCATCACGTTTCTTCGGAATGAGAACTGTGCGGGTGCTGGTGAAAGATGGTGGCAACGATCCACAAGAGAAAGCAGCGTTGAGGACTTTAGTCAGTATTTGCGCTAGTAAATCCATGAAGTGCTTGTAGAATTCCGACGTCAAGCCGTCGGGACCAGGAGCCTTTCCCGGCTGCAGATCAGTGATGGCCTTGACAACCTCATCAGCTGTAATGGGGCCACTTATAGAGTCCACAGCACTTTGGGGTACCGTTGGTAATAGCGCAACCAGTGAGCGCGCCAGAGAGGCATTCACCAAGGGCACTGTACGCCCCAGTATTCCAGAAAAATACTTGCTGAATTCATTTAGAATATCCACAGATGATGATGCAATCCGTCCACGCACGTTAAGAGACGAAATGTGGCTATCCGTCGCATGGCGTATTTCAGGATTTCTAGGATGGTCGCTCACTATCAATCAGTGTCCTTGACCGTGCTCGCACTGCTGCTTCATTGTACCGTATAAGCATCAGGTCGTCGATGTTTCGCTTCAGCTGCCTAATGTCATCAGAGAAGCGACCTGGAGCTTGCGCCTCCAACTGCATCAACTCACGAAGTTGCACGTTCAGAGTCCGCAAAAGCTGTTTGTATTCATGCGCCGCAGTTACGCCAGCACGAATTGCCATCCACTTGAGGTCGCACTTGAACTCTTCCCAACCAACTAGGATACCAGTACATCGATGCTGCGACGCAAGCATACCGGCGACTTCGGTGCAGAAAATTTTCTTCGTGAAAAGAGCGTTATTCAGCTTCCAGAGTTCGAAAGATACTTTACGCGGTGACCTATTTAGCTCCGGGAAGTTCGCTGACACACAGAGATGGTCTGAAAAGTGCAGCGGACGTACACGAAAGACAGCTGGCGAGCGAAAGGAGTGGTTCGTGTATATGCGATCCAGACAGGAGTGCGACCACGCCTGCTCCCTAGTGAAGGGCAATTGTGGGGCATCCGCAAAGCAGATCACATCAACACAACCGGCGGCCTCAGCCACCGCAGCAAGAATCAGGGCGCTCTCCTGAGCCCCCGACGCGACATGGGGAGCATGCGCAACCGGAGCACAATTAAAGTCGCCCAGAACAACAGGCCTACACGGAACTTCTAATAGGGACCTCATCCCCCGAAACAAGCACCTCCTCTCATGCTCATCAGTGGAGGCATACACGTTGACAAAACGCACTGGCTGTAAACCAAAAGCAGCATCAATTACAAGCACAGACTTATTGGCTATAGCAACTGTTTTGAAATCATACGCTGGGTGTGACTTGCTCACCAAAAGAAGACATCCACCGGAGGCACCCTCCGAGAAACTATGATACATATGGTACGTCGGCGCAAACAAATCACGCACTGCGTCAAACCGAGCCTGAGAGGAGATCTTTGTTTCTTGTATGGCAACAACATCAAACAAATGTCGTCTAGCAAAGCTCAAAGCTCAAAAGTGTGCAAAAGAACACTTGTCCCGCCGGGACAGCCCCCGGACATTAATAGTGGCGACCTTCAGGCCATCCATCACTGAGCCTGCATCTTCTTCACACGTGCACGACGCCGACTGGAGGGTGACCCGCCGACTCCGCACGAAGAAGACCTAGAGGCAGGACTTCTCTTCTTGCCGATGAAGCGCGACCGACTACGGGGAAGCATGGATGGAGGCTGGTGGATTGTGGGTGTGCAGCTGGTGGCACCAGCAGCGTCAGTCGACTCAGTCGTTGGGAGATCAGCACTCAAGGCAGGGTCATCATGGTAGACCGGGGCCGATGATACAGTCGGAGGAGTTTCACTCTTACTATGCTCACCATCCTCAGATACAGAAACACTGTTGGTATCCCCAATGACCGTGCTCTCAGCCGAGGGGGTAGGAGTAGCTCTCTGAGACGGGCGACCCGAGAGAGAAGCAGAAGCACCGATTGCCACAGTCCCTGCAACGCTCGCGGACCCATGAACAGGGGCCCCCTCAGCGCTCCTGTCTGGAACAGTTGGAGAAACTGGAAGACCACTCAAACCGGCCTCATCCTCCTTCATCTCCACGAGGTCAGCCTCCATCTCTGTGGCGTCGTCATCCCCATGCACGGCTCGTTCCACCGCTGCAGCATAGGAGCGTGGACAATCACCAGACCTATGGCCAAAACGCCGACAAGTGTCACACCTCGGGACCGCGCACTCACGTCTGATATGACCAACTTGCTTGCAACGGAGGCGTAACGGGGGCCGCCCCCTGCATTGCACCAAAAGTTGGACGCCAGATACGGTGATCAGGTGCGGAATGTCAGCAGGAGTCAATCCTTCATGAACCCTGATGCGCACAAGACGAACGAGAGAATCGACATGCCGCATGTCCGGATCATTCCATTTCTCTCGCTCAATCGTTTCGATGTTGCCGAAGGGGCGAAGCACCACAGTTAGGGCAGCGTCAGATACGGCAGGCGGAACCCAGAGGATCCGTATCTCGAGCTCAGACACGGCTGTCGACATAACGCAGCACCGTCGACCTTTCACGACGATGTCTCCACGGCCCAGGAATTCATCGCGGAGGGACGACTCCCGAAACTCGATGAGCCAGACGTGGTTGAAACGATATTGGCCAAAACCAACCAGTGATGAAAAGCAGACACGATCTCGTAAGCCGAGCTTGAAATATTCCTTAGTGTATGGTCTACCACGGATGTCAGTGTAGAGGAGGTGGTGTCCCTCTACATGAGTCCTGACCATCTGCCCGCTGGGACATTCCATCATCGCCGGTCAGGACTCATGTAGAGGGACAGACCATCTGCCCGCTGGGACATTCCATCATCGCCGGTCAGGACTCATGTAGAGGAACACCACCTCCTCTACATTTGGTGACCCGAACAACGAACACCATGTTCGGCATAATTCGGCCAAGCACCATCCCAAATTACTGCAAGCCCACCTCCGAAGGTACGGTGCAACGTTCTACCGAGGAACCGCTAGGCGACGACGTCAATTCACCGCGGCTCCACTCATCGCAACGCCCGACCGCGCCACACCATGGTCCTACCCACCTTACCCATCTACCCAGATCACGTCGTCATGGTCTCGCACTCTGCGTCACGTCGCCACACGCTTCACGATGGCACTCCTCGGGCTACCACCAGCGGCACCTTCCCTTCGCGGTACGCCGCTGTCGACCGCGCCACCCGCATCTGCTACGCCAGCGGTCAAGGAACCCTGCCCGCCTCGCCTTCCCACCTGGCTTTTGTGCAACATAGTGGCAGTCCAGTCCATCCAATTGCGGTCAAGGGGCACCGGGACCAACGTTCCACCGGGTTCACGCACGGAGGCCACAGTGAGTTTACTCCCGGTCTCCACGTGCTTCACGATGGTCCTCCCCGGCACTCTCCGTGGTGACAACACTACGAGCTCAACGCTCACGAACCGGTCGCGGTTCTGTCGCCCCACTCTCTTATCACTTCGGCCTACATGCATGCTCTCCGCTTTGGCCCGCCCCTGGAACCCTCCCGGCCAGCTCTTGTCCGCACCGCTCAGCCCGCCACTCCTGCCCACTCATCACAAGACGCAAGACCAGCCGTCCCTGTACTGCGTGTCGCCCGTCTTCCTCCTCTTCCTGTATCGACGCGGAATCTCAACCGCCAGCTCTACACCGCTCCGCGTCTGAGGGGGGGAGTGATGTGGCGGCCCGTGTGTGATGACGAAGACGTGCCTCTGCTGCCACGCGCTACGGCGCTGGCACGGCAGTTCTACCGGCACCGTCCTAGCGTGAGGCCACGACCATCTGCCCGCTGGGACATTCCATCATCGCCGGTCAGGACTCATGTAGAGGAACACCACCTCCTCTACATCAGCATGTAAAACAGCCACGTTGGCGAGGTGGAGTCCGGTGGGGAATCGAAGCAGCAAAATTTTATATTCGGGGTCAGCAGGAGGCATAGTTGAACCAGACATAACAGCAGGGACTTCAGGGACAGATGTAGAAGCAGAAGCAGCAGGTACCCGGCCAATTAAAGCCGTTGAATTAGAATTTTCTGCAGACATAGAACGAACGAACCTGCACTAGGTTACGTCGTCGTCGTCCTCACTTCGTCGTCATCATCCTTCGAACCTATACCTTTCTGATTTTCGTTGAGGGATGCTACCGGCTGTGCTGTCTGAGGTTTTTCATGGGTTTTCCTCAGACGCTTTCAGACATATGTCGGCACAGTTCCCCTAGAAGTCGGCCCAGGACGCACATTTCCCCAGGGCGTCAGTCGTGACGTTGCCCACATACGCGAGGCCGACAACGGCAAGCCCTTTCACCATCACCACCACCACCACCATGCTTCCCATTCTCTCTTACATCTTTCTCACTCACTCATTCATTCAGACACGAGCAGTGCCGTGTATGCCAGAGGGAGTCTGGCCATTAGGACGAGCCTATAGAAAAAAGGTTCGACCTGTCAATCAAACTTTGGCGCATTTGATTGGTTGCCGTTTTCCATGGGGATCACCATGACACCAATATTTCTCCAAAATGGAGGATGGTTCTTGGAACGGCGAAGCGGAGATTTCGTGAAAAAAAAAAAAATCACGAACTAGGTTAATTTCATACTGTGAGTATATACCCTCATGTATGCACCTGCAAAATCAGCTTCAACTTTCGCTCCGCCATCATTATTTACGCGAAAATGAGATGTTTCGTCTCTAACGTCCCAGCGGGAAAATCAATATTGGCGAAACACTGGGCCGACGTCTCCTTCCAACCTAAAAGCTATCGGGCCTTGCAAAAAAAGCTTGGGCCAAGGTTGGAGATTGACAATGGCCTCACTCGGGCCGACTTAGCCGGCACAAGCTCGGGCCAATGTAGAGGGGGGACCTGACAGATATAGGGCCGATGTCTGGCCAATAAGGAACCAAGCTTGGGTACTGATTGGGTAAACGTGGGCCCTAGAATGGCCCATGGAACAACACCTGTATATGGGCCAACCACGGCCCGTTGCAAAAAAATGCATGGCCCAACTATTAAGCAGCGCGCGCACCATGCAGCTTTGGCTGCCCCCAAAGAGAAAAACAACGTCGGCAAAATGCCGGGCCAAGCTTGGCAATAGCTAGGCTGGCCTACTCCGCCTTGGTTGGTGCATTATCGGCCAACAAGCTTGTTTCTTGATACGGATCTGTATCCTGGCCAATGACTTGCCATGCATTGGCCAGCCTGCACTGTGCCAACCCAAGGGGAAATTGTCGACTGCCAACCACCGGCCTGTGATCGGTCTTTGGTCGGCAAACGACTTAGCCAGTGAGCCTTGGACCAACGTCGGCCAAATGTCGCTGACCGGTGTAGCTGGCACACAACGTCGGCCCGAGATTCTTCAGCGACGTGTTACCGGGGAGCTCGGCACGAAAAGGTCAGGCCAGTCCTGGCCATGCACTGAAAGCATACCCGAGAGCAACAAACGCAGTTGCTACAAAAGAAAAGGTCCAAAAACACTAGTTTTTTTGTAGTTTTGCGATTTGGGCGTAACTGTGTCAATTTAAAATGTTTGTCTGCAACGTGCAAAATTATCATAACAAGTGATGAATACTAGAAGGTTAGGGTCCGGATCATTCTTTAATCTAGTTGTGGAAAGGCTTGAGTCATATTTGGCTTTTTCTATCACATTTCCTATTTAAAACATAGATTTGTTTAAAGAAGTGATGCAAATGCTTCGCATTTCCCCCGTCATGTACAGAGCAAGTTGTAGAACGGTGAAGGCAACACTGTGCAACGTCTCTGTCACTGATCTCGATTGTAAAAGGCTGGATCGCGGATTGGGAGCGCGAGCGTGAAGAAACCGGCCGCCATCTTACTGTACCCACAACAGTCGCCGCAGCGATCATGGCAAATTCTTGCAATTATGGTCGTACCAACCGTACTGGCAAGGTTACAGGGCCTAAATTTATACAGGTGAGTCACTCTTCATCAAGGAATAAATAGGCGTCCATTCTGTATATTTAGTTGACCATTATGAAGTGTTTTTTTGCCCAAAACGAGCACTGGATGCAGGTTGCTTGATCGCTCTTCCGACGTTCAATCAAGCACACTTGCATTTTACCCGGCGGCAAATACAGTTTGAGTGCATAATATGCTTGAAAGAACATGTTACACTGCACAGGTAGTGTTGTCATCAATATATGTGCAAGCAATCGAGCGCTTTTTTGCATGCATTGCTAGCATGGTGCACGGTGTTCTCTGCGGAAGCAAGTGCCACATTCATTTCTTTGAATTACCTTCGCGCACAAGTTCGGTATTACGTCATAATGAGACCAAGATTGTCACCTTTTTTCATGTATTGGTATTGTTTTGTGCCTTGGTTTGATTCGTGACAAAGAATCCTACGTAACGGTGGTGTGGCGCGACTTGAATACCGCCTTTGTGTCTGAGCTGTATCGTCAGCTTGGTACGATAGTAATAATCTGTAGCGTGTCGTGCTATTTGTAGCAGTTTTTAAGGCAAAAGTGGTCTCTCAATACAGGTTTCGTCATGCTACCCAGTGAATAATCTGTGCAGTGTGATACGGCTGGGTGTACAGGTAAGTATCACGTTCCTCATCCACTGGTTTCTACTTTACAGGAAGGAACAACCTCAGTGCACGCACTGTGGTTAGCCTCTCTCAGTTTTGCATATTTTCTTACATGTTCACATCAGAAACACACCTTACACTTTAGGCTCCTTCACCCAACAATATAATAATTAGAGATTATAATTCTTTTTAGAAGAGTTCCCCATATTCTTTTTAGAATAGTTTTTAATCTTTTTAATTTTTAGAAGGTACAGGGATTGTAAACCATGTTTTAAACTGATGTTTTAACATTTGTCCAGTGCATTTATTAAACAACATATTCATTTTTAACTGGTTGCACCCAAGCCAATGTTCTGATGTATTATTTCCTTTGTTGTCGATGCACCATAAAAATTGTAATAATCATCATCAATGCAGGTTACTTCACAGCTGCCTCGACATACTCAAGAACTCGGTGCAGAACCTGCGTAATGCCCACGAGCTTTGACTACCACAGCACCTCCAGGAAGTAAAGGCATATGTGTCACATGGGATTTTTAAAGGCATTCACAGTATATAATACCTTGTATGAACTGCTGTAGATCTAAGCAGCCTCTACAGTACACTCTCAGAAATTAAAACTTGTCAGGGAACTGTGATAATTGTTTCAGTTAATAGGCATGCACATATACGCTATAAGAAGAAAATTATTTATTGTGAATGCACTTCTCTGGCTACTCATGTTGTTTACATTTACTGTTGATCACATTCATTTATCACATATTATATTCTTATATATTATTATTATGTTATCACATATTCGATCACATTAAATTTAAAATTTAGCATATATGAGAAAATATCAGGAGGGAAGTTGCTATTCATTGCTCATTCCAACCTAAAATTGAGTGCTACAAATTTAGAGAGCGTACCTGACCATTGTCATTCCTAAAATATATATTGCCATTGTAGCAAGGTCACAAAACAATAAATGTAGTCTTTTGCGACCTATGATGAAAGATGAAAGTCACTGAAAAGGTTAGCCAGCTGTAGGGATCGAACCCACATCTTCTGGATTGCCGGTCCAGGGCTCTACCAATTGAGCTAAGCTAACACGCCCCTCCAGCGACTTTTCGGGGTGCGTCATCTGAAGGGACGACAAACCAGCCACTCACTCTCACTCACCCTCCTTTCACTCTTACATTTTTGCTCACTCATACACACATTCGTACGACGGAAATCGACGCAAGCGGGCCTACAGCGGGCCCTACAGCTGGCTAACCTTTTCAGTGACTTTCATCTTTCATCGTTGATTTCTTAGGCAATTTGAGGCTTTGTTTGTATCTGTCCCTTCTATGTTGTTCCAGCCTCAGAACTTCAGTTTATCTCTTTTTGCGACCTGCCTGCACGTTCATTGTATCCTAAAACGCATAAGTGCAAGAAATAAATCTTGAACTTGAATAAACTTGATGTTGTATAAACTTGACATAAAATGTTGAATAATATAATGAACGATATAAAATATTGAATAAACTTGAACTCGTATATTCTCTTTACTCATCATCAGTGACCTTCATTACAAAAGCATATCGTGTTAGACTTTTTTGTTTGCGTTTCACAGACTGGGTACACGAGGGCCAAAATGACAAAATCACAACTGTTTCAAGCTCCAAATAGTCCTGTTGCAACTTGAAGACCATATGTGGAGCTGCATTTTTTGGAACATGCTCCACATAACAAGCATGACAAAGTCAGCACTGGATAGCAGGACCCCGTCCCCAAGCAGCTTTTCTCACGCTGCAGTTGTATTCAACAAAAGCATGTGAGTGCTGGAGAAGGACATTCAGTTTGGCACAACCGCGCCTGCAAATAATCAGAACAAATGAAGAAGCAAACAAACATAGAAGGGCTGTACTTCAAAAAGAGATAAGTCCTGTGTCTCAAGGAGGTGTTGCCACTTTCTAAGTAACTTAATTGATTAAGCTTACATCACTACCTGATTAACTGTCCTAACGAGTGTGATCTAATTGCGTGAAGTAATTATTTGCGCTGCTTCGGTGTGTCTATATTTGCGAGGCAAAGCACCGCTGTCGTTTACTAAAAGGTTCTTTCTAAGGCGATGCTTGATATAAATCATACTAAACGCATACACGGCTAAAACAACGGCTGTGATTCTACAGAACGATCTCTTTCTGCCATGCGAGTATATCTTTTCCCGCACCGTTCTTTATGGAACAATTTTTGTTCAGAACGCAGTACGGGATATTATATACATGGTTGTTGTTAACCTCAAGTCGTTTCTTATTGAAATATTGGCTGGGAAACGTGCTGTAGTACAATCCCCAGCGCTGCACTGCGGTGACGGTCTAGTTTCGGAATGCAAAACATAACGTAATTAAGAATCGAACGGCGGGACACCTGTGAAACACTGTTAGGATACATCAGTATACTGGCACCTTACAAAATTGTGTGATGACAAACAACGATCAATGCTAGCAGCGCAATAAATACTCACAATCTCCGTTGCCTCCCATTGTTTTCTATGGGCACACACAGCACTTTAGGGCCCACCAACATGGCGGCCCGAAGGCACGCCTCTCCCCCACGAGCCCCTCTCCCATGCGCGATCCAGCCTTTATACATAGAAATCAGTGGTCTCTGTTGGTTTCTCTGTTGGTGTACATCGTCTTTTTTGCTGAGGTTGTGCTCTTTGTCTGCGTTGAAGAACGACGGTGAGTTTGAGGAAATATATTTCATTTGCACGATTTATGGTGGACGTGTTCATAAACTATATGTAAGCCTAAAGTTGTAACGAACTTATGTGTACGTTGCGCCATTCCTTTGGTAGGCGTAAACATTTGAATGTCGGCTTCACCTAACACTTCCGTGTACTGCGAGCAAGCCCACTTCAAAGAACGCTGCGCATTGCTGCACTCTTCGTTTCTTCGATGTTGAGCGTGATTTTTTCGCCATTTTTTGGTACGAACCAAGTTGGTGATGTCTTGGTTTAGTCTAGGGAAGTTTAGTCTAGGGAAGTACCAAAGGAACACCTGCATTTCAAGATAATTTATGAAGACACAAAGAAAGCTTGGATTACCTTCATTGCAGCCTCCGGTTTTTTTAGAGTTTCTTTTAAGGGTGTTAGCTTTTCTTTTACATGTTCATGGACGTCCGCATTATGACAATTCTAGCAGTCATATTACGTTATTGTGATATATTTCTATGTTATACATTTCCCTTTCTATTTAAATGTTTGTAGTGTGCAAACTTTCGTTTAGAAAAATATCACTGAAATCGTTTGTGTGTTTGACTCTGAGCTATTCCACGACTCTGATATGTAAGTTGTGTAACAGTAGCCAATGATGTAAGCCAAGAGATAACCTATTGTAGTTTACCTCAGAGGTAACCTCCTCAGGATAGCAAAAGTGTTTATGGCGAGAGGCCAACACTGCCATTTTTAGTGTGTGCATATGTTGGCAATATAATACATATTCATTGCAGCAGTGTAGCAAGGTTGTGTGGTTTCATTTTCCGAACCTATCTAATCCCATTAACACTGAAGCAATAGAACAAAACAGTGTGTAAAGGGCAGCCAAAGCTGCATGGTGCGACGCTCTGCTTAATAGTTGGGCCATGCATTTTTGTGCAACGTGCCGTGGTTGACCCATGCACAGGTGTTGCTCCATAGGCCATAATAGGGCCCACGTTTACCCAATCAGTACCCAAGCTTGGTTCTTTATTGGCCCGACATCGGCCCTACATCTGTCAGGTCGACCCTCAACATTGGCACGAGCTTGTGCCGGCTAAGTCGGCCCGAGTGAGGCCATTGTCAATCCCCAACCTTGGCCCGAGCTTTTCTTGCAAGCTTGGCCCGACAACTTTTAGGTTGGATGCAGACGTCGGCCCAGCATTTTGCCGACGTTGTCTTTTCCGCTGGGGAAAGCCAGCCAACAGTTGCGAAAATGGTATCTATACGTTATAAAACAATACGTCCCTTGCAAAAATGGATTGGGGCTTTATTCAGCATCAGCTGAACGCCACAACATGTCATATGACATGCCATATGGCATGTTGTGACATGTATATTTAATGTACAAATAACGATGTACAGCCCGAGTGGAATATGCCGACTGCCAACCATCGGCCAGTGGTCGGTTTTGGTCGGAAAGCGACTAAGTTGGCCACTGCAACTTGGACCAACGTCGGTCTGACGTCGGTCACTGTGGTGGTTGGTGAACGACGTTGCACTGAGAACGTTGTACGACGTGTTGCGAGCGTGCTATTGAGAGTTCGGCGTAATAAAGACGGGCCAATGTCGGCCCTAGGTTGCAAACAAACCCGAAAACAATGCAGCTACTACTCGAAACAAAAAGAAAGGACGATTTGACGGTTGGCAAAAAGTCTGATGACAGTTGGCCAACGACTCTTTCGGCCAGCCAACGTTGGCGCAATGTTGCATAGTGATAGGCAGAGCAAGGTTTGGCAAGCCGTCGGCTAGGGGGCAGATCTGTACCAAGAAACGAGCTCGTTGGCCAAGCACTTGCCAAGCACGGCTCGGTTGGCCAGCCAAGCTCTTGCGAAGCTTGGTTCAATCTCAGTATGTTGCCTCGGGGAGAGGGAAACGCGGAATGATGTAGCACTGCATAAGTTCAACTTTCGATTGGCCAAGTGATTGTCTCAAACCAAAAGCAGTAAGAAACAGAGACATTACCTTCATGGTGAGCTAATACGACAAGCAATTCCTCATTTCAGTGTTGTTTGTGTACGCATCACCCTTCATTTTGACTCACACCACGCGAGCAGGACTCTCGAATTTGTGGAAGTTCGCGAGACAAACCTATGTATAGTATCTGCTGTTCTTCCTCAGGAAAGAAATGCAATTTCTTTTCTTTATACTGACCTCTTTGATTCTAGTGATCTCGGGCATATTGCGAGCTTGTACGATTCTCCCCCTTCGCCGTTACCCCACGCCGCGAGACAATTGAGTATGAATACGAGCGACGCCACAGGACTGCTTTGGCCTAACTTGGCACAATGCAGGCTGGCCAGTGCTTGGCAAGTCATTGGCCAGGGTACATATCCGTATCAACAAACAAGGTTATTGGCCGATCATGCACCAACCAAGGCCGAGTATTGCCAAGCTTGGCCCAACCTTTTTTGCAAGGACGGCCCAACGACTTTTAGGTGGGAGGCAAACGTCGGCCTGGCATTTTGCCGACGTTGTTTTCCTCCTTGGGGGCAGCCAAAGCTGCATGTTGCGGCGCGCAGCTTAATATTTGGGTCATGCATTTTTTTTGCAACGGGCCGTGGTAGGCCCATGCGCAGGTGTTGTTCCATGGGCCATTCTAGGGCCCACGTTTACCCAATCAGTACCCAAGTTTGGTTCCTTATTGGCCAGACATCTGCCCTACATCTGTCAGGTCGGCCCTCTACATTGGCCCGAGCTTGTGCCAGCTAAGTCGGCCCGAGTGAGGCCATTGTCAATCCCTAACCTTGGCCCAAGCTTTTTTTGCAAGCTTGGCCCGACAATTTTCAGGTTGGAAGCAGACGTCAGCCCAGTGTTTCGCCAATATTGCTTTTCCCGCTGGGAGGTAGCGTTGTCATGCAAAATTTCTCACTGGGCCGTGATAGGGCCATATATGGGTCAGCGTTGGCCAGGTTGGCCAAAAAGGTAGGCCCTATGTTGGTGGCCAATGGATGGCCATTCTCAGGCCATTGTCAATCCCCAAGCTCGGCCCAACCATGGTGTCTTAGCTTGGGCCAAGCACGTTTTTTCACTTCGGAAGTTATGCCAAAGCCGTCCTGTGGCGTCGCTCATATCCATACTCAATTGTCTCGCGGCGTCGGGTAACGGCGTAGGGGGAGAATCATAAAAGCTCGCAATATGCCCCAGATCACTAGAATCACACAGCTCACAAAAAAGAAAAGAAATTGCATTCCTTTCCTGAGGAAGAACAGCAGATACTATACATAGGTTTGTCTCGCGAGCTTCCACAAATTCGAGAGTCCTGCTCGCGTGTGAGTCAAATTGAAGGGTGAGGTCTCTAAGTTTAATTTGTGTACACAAAAACACTGAAATCAGGAATTGCTTGTCGTATTAGCTCACCATGAAGGTAATGTCTCTGTTTCTTACTGCTTTTGGTTTGAGACAATCACTTGGCCAATCGAAAGTTGAACTTATGCAGTGCTACATCATTCCGCGTTTCCCTCTCCCCGAGGCAACATACTGAGATTGAACCAAGCTTCGCAAGAGCTTGGCTGGCCAACCGAGCCGTGCTTGGCAAGTGCTTGGCCAACGAGCTCGTTTCTTGGTACAGATCTGCCCCCTAGCCGACGGCTTGCCAAACCTCGCTTTGCCTATCACTATGCAACATTGCGCCGCTGGCCGCAAGAGTCGTTGGCCAACTGTCATCCGACATTTTGCCAACCGTCAAAGCGTCCTTTTCTTTCTTTTTGTTTCGAGTAGCAACTGCATTGTTTTCGGGTTTGTTTGCAGCGTAGGGCCGACATTGGCCCGTCTTTATTATGCCGAACTCCCAATAGCACTCGCGCAACACGTCGTTCTTGGCCCAACGTCGTTCAGCAACCACCATAGTGAGCGACGTCAGACCGACGTTGGTTCAAGGTGCAGTGGCCGACTTAGTCGCTTGCCGACCAAAAACCGACCACTGGCCGATGGTTGGCAGTCGGCAATTTCCACTTGGGGTTAGGCCTAGTTAAAACCGCTATCCCAAGAAAATAGCAAGAAAGACGCCCCTGAAGCGTACGATATTGCATTATATCATAGAATTTTATTTATACATATATCTTTGCGCATTTTTGATTCATTTTCTAGTAGTATTTGATCAGTCCAAGTCTCTGGAAACGCGTAGACTGGTCTGGACGCCATTAAATTCCAATTAAAAACATTTAGGACCCCCACAGTAATTGGGACCATCCAATGAGCCATTACACTAATTGGGGAGCATCTATTACGTGTCCAGAACACTCTATATGTTGCCGGCTACTTGAGGCGATAAAAAATAAAAATAGATACAAATCGAGTAGAGAGAAACAATTTAAGTGAAAATCAATGACGGCATCTTGAAGAAAGCGGCCCTCAACCACCACTGACCATCGTTGGGCACAATGGACTCGTTGCAGAGACAGGTGGCTACCTAGTTGGGAAGCATCACACCAGGTGGTGCCACCATTCTCTTTCTGACCACGAGTTCTGGACATCCTGGAATGCCAGGTGTGATGTCACCATGGGATGTCTGGACAGGTTAGGACACCTCTCGACAAGCAAGGAGGAAAAACACTTATATTCGACACACAGCAATGCAAACTGTTGTGAAAGTCTGTTCTATCCGAGAGCCAGGTAGAGAACTGAATCGTGATGCTTTTTCTCCTGTATAAAGTCATGCATCTGTCCCTCTAGTGCTTATTTTGTGAACTAATTTCATTGGAAAATTTTAACAAAAATGCAAGCACTACTCTCGTCCCCGAGGCCAAAGCAGCTTTTGCGGAAGACAGAAAATGGTGGCCATGCACAGACAAGAATTGCAACAACAAACGTCCGACATGCGCGGGCACGTCACTGCTAATCCCAAACAAAACGGGGACAAATGTACCACGAGGAGCGCTGTGCGGCACTTCCGTTCCATTCGAGAGCCAGGCAGAGAACTGAATCTTGATGCTTGTTGTCCTGTATAAAACCACGCATCTGTCCCACCTGCAGTTACTTTGTGAACTAATTTCATTGCAAAATTATTAAGAATCATGCTAGCGCTACTCCCATCCAGATCAAGGATGTGACAGCACTATCATCATCGTCAAGACATGAAGGATACTGCTTCAACAAGAATCTTTCGTGTCAACGAAGAGAAAAATACAGAGCGACCAGCTTGATGCGTCAACAACGGAAAGCATACATCATAAGACAAAATGGGATGGGAGAGCTCTGGGCACGTCAGAACATTGGTCAACAAGTACTGCCACGCGGGCAAAAATACAGGCGCGAGCATGCACTGACACGAACAACAACCAACGCCCAACATGCATGGGCACGTCACTGCTAATCGGAAACAAAGAGGGGACAAAGATATCGCGAAGAGTGCAGTGCGGGACATCCCGAGGCCAAGGCAGCTTTCGTGGAAGACAGAAAATGTCGGGTATGACAAGAACAACAAACAATGCCCGGCATGCACGGGCACGTTACTGCTTAACCCAACGAAAACAAAGCGGAGTCAAATATATTACGGGGAGCACAGTGTGGAACGTCCGCTCCATCTGAAGCCAAGCGGAGAACTGAATCGTGATGCTTTTTTCTCCTCTAAAAAGTCACGTATCTGTCACCTTTACAGTTACTTTGTGAACTAATTTCGTTGCAAAATTATTAAGGACCCTGTCGAGATGCTAGCGCTACTCCCGTCCAGACCGACGGTGTGGCAGCACTATCGTCATTGTCATTGCTGCTGCTTCAACAAGAATCTTTGTCCAAAAATACAAAATACAGAGCGACTAGCTAGATGCGTCAACAAAGGAAAGTATGCATCGTAATACAGAACGGGGATGGGACAGGTTTGGGCACGTCCAGACATTGCTCAACGAGTACTGTCACGTGAGGAAAATATAGGCTAGCAGGACTGCTAGACAATAAAGGTAAGCAAGCAGAGAGAAAGCACTGGTCAGCAGAGTAGGCCTAAAGAAAATACACTAGAACAAAGTGGAAAAGACACTCCCTAGCATCGAAGTATTTCCACGTACACACCACTCAGTCAACCACGGTCCTCATCGTAAATCCGCTCGACACAAAATCCACCACAATCAACACGCACCATCCACAGATCAGGAGCAACATGTCCGTACCCCGCGAGAGGCAAACAGAGAACTGAATCCTCGCGCCCTCTTGCTCGTCTTGCTCATTGGTTGTGACGTCATCCGACTGAGGCTACACTTTTTTTCACTAACGGGCAACGCAACTGGTGTGGACAGAATCAACGCGCGCCATCCACCAGTGAGGAGCAAAACGTCCGTACTCCACGACAGGCAAACAGAGAACTGAATCCCGGCGCCCTCTTGCTGGTCTCATTCATTGAGCATGATGTCATTCCATTGTCTTGAGGCTAGACTGTTTTTTTTTTCCACAAAGGATCAACAGTCAATGCAACTGCTAGGAACAGGTCCACCTGAAACAATGCAGCAGTATGCTGCCACTGCATGACGTCATCTCATCCTGTTTGAGGCTGCACCTGCATGGCTCAAGATGTGTATGGCTGCACTCTAGACAGGAAGCCTCCTATCATTTATTGAATCACTATCACAAGATTATTTCCTCTACCCTACTAGAATGATATCCACTCTTGCATTAAAATTCAGAAAAACGTTTACAGAAAAGCACAAAAGACCATGCATGAAAGAGTCGAAAAACCGATCGTAGCAACTAAGCATTTTCACCCCAAAGACTTACTAAGTGACTACATAGACTTACCAAAAATAAAAAAACCTTGCTACTTTCAATAATTAGACACATAACAGCAGTAAAATCTGCACTCATTATAATATCTGCTAACCAGTGATGGGAAGTAGTACCAAGTACTCAAGTCGTACTTATGGGGAAACTTCCCCACTCTCCGGGTCGTACGTGCGCCCGTCCACCCAGCCCGCGAAGGGACAGAGCCATTCAGCGGATTCAACAAACAACCAAAGTTTATTTTACCTTGATACACCGCAGCCAGACGCCCAGCGTAGCACAGAAACAGATAAGTACCCTCCGCTCCAGTCCCGTGAGCACACACACACCCAAAACGCCGTCGGCGCGCTCTTAAATGCTCTGCTTCCTGCCCCTGGCGTTAACAGTGTCCTGTCTGAGATGTCTGGTGGTGCCGCCCCATATACTTTAAGTACATTTATGTCTACTTGTACTTTACTTTAAGTACATTTCAAATCGTGTACTTTGTACTGTACTTAAAGTACTTTTTTCCGAGTACTCAAGTACCCAAACTTGGACTCCAAACAAAAAATCACAAAAGAGTATCAAAAATGCACCCTAGTAAAACCGCTAAAATGACATCAAGAAAACGAAAACACACAGATAGCGCTATCTGTGTGTTTTCGTCTTGTCGTCATTTTAGCGCTGCAGTACCAAGATTCCCAGTCTGACATTTTACCAAAAAGGATTTTTGTTATGTTGAGGAGCATATTTGTTGAAGCATATTTATTGTTGAGAGGATTGAAATGTTGAAAAAGTATCAACGCTTCTATGATTATGTAAAACGAATGGAATGCAAAGACACGCAGACATTATGACACTGTAACCGGCAGCACAATGACTCGGTCAATTGTCATTTCAGTTCTCCCAATGCAGGGTTCTATGCTTTTTTATATTGTTTCCTTCATTAGTAATTAGTAATCATTTGATGTCGCAATGTGTAATTGCATTACATGATGAACACTCTGAAAGACACACATTCTTTTATTTTTACATTTTACGTTTTTTTTTAATTGGTCACATGGATTACATTGCTGCAGATCACAGTCGTATAAAAATGATGGCTTACATTGTGCTTCATCCTTTTTTACTTTCTTCATATTCTTTTTTTTTAAACATGTTGTATTTCAAAAAGCAGCATGGAATGCCCAGAAATATATAATTTCCGTTGGCTTGTACTTTTTTTTTTCCCTTGAAATTTCCTAGCCTGTTATAGCAGAAGATTAGTACCGGAACACCACAATAGGGTGTATGATCTTGGATCAGTCAGGGTATAATACATAATCACAGCACAGCTGACGGATTACCTCTCTACATGTAACTGCAAATTATGTCATATGATTAAGTTCATATTCACGGGTTAGCACTTAACCTAGGACTTTATGGCTTTAGAGGATTTGTCAAGAATGCTCGCTGAAGTTTTGCCAAAAAAAAAAAAGGAAAACAAGACACAGATACTAAACAGTGGAATGCAAAGTGATACAAATTAAATTCGCAGTGTACTTGATGAATACTTGAAGTACTTTGCCTAGTACCTTATACTTTACTTGAAGTACGTTCGGAATCGGGTACTTTGTACTGTACTTGAAGTACTAATGACCCCAGATACTTGGTACTTTAAGTATAATTTTGAGGTACTTTGCCAATCACTGCTGCTAACACTGCTCTCTAGAACATAGAAGAAAAATAATAAGTGAGACTCTGGAACACTCAACGTCATGACTATCCTTCTGTTATGCGCGACACACAACCGTTTCTATGCTCACATTTTCATTGCTTGAGGGTACACCTGCAACAACAGCGAGCAAAAAGGGGCGAAAGTCTGGGGTCAAAGTTCAATTCGCGCACCACCGAGGAACGCGCTCTTGTCAGGATGTCTCCATACAAAGGGACCAGGCATATGTTGTCTATATCTCCAGATTAATATCTTTATCCTATACTCTTATGATTTTCACTCTTGCGTTGCAGTTTAGAAAAGCTATTATCCTTACTTCTCTCAATCCTTATGAAGCACAACTATAATTTCAGGAGCCATAAGTTGCACTCTTTATAGAAACTGTTGCTCCTGCTCTATAAAATAATTGCGGTATTACTTAGGTTACTTGCAATCAAGCGCTCCAAGTTCTTCTCACTTCCCATTTCTGTGCGACATCGAAACAATAGGGCTGCGGAGCAGATGTAATGGATTTCGCCAGTCGACGTCACATACCAGAAAAAAGAAACAGAGCAGGTCAGGAATGCACGTGTTGACGTGCTATATAGAAATGGCACACCATAAATGGTGCCATATAGGAGGCACACAAAGTCTCTTAAGCGAGCAGGGAAAATTACTTCTACTCGAACAGCACCACACGATATACTTTGAATTTTTACCAAGAAAACTAAGCTTGAACACCGCTACGAGCGTGACACACACAACACACACACTATAAACAAACACTCCTCTTAATTTCTGCTGACAGAAAATTATTGAGCAACGTAATGGGCACACACTAGCATTTTTCCGCGTGAACTAAACGCGAATCGCTATTTCCTGCTTGAAAAACAACGCACGAACCCTCTTAAGTGGGCAGGGAAAATTACTTCTACTCGAACAGGTTTCTACGTTGTACTCAGAATTTCTACCAAGAAACCAACAGGGCAGCGGGCTTTGCGACTCCTCTACTCGACTCGGGTCCACCTCACATACTCGATCCATTTCTGAATATATCCTGCAGGTACTGGAATAAAGATTTATCGCAAAGATAATGGTCTACTGCGCATCGTATTTGTTATAAGAAATGGTAAAAAGTCTCGCTCTCAACGTGTTACACGTTATGTAGGAAATAACAACGTCAGAGCTTTTTTTTTTCTTTATTTCGTCATTTCCAAGAGCACATTAATTTGTGCTACCCATCGAAAAGTTAAAAGTTTATGTTTTGCTGCCGTTAAAGTAATAAAAAAGCGCACTCGAACTGCGACCCCACGCATACGTGATACTCTGAAGTTTCACCAAGAAAAGTAAACTTGCTTGGCAAACGCAAACACTCTCAAATAGCAGCGACAACAACAAGACAAGCACATCCCTTCATTTCTGCTTTCTGAATTCGCGTGAAAGGCCTGAGCGGCTCGAGAAGAACAAGGCACACGGCTTTAGAAAGCCTACACCGAGTGCAGCTCAACATCAACCACGTCGAAAGCTCATAAAATGGCTGCGAATTCTGGTAAATTAGCGTGCGCAAAACAAGGACTTCCACCTTGTGTACAGAGCAATCTACACCCAACTCTATTGATAAAACTTATTTTGAAACAAATATTTCGCGCAATCGCACATCACTTTATCACTCGAGTCACAAAAAAGGTAAACACAAAGAATTTACTTGTCAAGTGGGGTCCCGGTTTCACAAAAGCGCACGCACGCGCGCGCACACACACACATTTTTCATACCCACTACGAGCAAACATCCAAAGTCTATTCACAACCACAGAAATCCATAGCGTGCAATTTCCCGAGCCAGCGCACTTTTCTATCCCTTGAACAGTGAAAAACCAAACATTTTAAACTTTTCGATCACTCGCACGATATAATGTGCTCCTGGAACTGGTGAAATAGCGCTCAACGCGAAACAAGGGAAGGGAATGCTGGTTCGTGTGTTATTAGTTAGTCTTTGACCAAGTTGCTGAGTAAGTGCATATGGCAATGTTTGCAGTGTCTCATACAAAATACGACACGCAACAGATGATTATCCCTGCGATAAATCTTTTTTTTTTTTTCCTATAACCGTGGGATGTATTGAGAAGGGTATAGAGTCTGAGACGTGAACCTAAGACGAATGAAGAGTGCTTTCCAGGGGATTTGGATTTAATTCGTGCAGCTCAGGAACAAAAATGTGGCTTTAAGATGTCCTTTATATCCAAAATTTCGCCAAAGGAGCTTGTCTAAGTGAAAAGAAATGAATCTCGATTTCGTGTCGCCCATCTCTATTCATATTACTACATTCGAGCACGACGCCTTTTTTTTCTTTGATGTATGCAACATGCATTCCTGAGTCGCTGTTTTTCCTTTTTTTTTCTGGTTTCTGACGTCGACTGGGGATATCCATTACATCTACTCCGAAGCCCTATTGTTTCGGGCTCGCATATATGTGTCCCATGTTTTGTCAATGGTTGTATAATTATTGCAGGGTGTCGAACCGAACCCGAACCGAAAGCCGTACCCGAACCGTTATTTTTGCCAGAACCGGCCCCGAACCGAAATTTCCATGACACTGTTGAACCCCAACCGGAGCAGAACCGTAAAAAATAATAGCGGTAACCGGTTCGCAACAAAACGGGATCGTATCTCATTACGGCCGAAGTCTCATTACGGCCGATGTCTCAATACGGCCGAAAGTCTCAATACGGCCGATAATCCTTTAATCCCCAAGTGTATCATTACGGCCGAAGATGTCTCATAACTGCCAAAAGTCAAAATGTGTATTGTAACGTGCATTGACATGCAATGTTGCTGCCAGGTATGGATATACATTCCAGAGGGTATAAGCCATGCAGTGTGCTCTTAGGGCCCTTATCATATATATAAACATATTGTGTGACAATCAGTATGTTATCATACCACAGCACAATGTAGCATATCTTGTAATGTGTACACCCCAAATGTAGTGTTGATGTTGCTGTGAAGCAGCAGGCTACTAGGTGGAGTTAGCTGCTTGTGGAGAGCTAATGAACATCGGCTTTGTTGTGAAGTTTTTCGGAGACATCCTACAGTCATTGGCCAAGAAGGAACACCTAACCCAGTCGACGTCAGTTTATTTCCATTCGCTTTACAATAGTACAATTCTTGCTTCTGGAATGAGTAGACCTGCAATAAGCAAAGAGCAACCGTGAATAGGCTAGAATATTAAAAAAACAGGCATTTGACTCTACATGACTGGTTTTAATGTGCACTTTAATTAATTAAGTTAATTTTTTCGGCCGTAATGAGACTTCGGCCGAAAGGAGATGATACCACATAACGGTTCGGATATAAAAGAAGTCAACATATAAGAGTTTCGCTCCATCCCCGAACGAAGACACATTGGTATCATCATCACCCGTCCATATAATAGATTTCGGAAATTTTCACCTAGCAGTCAAATGAGGACGTATAGTAAATATACTTTCAGCATCTTTTTAACACGTTGAAGTGCAGTTGTCCTTGTGAGCGCCGCGGCTAGCGCCCCACGACGTGCTGCGGCGTCTACTCTTCAAAGGCGACGCGCCACGCGGATGAATGAAACAGGAATGGAGTAGGCCTGTTATGTAGCTCTATAGGAAGAATATGTGATTAAGTAAGCGCCCAACATTTCTCTTTACTCGTGAGCAGTAAAAATTAAACAAGTCAGAAACATGAGAAGTAGAGAAGGAGCGTACGCAGAACGGTGCCTGGTTGATCGGTCGTGGTTTGAAAAGTAAATGCAGTTCTGCTTATTTGTAGTGCAATTGTGTCGTGACACATTGCCTTTCTGTTGTGGATTAACTAGTACACTGCTGTGAGCTCAGACACGGTAAGGCTGGCAGGCTTATTTTCGACATGCTTCGGTACGGTTTCAGATCGATTCACGCCGCGATTGCAGTGTGCCGGCAAGAATTGTCGTCTATGTACCGCTGTCCATCTTATTAGGCTTCCTTTAAGTGTATCTTGCTGGCACTGGGCGTGTGAAAAAAGAGATTTTGCGAACAGAAAGTAGCAGGACTACACCGCTTCATCAGCGTGGACTCTATTTGTAATAAGTGTTCATCCATTTCTCCTTTCTCTCGCCAAAGGGAGCACCTGACCGCTAAAAACGACAATGCAGACAACAGCAGTAAGCTATTAGCCATGCATTTCCTGATAAAAACAGTTTTATGGAACAGATAAAATGGAAGCGTTGAACCGGTTCGGGGCTGCGAACCGGTTTGCGAACCTTTTCGATTTTTGGCGTGGCCGAACCGGAACTGAACCGGAACGAAATCAAAGCAACGCGAACCCGAACCGAACCCGTATTTTTTTGCGGTTTAACACCCTGAATTATTGACCTGAGGAGTAATATGGATTTCTGTGGTTGGGTGTTTGCTTGTTGTTGCGAATGTGTGTGTGTGTGTGTGTGTGTGTGTCTGCACGCGCGCGTGCATGCGTGCGCATTTGTGAAGCTGGGACCCCACTTGACAAGTAAGTTCTTTGTGTTTGACTTTTTTTGTGACACGAGTGATAAAGTGATGTACGATTGCGCAAAATATTTGTTTCAAAAATAAGGTTTATAATACAGTTGTGTGTACAGTGCCCTGTAGACAAGGTGGAAGTCTTTGTTTTGGGCACGCTAATTTACAAGGATTCGCAACCATTTTATGAGTTTTCGACATGGTTGATGTTGAGCTGCACTTGATATAGGCTCTCTAAAAGCGGTTCGCATTGTTCTTCTCGAGCCGCTCACGCCTTTACCGCGAATTCAGAAAGCAGAAATGAAGGGGTCTGTTTGTCTTGTCGTTGTTGTTGCTGTTTGTCAGTGTTTACCCGTGATATCTTTGTCTCCACTTCGTTCGCGACTAGAAGTGACCTGCACGCGCATGTCGATGTTGGTTGTTGCAATTCTTGTCCGTGCATAGTCACCATTTTCTGTCTTCCACGAAAGATGCCCTGGCCTCGGGGAGGAGAGTACAGCTGGCATGATTCCTAATAATTTTTCAATTAAATGTGTTCACAAAGTAACCACTAGAGGGACAGATGCGTGGATTTATACAGGAGAAAAAAAGCATCACGATTCAGTTCTCTTCTCTGTCTGGCTCTTGGATGGAACGTATCGTTCTGCGCTCTTCGTGACTGTTGCTGTGGTGGATAGTGGACTGATTTGTAGTGTGCTTAGTCCTTTTTGTTGTTAGCTAGTGATGGTCTCCCTTGTTAGCATATTGTTCTCACTTTCACAGAATTTTGCATTCCTGTGTCTCGAGTGTAAGTGTTTTTCTCCCTGCTTGTCTGGTGCTATCCTAACCTAACCTGCCCAGACATGCCACCATGACATCACACCTGACATCCTAGGATGTCCAGAACTGGAGGTCACAAGGAGAACGGTGGTGCCACCTAGTGTGATGCTTTGCAACTAGGTAGCCACCTGTCCCAGCAACCACCGTGCCCAACGACAGTCAGTACTGGTTCCGGGCCTCTTTCTTCGAGATGGCCACGTTGATTTACAATTAAATTGTTTCTCTCCACTCTGTTTCTATTTGTTATGACCCCAAGTTGGCGGCAACATATAGAGTGGTCTGGACACGTCTTAGATGCTCCCCAATTAGTGTAATGATTCATTGGATGATCCCAATTATTGTGGGGGCCCTAAATTCTTCTACATGCAATTTAATGGCGTCCAGACCAGTCTATGTGTTTCCGGATACTTGGGGTGATCAAATACTATTTCTACTTACGTTACGGGATTTGAAAGTTCATACTGGCAGCCGTCTGTTACGAAGAAGCGGTTCTGCCGCTCTCCTGGCCAATCAGTTCTGCCAGCAACCATTTCTGCAGTTCTGAGCAATCCCAACATCCTCTCCATGCAGATGGCGTTGATAAAAGTGGGCGCAAAATCTCGCGTTTTGGTCTTTCACCCGTGATATCCATTTCAATCCAAATCAACCTTTTTTATCGAAAATGCTGGCATGCAGTATATAAGGGTGAGGTATAAGTACTGGATGGCCCGTAGCAATAGAGAGCTGTGCTTCGATCTGTGATTGGCTAGATACCTCAAAAAGTGGGTGAAGTCTCAGGTGTATTCAGGTACATTTAATGGCCAGACTCCCTTTTAATACACGGCACTGGACTCGAGGCAGCTATGGCGACATCTTGTGTGTACAACGTGAACACGGTCGCATAGCACGGCAGTACAACGTGTAACGGTAGCATCCTTGACCGGAAATCACGAGGATAGGTTCGAATCCTGGTGTTCGCACCTTTTTCCTGTGTTTCTTGATTTCATTGATACTTGGACTTTGGAGGCTTATGTTTATTCATAAATGTAGCCTGCTTCGGCTAATTCCTGTTGTTTACGTTGTGTACACAAGATGTCGCGCTTTCTGAAATGAATGAGCGAGTGAGAAAGATGTACGAGAGAATGCGTTGAGTGGGGGGGGCGGTTGGTTTTCCGTCCCCCTTGTACTTGATAGGCACTAAAAGTAACTCAGGAGAGAATCCTCATGTCGTGGTGTAATGGTACCCTGACCGGACATTAGGAGGGTCTAGGGCCGAATCCTGGCTTCTGCACCTTTGTCCTGTTGTTTGATTTCATTCGATTGAGGACCGCTAACAATTACAGAAGAATATCGGTTGAAAGGTACGACCTCACCTACTTCGAGAGAGCGGAACCCATGCGACCTCTGGATATTACATAAAGCAACCCGAGGCAAAAATCTGCAGTGGGACCATTTCAAATGGGTTTATTCGACAAGTCCCACTTTGAATGTGTAACCAATTGAAAGTGGAACTAGTGGTCCCACTTCAAGTGGAAGCAGTGGAATTGATCTAGTGGTACCCTCTGGTAAGTGGTCCTGGATCCGGCCACTTAGCGGCTGGGACCATGAACGCATGACCAAAAATAATGCGTAGAAATGGACATATTGTTCAAGTAAATATTGTTCATTCTGCTAAAAGTATGCACTGAGCAGAAAGTAATAGTTAATACATCTCTATATGTACGTACGTAGTATACGTGTGATCACTCACTGTGTCTAGACTAGGCATGTCCCTGTTTTGACTGTTCGATGCACTCACTGACCACAGGGAGCATGGCGTTTTGTTGACCACCTCACATCTCTTATTTTCTCAGAGAAGATGACACCCTTGTCCTCCATGCAGGTCGCGACATGTAGCTCTCCCTCTTCACCATACGTTCGGAATCTTTAGACTCTTCTTATCCTGTTTCTCAAGTTGCTCCTAAGTTTCTAAAATTAAACATCTCATTAATAATAATAATAATAATTTATTTTGAACGGTGACCATCAACAACCGTGGGGTCTACCGGATGGTGCACCAACAAGGTCAATGGCAGTTCTAACATGGAAGCAATACACAAAACCAAAACAAAACATCAAGAATGTAAAGCAAACATCGTGAAAGTGTAGGAATTTCAAAGTCAAAAGTGTTAATGTGATTGTGCATTAATGTTAAGAAGGGAAGATGTAAAAGAGGAATAAGGCGAAAAAATGTCAACCTCGTGGTTACGACTAAGTGTGTTCACATTGCGCAATAAACGAGGTACCGGTTGTGGTACCGGTATGGTTGTAGTACATGGATTCACCAAAGTAACGGGCATGTAGTATAGATATGAATCGTCGCTGGACTTTTTTTACATCGGCTGAAAGGGTTTTGTTCAGACAGTTCCACACAACTGAAGAAAACTCAAGAATAGGAACAACAGTGAAAAAAAAAAAAGAAAAAGGCGAAAGAAGCATATGGGTCAATCGAACTTCTTATTGAGTCTAGATATAACACCAAGTTAAGAGAATGCTTGGTTGGTCATGTGCGTGATGAGTGTTAGAAAAGATAGGTTGCTGTCAAAGAAAATGCCCGAATCTCTAGTACTAGAGACACGACTAATAACGATAGAAGCCATAGTGTAAGAGTGATGGACAGGGTTGGGTTTCCGACTGAAAGTGATTGTGCGCGTTTTAAGGGCATTAAGTTCCAACATATTCCGTGTGAACCAAGAACAAATGAGGGTGATGTCGTTTTGCCGCGTAAACAGTCATCGAAATTGTTAATATTTCCAACATTGTTCGACATTGTTAATAGTTTTCAAACCTCATACCCGCTAACATCAGACAAAGCACTACCCTAGTAGCACAAAAGGTCACAAAAACGTCTTTATTTGGTTAAGTTGGGATAGAAGACGATCAAGACGTTGACGTGACGTCTAGAAGGCGTAATTTGTAGTACGTTTATGAGACGTACCGATTTTCCGTTTATAATACGTCTTTGCAATCTCTGTTGAAGACGTATCCCAAAAGTACACTCTAAATCAGGTAACGCATATGTAACGGTTAAGTACCGCTTGGCCAAGAGGTACATTTTTTAAAAAATGTACCTCTTAAAATTAAGAGGTACATGCGCCCTCACATGCGGTACATGTAACGGATAGCGCGCAGCGATTTAGGCCTACCCGTCGGGGTGGTTCCCCTCCTCCACGATATATTAACAGCCCCAGGAAGCTACGCTGCACGATAAATATAACAAACAAATACCTTTATTCGAAAATTATATCCATTTCAGGATTGATGCTTGTCCATCGCGAGCGTGCATTGTCATGATGCACAAACGCCGAACACACGGGGCACAACGTATATGGATGAACGATGACCACTGCGTCTCTCCTTCACCACTGCAGCTGCTCTGTGGTCACGCTTCTTTATCTCTTCCACACCTTTGGATAGCTGTTCTTCCCCAACTTCAGTTTCTTCCGCAGAACGTAACACCAACCACAGTAGACGATTGACTCACCCATTTACGACATCGCTTGACGTAACCTAGGAGAAAATACAATGTAAAAAAATCCAACAACCGAAATAGCTTGCCTGAAAAACATGCCTACTTGCTTGTGTAATCCAGGTGTAAAATGCACTCTCGGCTCCTCTAATTCACGCATCAACGTTCGTGCATGAAGCACAAAGTCCGTTGTCTCAGTCCCTCAGTCGTTGTGTCCAGCCTGCCGGTGATCAGGACCACTGGGAATCAGAGCGAAGATGAACGAAAATGCGTCGTGAAGACGAATAATTACTTCAGAGATATAATACGCACCTTAAATGACTTCAATCTTCAACGCGTCGAACGAATCTCTTCGAAGACCGAGCAGACTCGTCCTCGCTCCCTGACGTTTCAAAACAAACTGATTTGCAGCGGTTGCAAGAAACGAATTCTTCCCAAACATG
The DNA here is from genome assembly GCF_037126465.1 of Ornithodoros turicata. Classification (NCBI taxonomy): domain Eukaryota; kingdom Metazoa; phylum Arthropoda; class Arachnida; order Ixodida; family Argasidae; genus Ornithodoros; species Ornithodoros turicata. Next base: position 28,805,915 of record NC_088205.1, read on the forward strand.
CGATCCCTCACGGTCATGGGTTCTAGTTATTGCACTTCTTTGACAGAATGATAGTGCTCATCCATTACGGCACTGCTGCATAAGGGAATTTATAGACTGGTATTCGGAATCACACGAAATATTTTTGCAGCGCATGGATATCGTGAGAAGGCGTTCGTACTCATGCGCCGGAAACACGCGGTACACATGAGGTACAGCTGCTATAGATCGCGCTTAAAATTTACCTAGCCGGTACGGATGGGTCTCGGAGCCCTTGTACCGTTTGAATTTCGCAGTGGTCGCGGACTGTACCTGCTGGTTGAGGACTGCACCTCATGTGTACCGCCTGGCCCAGGTGCGGGTCCTCTTTCATGCGGTGCATATCGGGTGTCGGATTTAGAGTGTAGCCCAGGCGGAAATTTGAACTGGAATCCCAAGTGGATCCACTTGACTACCAAAGAGGTTTGAAATGGGCTGAACAGGTCCCACTTCAGAGTCAAGTGGTTCCAGTAGGGAACCACTAAGCATGCTTAGTGGTTCTGTGCTACTCGGTACGTTCTGTGCTATTGTACAGTACGTTCTGTGCTACTCGGGAAGTTGGGAACCACTAAGCATGCTTAGTGGTTCCAAACTTCCCGAGTAGCACAGAACGTTTTGTAAACGTCGAGGAAAGGTCTAGCCACAACCAGATTTTTGTCTAGGAGACGTCTTCAATCTGATCTACATAACGTCTTCTATCCCCCGATAAGTTGACGCTTTCCCGAGTCTTGAAGACGTGTTTGTGGCCGTCTTGAAGACGTTGAAAACATGTTTAAAACATGTGTTTGAATGTGAGAAAATTCAGCCCTGTGGATATCCACCTGGTACAGTTTTGCGGAGATCTGCCTCTTTTTTCTTTTTTCAACCTGACACCGTCACACACCTCGCACGTTCCATTTTCTGTTTCTCCAAGCAGAACTGCAAGCAACACCGCCACGTGAACTTTCGCCCAAAATTGAAGACGTGGTTCACCAAGGTGGACCGCGTGAGCAGAGGTGCCCACCGTAAGAACAACGGGTTCCCTTTTTGTTCAGGGAACCAGAGCGTAGACGTGGTCTATTCCCTTGCAAAGGGAAAACAGATACTATACATTGCTAGTCTTAGGAGCTCCCGGAAACTCGATAGTCGTGCTCGCTTCTGAGTCAAAATGGAGTCAAAATGTCAAAGTTTATTTCAATTACGCACACAAACAACACTGAAGTGGGAAATTTCTGGGAGTATTAACTCACCGTCAACTCAACGCCTGTGTTTCCTACTGCTTTTGGTTTGAGACAGTCAGTAGGTCCACCGAAAGTAAACTTACCCAGTGCACCCAAATCGTCCTCGTTTACTATACGTCTTGAACAGAGATGGCGAAGACGTATTATAAATGGAAAGTTTGTACGTCTTGCAAACGTGAACCGAAGATATTTACAGGGTGTCTTCCTTAAGGATACCTCTTCAACAGAAATGGCGAAGACGTATTATAAACGGAAACTCGGTACGTCTTACAAACGTGAACGCAAGACGTTTACAGGAGGTCGTCCTTTAAGAAATCTCTTCAACAGTGATTGCGAAGATGTATTATAAACGGAAATTCGGCGCGTCTTATAAACATACTATAACTTACAGCTTCTAGACGTCGCATTGACGTCCTGATCGTCTTCTATCCTAATTTGACCAAATAAAGACGTTTTTGCAACGTTTTGTGCTACTAGGGTTGTTCCTTTCCAGCGCCCCAAGTGGATACCATGAATGAATGAAGTGGTTCCATTTTGCCAGCAAGTAGACTTCGCAATGTCCACTTTAGTCCAAGATGGTTACATCTTGGTGATAAAGCGAAAATTAATGTGGGTTAGACGGGCCCGCTTGGGGTCTGACATGAGGAACACTGAAACAACGTTGACAACAATCTTGGAGAAACGCTGTCTTCCGGCATCGCCATCGCTAGCGACAGAATACAAAGGAAATCATCCAATCCGATCCAATCCGTGTCGTTCAGTTGAACCGTTGTGTTTGGCGGTTATGGCGTGGACGGGAGCGCTGCATTGAATTTTATGAACTACTGATCCGACCGCAAGTAATTACAAGGTAAGACGACTACTTTTGTTGTTGTGGCAATCAACATGCATTTTGTAGACCTGGTAAGGCCATTTCATTCGAGCTTAAGACTGAGTAGAATGTTGTTGTGTTGTGGTAATGACAAGATCGCTCGACCGTAAAGACTACATAATCCAAGGCGCATATTGGAACCAATATGTTGCGATAAAAACCTGGTGAAAAGGTGAACGAGAGATAACATGCACGCTTTACTATCGGCAGTTTAATGACGTGAGCCGTCACTTTCGATCATGAATAAGTTTTTACTGGACCTAGGTTAGCTCTTCGGGTTTTGTATTAGTCTTGGTTATATGCTTTGAATCTGTGGTATCCCAGCTGTTGTTTTATTGTAGTGCACTTTTTTTTCATCTGCATTGCTTCTCGTCCCTACTGATTCAACGGATTTTATCGCGTATGTTTTTGTGATGGCAGAGCGTGGGCTTTGCGGGCGTTGGTTCATCCCGAATTCCTTGTAACAAACAGAGATAAGTCATAGTGGGCATAGGAGTGTAACCTTTTATGTTCGCTTTTGGTGATGAAACCGTTAGTAGTCCATCGTGCGTGTTATTCTCGTTCGTGTCTTTTCATCGCTGGTTAATATCGCTAATACCATGTACGAACTCCATATCATTCTGTCTGAAATGTCCCTGATGATGTAACAATCAACCAATGTAATGTCAGTTTCTAATTTTATAGTGGGCTGAGATGAGTGAATAACCTTTTGCATAAACGCTAAGTTAGTGAGCATTGAGTTCTGAAATAAATTTTCTTTTACTGCCCTTTTTAACTCCACAGAAAGCCTAATGTACTGTGGGCTGGCCTGAACAAGAAAATGATTGCCCGAAGGAAGACAGGTTAACCAGATGTGTAAGCTTCATTATTTGGTGTACCAAGTTTGTTAAACTTCGTAATGCTTCAAGTTTTGTTGCATTCTTGTTTCCTTTGGTAAGCTAAGCCATAAGTTCCTCCTCTGGTGGCGACGAATAAAAGTGTGCCCTGTATTGGCATGCAATGCCCAATGCTAAGGACAGGTGAAGATTTTGTCCAAAGTTCGTTGTCTCTAAACTTACGCTTCGAACTTTACTACAATTGAAGTGACTTAAAGGGAGACTTCGCAATGATTTGGAAAAAAAAAAAAAATAGGTGAGCATCATACCGAGCACGAACCACCCCTCGATACCGAATACAATGCTCGCATTCCTTTTGCGCGAGTAATTAATTCATAAATGATGACAATCGCAAACCGAAACAGAAATGCGAAGAGCAGAACACAGAGTTCCATACTACGGTGGTTCGCCCGGAGGAGGATACCGTGACGTCACCCAGCGTTGTCTGCTTCAAAACCTGCATTCTCCTTTGCCGGATGATGTCAGCCGTGTGTTGCTTTCAGTGCCCTCTCGCTTAACGGAGGCGAAGCGTTCGCTTCATAATATATTAGTTTGAATAAATTCTGCGTAGTTCTGGAACGAGATATTTCGTACACATGTTCCCGACATCCCAAACGTTACGGAATAGTATACCATAACCTTTGCGGTGATTTTGTTGCGGAATCCCACTTTAAGAATACATGTCTATGCAATAAATATGCATGTGTACACAGCAATTGATACACTTTTATAGGTTGCCACTATGTACTTTTGCTTGAAAGATTTGTGGTGACACGTCGTGTTACAGGGCTATGGAATTTTGATAGACATTTTTCATGGCTTCAAGCACAAACTGTATTGCGCACTATACGCATATTCAACTTAAGAAGGGAAAGGAAATCTAGTCCGTCAGCTCTCCAAATATGAGTGCGCCACGGATAGAAAGGCTGAGGCCAGGAAGTATACACTGAGGCCACGCCCCCGATTGTATCTCATTACGGGCGACGTCTCGATACGGCCGAAAGTCTCAATACGGCCGAAGATGTCTCATAACGGCCAAAAGTCAAAATGTGTATTGTAACGCGCATCGACATGCAATGTTGCAGCCAGGTATGGATATACATTCCAGAGGGTATAAGCCATGCAGTGTGCCCTTGGGGCCATTATCATATACCATATACACATATTGTGAGACAATCAGTATGTTAGCATACCACAGCACAATGCAGCATATTGTGTAATGTGTACATGCCAAAGGTAGTGTTGATGTTGCTGCGAAGCAGCAGGCTACTATGTGGAGTTAGCTACTTGTGGAGAGACAGATGAACATCGGCTTTGTTGTGACGTTTTTTGGAGTCATGTTACATTCACTGGCCAAGAAGAAACACCTATCTCAGTCGACATCAGTTTATTCCCATTCGCTTTACAATGGTACAATTCTTGCTTCTGGAACGAGTAGACCTGCAAGAAGCAAAGAGCAACCGTGAATAGGATAGAATATTTAAAAAAACATGCATTTGACTCTACATGGCTGGTTTTAATGTGCACAAGCTGCATACATGTTGATATATGTGTCCGTTATTTCATACAAGGCTAACATAAATCTTCATCTAGAATAGACAAAAAAATGACAAGCATTAAAAATGTGACTTCCAGGTAAACACAATGCACGACCATGAGATGAATTTAGTTGCATTAGTTCATTCACTTAATGGAAACATGTGAATATGAAACAGTAATACATCAAATAGTAATTCATGAAATGGTGCATGCATGACTTTCCTTTTCTCGTTTCTTCTTATAAAAGTAGTGCACGAATTAACACTGGTGCACTACTACACAATTTTTCACTTCACAACAGAACCGTATGATACAGTGATAATCTTAACAGCTCACCACTTCAGCCAAGACTCCCTGGGCAGCAACATCCTATTAGCCATGTTGCTGTTGTTTTTCTTTTTCCGAATCCTTCGCGTAGCCACAAAACATGACTGGAATGGAAAATAGCTATAAATACCAATGTACTTAAATGACTTACTCTTGAAATATTTATTCTAATCAGCTATGCTTTTCCGCTTAGTACGGTGTAAAAGCCTGCGCAACATTTGTTGATGTTCGCGGTAAGCAGTTCGAGGAGATCAATTCAAGTATGCCGACTTGTGCTTTTATTTTTGAACAAATATGACGACAAATTTTAACAAATGAAATATGGCTCACAATGATAAATGCTGCTGTACGGTGCCGCATTATCCCTGACTTAACTTCGAATGAATTTGTTGTTCCTAAACGTGCAACGAACTACAAACGGTGCAAATCTACTAACACATACCAAGCTACATCTATTACAGGCACCTCGGCTGTTTTGATTCAGTCAAATTACTCGTATGAGAATGCAATTATGTGTGGATAACACACTGCTAGGCCAGACAGCCTACGAAAGCATAACCCACCGGAATCGGCCTTGGTCAACACTGCGCGATATACGTTGAGACTGTGACGATTCATTCAACTCAATTTTCACTGGAACAACACGCGCTGCTCGAAAGACAACGACGGAAAATAAAGAGCCGCTTAAGTCCGCTAATTTGCACGCTACAGCACTACAAATCGATAGATATAAACACGTCGTAAACTACAACTGCTCGTTAACACAAGAAACGAGATACCCAACGTTGCGAGACGCCATCCGAAGTGAGAGCGTGAGAGTATACATAATAAGATATCAAAACACGAAAGGTAGAGTATTGATCCCCCCACCTTCTATAGCATGCAAAACGTGATTAGCGCTGAGATGAACATGCATGTCCATGACGCGAGTTATTTTCACTGATCAAAAACAGGTCACGTGGGATTGCGTGACGCTTGCGAAATGTGCAGCAATGTGCGGTGAGCATCATGGCGAAACGAAACTTCATGCACTTCTTGCACTTCATGGTAGCTGCCAGAAACGAAACAACCTTATGAGACACTGGATTTCAGGTATGTTGGCATCTTTTTCATTCCTGCATATAATTTCACATTACACTGTACGTGAATACATGGGTGTCGTGTCTCACGATGCTGGGGAAGTAGTTGCATGGGCAAAGGTGCATGGTTCTGGACTTTTAATTTTTGATCGTGTAATCAGAATATCGGCACCTCTCGCGTTGTGGCTTGCATGTCACCAACCAAGTGCTGTTCCCTTACTAGCGCTTCTTAGAAACGACAAAACGAAACATGTGGGAAGGTGTATTTTTGGAAATGTATCGTTTACAGGTTACTGCCACTACTCCATGTGCCCGCAATTGTCCTGCGTGTAGGATTACACTAGCGACGTCGCCCACCACGGCGGAAGTGTTTTGCGCACACGCGTTTCACCATGAAGCCTTCAGGTAACATCTGATGCTTACCGTTCGGATATACTGATTCGGATTTACATATTGTGGCTTAGAGGAATTCCGAACGCCCAGAGTGACACACGCTTATAACATTGTGACATCTGTGCAGTGGCATAAGCACTAATGTAGTGCCCCACAAAAATGAACGAGGGGCAGTGGTTTATCCAGAATCCCAAGCACGAGAGGGGTGTTGGAAAAAATTGGGGGGTAGGAGGTCATCATTATAGTTACGTCATTACAGCTTAACATATCATTACAAACGTGTCTGAAGCTGAAATCGTAAGGGCACCCCTTGTAGGGGGTGCACAGGCAAAAAAGTTAGAGGGGTGTCACTGAACATTTGGGGGTTGTAGGAGGGTCTGGATAAAGCACTGACCAAGGGGACTCCTCCACCCCATGTAAAGCCTCATAAAACATCTCCTGATATATTTTCCAGCCTACGCAGCTGCATCATTATGATGTAATTGTCATTGTTGTCCATAATTCTTGAGTATGTTTTGAATATATGAAAAAAAAAAAAAGGTCTGCTTGACAGCATATGTCTTATGGTCATCATCAAACAAGAGCATATGTCGTTTTGTTCAGTGCCTTATGTACTTTTTTTTTAAATTTCAGGTGGACGTAAATTGCAGAAGGCAGCTAGTGGGGGAAAAGATCATGGTCATAGGTCATGTGGCTCCTGGAGTTCCCAGTGGGCTCCCTTGTGGAGTAACTTTTCCGAACACACGCACACAGTTTGCTCACAGAACCAACGAGTAGGATGTTGCTCGAATACTGAGAGAAAATGGCGTAACACATACAAATATTGTGTGACACAGTATGACAATAAAAACATTTTTCACGAGGGATGCATGAAACACTGTGCAATTGTGTGCATCAACCATTGTGTGTGACACAAGCCGTGGGGGCACACCGCCTCGGACACACTTTGGAAAGCATAAAACACAGCGATTGCTAATATGGTGGATGCTTCATTTTTCTTTTTGGCGGTGGTGAAACATCTTCGGCCGAAATGAGACTACCTTCGGCCGTAATGAGATTTGGCGGTAACGAGACACTTTGGGATTAAAGGATTTTCGGCCGTAATGAGACTTTCGGCAGTAATGAGACTTCGGCCGTAATGAGATCTTACCCAGGCCCCGTGCTTGCGCCAGACAATATAATGCATCATACTCACTCCGTTCCCGTATTGACTGTTAAGACTGGAAACATGGCACTATGCTGCGACAGAAAATGCACACCCCCTACTGATGGCTCATGGTGGCTCTGCAGTATTTCTCCTGGCACACTATTGCTTTTCATTATCTCCAACAACGTATGTAATTGACAGACTAGATTCCTTTTCCTTCTTATGTTGAACACTACTATAGAGTGTTGAAGGAAAAAAAAATTCTACTTTTCTACGTGTCATTCTTGGCGAGATTAAGCCCTTGAATACATGTACCCGTCGGGCTCTGACATGAGAGCTCCTGTCACTGCTATTGGTAGTCTGTAAGCACGTGACTTATCTCACGCTTCCTCATTGGCAGAAACGCTTACTGTGACTCATTTGCGTCTGGGACCTGTCCGAATAACGAACAACTGTTAGGTACATGGTACCATGGTAGCTCTGCTAGCTCTCTCTAGTTTCGAGGGCATGCGACATTGACTTGCTGAAAACGGGAGGCGGAGCCCATTTGGTACCATTATGCACGTGCATAATGATACACAATAGGCTCAGTTTTCAGCAAAACAGGGGCGAGAACGTTGTCACTCGGGATGATGGTTGGCTAGGAGAGTGCTATGTGGTGAACCTCATTTTCAACAGTGCAGCTGTGTCGTTTCAACCTTGCTGCTGTCATCCGCAGAAGCATGGAAGAGGGAACTGAAGGGGAGACTCATCGTTTCTTTCCACAGATTTGTACATTACGTGACGGAGTACTTAAAGTTACAGTCGCATCCGTTTCGTGCGATTTCGAAACTTTAGTGTCATTTTATTCCTTATGGACTGCTGAACACGCCATCCAAAACCCCACACGAAATAGTGGCGCTGTTCGGCTGTTATTCGATGGAATAAACGACAAGAGCAGACGACGGATGTTGTGTGTATTCCGCTAATCCTTCTCTCAAAAAGCGTGGAAACGTATTTATCTAAGAACCAATCAGGGCGCGGGCTCCAGGATCTGGACCGGGACGCTTTTGATCCGCCGTCGTCTGCTATTGCTCTGCAAGGCATTTGGATGTCAACATCTCCGACGCGAGCGAATGTTACCTGTCGTCGCTATCCAGAGATTTCCTCGAGGACAGCAGTGATGCAGTAATAGACGACTATGATCCTTATTCTACGGATCCGTTGCAACGACACTGTATGCTAGAGATACGGAGACGAAACTGGTCGAGACGATCACGCCGTTCGTCAATTACGAGCAGCTTCTCGATTCAGGGCTTGACAGACGCCGACTTCAAATACAACAGCCCAACAGCTACCTCTGCGGTTTTTGCAGTCAGAGGAGCAGGACGTGTTTGTGTTGATGTGCAGTGGGCCCAGTAGCGGCGCTCTGCACTAGCACATTTTTCGAGTGCATTACAGAGCATCCTTTTTTTCCCCGACCTATACTACCGGCTGCAACTTCCTGCTCTAACAGACAACAGGCACGGTAACGTGGTTTTTCAATTTCTTTGAGGGGCACTGGTTATCACTTTCAAACGATAGCTAGATACCCAGGAAAAAATTTGAGCTGGAATCCCAAGTGAATCCACTTGAAAGTTAAAATGGAACCACATTGTTTTTCAAGTGGATCTACTTAGGATTCAGCTCGAATTTCTGCCTGGGTAGCTAGAAATCACGCAGCCATCGCTGATGTGACCGTACAGTTGTACAGCGTTAAAGTGGTGTCGCAAAGTGCAAGAAACCACAAATTCTGTATCAAATCTTGCGTCTATCTCTTTTGTGCTGTATTTCACATGAAATTCATGTTTCTCCACAACTAGCACCCCACTTTTTATGGCCTGAATTCAGAAAAGCATCTCATCTGAACAAGTCCCACCCTGCTTAGTATATTTCGTGAAACATCTTGTTGGGCATGCTGGACTACGATATTAAAAAGGGTAAGAGTGCTAACGGTAAGGACAAACACTATGAAGGGACACACACACACACACCAAACACACTTTGGTGGCATACTTTGTATATATGTTGCTTCATGTTTATATCCTGTGTACAGTTTAGCTGTGTTGTTTTTCATGGCACAAGGTATATTGTAGTGCTTTTACCCTTTTTAATTTACGCAGCAGATTTAAGGATTGTTTTTTCTCACAGGTGTCCAAGGTTCTCCAGCTGGATCTGGGGCTACCTGGATGTGCTGTTGCTCGTCCCATCGCCATATGAGGGTACTAACATATTCAGATGGATAACATATTCCAGTTACATGTTATAACTTACCTTACTATGGATACCAATTTTTTGTACAATGCAGTTATATAGTTAACACTATAGTAGTTTTGCTACTTGCCTGTATTCGGAGCAAACTTGCGAAGTGGGGTAGTTTGTATTGAGCGAGCATCCTCCAACAGGAAGAGACAGGGACACGAACACGCAAAACAAGACAATCTGCTTTACTAGCAACCAAGTACAAGATTACTAGAAGAAGTTACTCACAGATTTTCCAGAAGAGTGTGCTGATCTTGCGCACGTATTCTTAAATTGTTCTTCGAGTAAAAGAAATGCCTTTATTGTATTCTGTCACGCATTTGCTATAATGAAGTAGATAGTTTTGTTGTGCATGTTTGTGTCCCTGTCTCTTGCTGCTTGAAGATGATTGCCTGTATTCGTAGGACGTGGAAATTATGTGAGCGCACATGTGTTCGCACACTTATTCCATTTTATGCAGGTTTCTTTCATAAAAATTGCTCCTCTTTGCATCCTTTTGCTCCATAGCAATCCCGTATTGTAAACTAACAAGCTGCAAGCAAATCTTTCTGATCAGTCCAGTTGTAACTCATGTCATGCAGCATAACATTGAGACCTGTCTCACTCCTGCTGTCCATGTCTTGTTTCAGCTATGTAATGTGGTGTAGACGTACATTGAACTGCACAATAAAAGGATAAGCAAAGCATGACTGAAATTTTGCTTTATCTTGAGAACTTTACAATGCAACAATAGAGCATGTCTGTTTGGCGTATTTTGGAGCATATTAGAGAATGGACAGGGACAAGGACAACAAACACAGAGCGTTCAACTAGCAACAGATTTATTTGGACTAGGGCTGTTTGTCCAAATAAACCAGATGCTAGTTGAACGCTGTGTGTGTTCGTTGTACTTGTCCCTGTGAGTTCTCCATCATGTTCAACTTCACAGTGATGCATTCAGGTGCAGGGCACTGTATTCCCATTTGCTTGTGGGATGGGTTAATGTATCAAGGGCTAGAGGCCTAGCCAGTAGATCCAAGGTGGGCATCAGATACAGGGGAGGGTCAACCTAACGCATCTCTGAAATGCAACAGCGGTACAAGTGAGAGGCAAATGAAACAGCAACTAACCCACACAAAGTATGTCCGCAATAACAAGTAGTTTATGAAACAATTTCTCCCTGATTCCACTTTGGACATCTTTGTCCATAAATGTAAACTATTAGAAAATCCAGCGAATTGGTTAGGTAATACGAAGGAAAGTGCCTCTGGTGGACAGCTACCAATATTTTGACTGGTGTTCTTCTGTGCACTGTCCTCATAATTGCCACAGTATTTAAAGGGCATGGAAGGACTCGAGAACAAATATGATGGGAGAATTACAATTACAAGCCCTGTGCAGAATCTGAAAACATCTGAACAAAAGACACATAAACGGCATCAAGGACATAGAACAGGGCTGGCCTGACCATGTGCTCTGGATGCCGCAACTGCAGGCAGTTGCCTTCAGCCATGTGCCTCTTGTTATGATGACGAGAGTTGTTGGCGCAAGATGGGCCCTTCGACAAGGGTTCTATAGTCTTGTTCGACTTAAGAAGGAAACGAAATCTAGTTCGTCATCTCTCAAAATATTACTGCACGGCATGACGACTGGATGCAGAGAGGTTACGCTCAATCGCTGCGCCAATATATACAATGCGGAAATAGATACAATGTAATTGTATCTATTTCACTATTGCCAATTGCATCTTAGTCTTGTGTGAGAAAACTCAAAATTTTACTATTGCACCTCCTTATCTCCAACGCACATGTCTCAACTCAGCCATGAGATACAAGCATTCTTCTGGATTTAATATAAAATGTAGATGAATGTCTGTATAGCTTATGGGCATACTGTGGAAAGTACGTCCTACGTCACATGCACACGAGATTTCGCGAGGCTGTGACTGTAACTATTTTTTGTACTCCTCACTAGACAAGGTGTATTCAATTTCAGATATGAGATCTGCCAGTACAGGATTTGAACTTGCTTTTCAGAATCTGAGCTTCCTGTTATTTCGGAAAGGGGGAAGCTCAGATCCTGAGGGTCAGTCGGGCTGCACCAAGGGAGATTAATTTGCTTTTGTCATGCTATACATGTCACATCGCTGTGGCATGTAGCACAACATCAGCAGTACGTAGACTAGTAGAAATCGAGCGATCCAGTATAAGGAAGTATGAAGGGAATTGCCTCAAGCCGAGAGCGGCTGATATTTCGAACAGAGACTGTTCTCCTAGGAACCGTCCTGATCATTGGCATGGTATTTAAAGGGTCACCTAACCCTTTAAATATCGTGCCAATGATGAGGACGGTGCCCAGAAGAAGAACAGTCTCTGTTCGAAATATCAGCGGCTCTGGTCCTGAGGCAATTCCCATCAAACATCAGCAGTAGTATTGCAAAATAAGTATGCTTCTACAACATATGCTTCACCATACCACGTTGACTCAGCTGTTATATCAGGATCTTGAGGTGCTGGTGTGAACAGCTGATATCGCCAAAGGATGCCAGTTGCACACTTTCAGCTGTGCTCGTGTCTGCAGACCGCAAGAACGACTGACACTATGTTAGAGGGAGGATGCTAGAAGGTGGGAGGCTGACCCTACTTGGCATCAGGAAGTGGGTCTGAGTACCTGCAAGGCAAGGTTGCAAGCAGATGTGGGTTTCTGAAACGTGTAACTGTATCGTAGTGTTGCATCAAGTCATGATTAAATGGCACTATAGTACTATCTGGATGAGTCACATTCTACAGTGGAGATGTTGAATTATGCAGTCTACTGTTTTAGGCAGCGATAATCTAATATTGCTCTGAACAAGAAATATTATTTCATGCTAATAAGGTACTATTTATGCTCTGTGCCATAAATGGGGTTCCATATATGGCACAGAGCATAAATAGTACCTTATTAGTAGTAGAGTAGTGCCATATATGGAACCCCATTGAATTTGAATCACTTTTTATTGTGGGAAAAAGTTACCTCTAATCTGATCAACTGATTTTATTCGATAAATAACATCAAATGCTCCCAGCTGAAATTAGTCAACTTATCCTGCACCGATTTGAACCAGTGGGTGTGTACCAAGTGTGGGCATGCAACATTTTACATTTCACGCAAATCTTAACTGCAGAAGGCATAACGTCATGCCGTACTACTGAGTGCGTAGGTTGGAACAGCTACCTACCTTTCTCACACGGTGTCTGGCTGAGCCTCTGCTCATGTTATTGTTTTACGACGGGCCGTACATCCTAGCTGGCACACACGTATTGCACCTAGCTGGCACACACGGCGAAAGCCTCTTCGTAGCAGCATATCTCCAAATCATTAGCGCATTAAGGCTGCGAAAGAAATGTCACTTAGCTGGGGCAATGGCATGCTGAGTGATTGCCTTTGTTCAGTGGGTATGTAGCGCAGCTATCTAAAGATGACGAGCGCTCAGCTAAGGCGAGCGCGAGGGGCGACAATAAACATTCAGTTGTTTCCACTGAGGTCTCACTGACTGAAGAAGAAGAAGAAGGAAAGTCGCGTGTTGGAAGGCGTGCTTGTGTTTCGTGAGACAAGTAGTAGTTCGTGATAAACTAGTTCGCTCTCGCGTACTGGTACCTGTCGAAGCCTTAGGCTTCGCCTGCTTCTAGTCTTTTTGGGTTCCTGCACCCGGCTGCCGAAACTCCATTCCTGACTTCTGACTGTGGTAAGGGTGATTGGCCAGGGTAGAGTGTAGTGACAGGTGATGCCGTCTACCAGCAGTGGGTCCGACCCATAGTGGTCGGCGACCGCCGACATCCGCTTGATTTCACTTGACTCATTCAGGGCTAATGGTCTTCCATCCATCCCCGTTGCTATTCGACCGACCAATGGCACCATCATTCGCTCTAAGAACCCGAAAAAGCTGCTAGAGTGTCTGCAGGGTGTTACTCCCGATTTCCGCGAAATCTCTGAAGTTCGCCAGTACGGAAAGGACGGTATAGTCTGCAAATCTGAGAATGTGGACGTTATCCGCTCACTATTAGCGACGTCCTCGTTTGGGGAATCGCCTGTCGAGGCGTTCATCCCGTACCACCTGGCCTGCATTAAGGGGGTGGTGAGGGGTGTGGACACCTCCCTCGCCGCTACTGAAATTCTCGATCTATTCGCTGACTTCGGTGCCCTCGATGTCTTTCGATGCAACAGGATAGAGAACGAGCGCCGTATCCCAACGGAGTCAGTCATCGTGACGTTTGCTGGACACATCTGCCCATCCGAGATTAAGTCCTGGCCCCTCATTTTCCGCGTCGATCCGTACAAGCGCAGGCCACTGCAGTGCAGGCGGTGCTTCCGGTTTGGTCACACTACCAAGAGCTGTAAATCTGACATTCGCTGCCGTCGCTGTGGTGAAGCCCATGATGAATCTGCATGTTCTGATGGCACCCCCTTGAGATGCTGCCTATGTGGCGAATCCCACCTTGCAGATTGCCAGTCGTGCCCTTGCCGTGACCAGGAGGCGTCTTTGTTAGAAATCATGGACTCTCGCCACCGCTCGCAAGCTGACGCCTTCGCTTCATTGAGAGGTCGCAGCTCTGGCTTCGCAGGAAGAACCCAAGCCAATGCGTTTCCCGAAGATAGGCTGCAGAAAATGATTAACTGCGCTGTTGAAGCCGCCGTGTCCAAAATAAGAGAAGAAATGAACTCCATCTGCTCAATGATTGCGTCGCTGTCATCTGCGATCTCGGGAGCTGTCTCAGTCATCCCTCTGAACAGTCCAGTCCCCCTGGTGTCAACACAGAACGCCCAGCCTCCTATACAGACCCCTGATCATCGTCCCTCGACTCTCAACCAGCCAGCTTCTAATGAAGCCTCTGCCCAGTGCGCGGACCAGACAGCTGATGCCATGGACTTAACTGTGTCCATCTCTAAACGCGGCGCCTCTCCATCTGCGACAAGGTGGTGTAGCCCCTGTGACAGCCCAATCGGCAAGCGATCCAGGAAAGTCAACCAAAGCAAGGGTAGCAGTGACGTTCTTGCTGCTGCTGTGGCGCAATCGATCTTAGTTGATGAGTAGCCTACGTGTACTTCAGTGGAATTGCCTCTCAGTATCATCTGCCCTGCCAGACCTTCATACTCTTGCTTCTCATTGCTCACCCGACATCATTGCGTTACAAGAAACGTGGTTAGCCCCCCATCGCACTTTTTCCTTCCCTGGCTTCCAGGTCTACCGCCTGGACAGGCCTGCGGGCAAGGGTGGTGGCCTCGCAACACTCATCTCCTTAAAACTGGCGCATTCTTCTTGTGTGTTATCTCAGACTTCATCTCCCTCATGCGAAGCTCTTGCCGTTCAGATTACGCTCCCTCATGGCGGTCCTTTGACGATAGTGAACGTGTACTGTCCGGCAGGCTTTCAATCATCTTCTATCCTCAACAATGTTCTTGCCAACGCATCTCATCAGTTCCTCGTCGTCGGCGACTTCAACTCCCATCACACCACGTGGGGCCTCAAGACTGATGCATGCGGTAGGGAGCTCTGGAACTGGATCTGCCTGCGTAATCTCTCTGTAGCGAATGACGGCTCCCCAACGTTCCTACGCGGGACGGCGCGATCTGTTCTCGACCTCACTCTCTGCTCCCCATCAGTACGGGTGTCGTCGTGGAAAACGTCTGATTGGGGTTCGAACAGCGACCACCTCCCTATTTTCTTTGAAGTTCCGACCCATGACAAGCAGACTATCTCGATCCGCTCTCACTGTAGCCGCTCTCTGCAGCAAACAAGCCTCGCCCTACTCCTTGACGAAAGTGCTGGACTACCTGCCGTGGACCGCGCTTCCCGAGCTACCGATGCACTCTCGCGCTCAATAGTGACGGCTACGTTTCACCTTGAGAAGCACTCATCGTCAAATTGTGCGCCTTGGTGGTCCGAGGAATGCACTAGAGCCTATCGCCGCCGCAAGGCCGCCTGGAAGCAGGTTCTCTCAAACACGTCCCATGCAAATTGGAAGAACTACCAATTCCTCAAGGCCGTCTTCAAGCGTACCATCTCCGCCGCTAAGCAAGTCTTTTATAATAGCCGCAACTCCTTCCTGTCCCACCCGAAGCGCAGGAAGGCCTTGTACAAGCACATCGCTTACATTCGGAGGTCTTTCTCTAGCGCCTCATGCAATGAGCTTTCTGTCGCCCCTGACGACGTCGCAAAAGCCAGGCTTGAAGCTGTTGCCAAAGGTCTCTCCCTACGCTTCCGGAATGCAGTTCCTCGTGGCCCTCCCTTTCCCCAAGCGTCGCCATCTGGCTTCTTCCCTGTAACTGAAGAGGAGCTCGATGCTGTCGTGCGCTCCCTACCTAGATCTGCACCCGGTCCGGATGGCATCACCGGCGCAATGGTGAAGTCTTTGTGGGCGTCTCACCCTCATGAACTTTTAAATATCGTGAATGTATCCGTGGAGCACGCATGGATCCCCGGTGCCTGGAAAATTGCGAGAGTGACGGTCATCAAGAAAGTTCCCTCGAGGGGCCTGGAGATAGACAACGTCCGCCCAATTGCACTGACTTCTGTCCTTTGCAAGACCATAGAGCGCGTTTTGCACCACCGGCTCGAGTCTTACTTAGAGGCCTCATCGGTGCTCAATGATAGCCAGATTGGGTTCCGCCCACGATGCTCTATCTGGATGGCGCATGTGAATCTTGAAAGCCAGATCCGCCACGCGCGCGAGACTGGAGATATCTCTGCCCTGGTTGCACTAGATGTTGCTAAGGCTTATGACAGCGTGGAGCACAGCGTCCTACTCCACATAATGGCTTCGGTGCGCGTTCCCCCCTACATCATCTCCTGGGTCGACAGCTTCCTTACAGGGAGGTCGTTCTTCTGTTCAGATGGCCGCTTTACCTCCTCGCAGCAAGCTCAACACAGAGGCGTACCCCAAGGCTCCGTCCTGTCACCCCTGCTTTTTAATATCCTGATGAGCTCTCTGCCCTTAGACCAGAACATCCTCACCATAACCTACGCTGATGACATAGCCTTCTTTGCCTCTTCCCCGTCGCTGCACCTGCTATATGAGAAGCTGCAAGAGTACCTCAACGCACTTTCCGCCTGGATGCGCTCTGTTCACCTTTCGCTGAACGTCCAGAAGTGCGCGGTGCTCCTTTTCACACCCTCTAGTTACCCTTCGAACCCTGTGACGATCGATCTCAAGGTTGCTTCCGAGTCCATCCGCCAGACGAACCTGCTGAAATACCTCGGTGTCTGGTATGAGGGACACTTGGACTGGGCCCACCATCTGGAGGCTGTCAGCCAAAAAGCCACGAAGGCATGTAGCCTTCTCCATCGCTGCTCCAGCACCCGTATTGGGATGCGCAGAAACGCCCTCATGCTCGTTTACAAGTGCGACATCCGTCCTGTCCTGGAATTCGGCTGCGTCCTTTTCTCCCACCTCCCTGATTACCGCCTCCGAAGGCTCTTCATCATCGAGAGGAAGGCGCTACGTCTCTGTTTGGGCCTCCCTAAATACACCTCGAATCAAGCACTATACTGCGAAGCACGCATCCTCCCTCTGAAATCACGTTTCCGTGTCCTGACAATTAACACTTTCCTCTCCCAGTGCCAGAGCCCTTTGTCTTTGAGGCACAACGAAGCCCTCAGGGACATGCGTTATTGGCTGGATAGGCGATGGCGCAAATCAAACACCCCGCAGCTGGCCTTCGCCGAGCTTTTACTGAAACCTTTGGGTGTGTCGCTGACAGACGTCCCTCCGCCTTGCTGCCCCCTCTTCTGCCCATCTGTGAAGGTTGAGGATGCCTTTCAACCCGGCACCAGTTTTACAGACCACAACAAGCTTGAGGTAATCCTCAATCGCCACGTTGACCGCTTTCCTGAACACCTGGTGGTAGCAACTGACGCGTCCGTCTCTGGTCAGCGCGCCGGCGTGGGCCTCGTTTTCCCCCGTCTTGATGGTCACCTCCCCATCCGCCTCCCTGACTACATCCCAGTCTCTGAGAGCGAATTCCTCGCTATTGTTCTGGCTCTTAGGATGGTCCCTGCCCGCTATTGCAAGACGCTGCTCCTATCAGACTCCCTATCAGTCATCTCATCTCTGGCGAACCCGTCTAGCCCACTGCTGCAATTGCTTGCCTCCCTCACTCCGCCCCACATCTCCGAAGTCGTGCTAACGTGGATCCCCGGACACAAGGGCCTCGCGCTCAATGAAGCAGCCGACAACCTGGCGAAGATCTCCCTTACTGGGCCCATCATCGATACCTTGCCACCGCTTCCCCAAATCGTTAAATCCAGATACCGGAGATTCTTGGAGCTTTCAGCGTGCCGCTCACTTCCCCCCAGATACGACCACCTGTCATCTCCATGGCAGCCCGACTGCTGCTCCTCGCGCCTCATAGAGGTACTCTTAACGCGCGCCCGGTGCCTTCCCCTCCCCCTAAAGTTCTACCTGCATCGGGCCGGCGTCCACGATTCGCCATTGTGCCCACACTGTGGACAGGACAAAACAGTGGAACACTTCTTCCTCCACTGTCGCCTCTACGATCGACTTCGCCAGAACTATCTGGTTCGCCCTCTGAAAATGCAAGGCGCCCCCCTCTGCCTAGGCTCTCTTCTATCGTTCGGGTCTTCGCATGCTGGGAGGTGGAACTGGACGGTAGCATCTAGTGTGGCTGCCTTCATGACTCTTAGCCAGCGCTTTTGAGCAGCGAACGTATCTTCGCCTTTTCTCTTGCGCTTAACTTCACGGCTATCCTCCGCGAGCCCCACACCTATCATTATTCCGACAAGCCTCAACCCCCTCCTCCTCCTCCTCCTCTCATATATAGCTAGCGTTCAGGAAAATCCACGCCTATGACCCTCATCTGGTACTGGCCAATCGCCCTTAGTGGATAACGGCCATTTCCCCGAGGATGAAGAAGAAGAAGTTGTTTCCAAACCTTCGCAGGCTGCGGTAGTCCTTTCTTCTCCCTCCGCGTTGCCTGCCTCATTTGGTGACCCGCGTCGAACATACGCAGCCTTTGCCTGAGTCGATGGCATCACCCTCAGGCAATCATTCCTCCAGCGCCGATGATCCGCCTATTTCGACGACCACTACGCTGCGGTTGCCCCCTTTTTGGCGCCAGAACCCGCGGTCTTGGTTCAGACAGGTCGAGGCCCAATTTCAGCTTCGACATATCCAGTCCCAACAGGCAAAGTATTTTCACGTTCTGGCTGGTCTTCCTCCGGAAGTTGCGGCAGAACTGGACGATGTCCTCGCCGCAGTTCAGCTCGATCAGGCATACGACGTTCTGAAGACCGCCATCTTGGACAGAATGGAAGTGTCCGCACGCGCTAAACTCTAGCAGCTACTGTCTGACGAAGACTTGGGCGACCGAAAGCCATCGCATATGCTCCATCGCATGAAACAACTCCTCGGCGATTCCGCTACCGAAGCACAGCAACCCATCTTGAGAGAGCTGTTCTTTCAAAGACTTCCGCAAGCGATGCGTGTGGTTTTGGCAGGGTCGGAAGATTTATCCCTTGACCGACTGGCCACGTTGGCTGACCGGATTGCGGATTACTCAGAGCCCAATAAGCCGTCCATCATGGCCGCAGCCACCTCGGAGCAGTCTCCGCGCTTGGACCGCATTGAGCTCCAGCTTCAACAGCTCACTGATGCCTTACAGTCTCTTACGGCTGCCTGTCCTCGGCGCCGTAGCCGTTCCGCTCCCCGATCCCGCCGCCGCTCATCACCGACTCCTTCTCAAGAACCCCAGGCCGCTAACCGGCTTTGCTGGTACCATCATCGTTTTCGACACAGAGCTCAACGTTGCGTCCCACCCTGCGCTTGGCAGGAAAACCAACGGGCCGATCACTGATGGCGGCAGGCGATCCCGGCCCTACTCCCAGCCGCCTCTTCACTATACGCGACCGCATCGCGGGCTATCGTCTTCTGGTCGACACTGGCGCTGAGTTCAGCGTAATTCCAGCGTCTGCTGCTGATCGTCGCCGTTCCCACTCCGGCTCAAACCTTCAAGCCGCAAATGGCACAGCGATCAAGACGTATGGGCTACGCTCTTTAACGCTCGACCTTGGACTGAGGCGAACTTTCCGCTGGGTGTTCGTTATTGCCGACGTCACGCAACCCATACTAGGCGCAGATTTCTTGGCATTCTTCAACCTTGCCGTTAATGTCCGCCATCGCCGCTTATGTGACAGCACCACTACGCTTCAGGTGACAGGTGCCTCGTCTCCGCAAGCTCCGACCGGTATCCGCGCGCTTCGTCCTCCTTCGCCATACGCCGCGCTCCTGGACGAGTTCCCGGACATTACGAAGCCCTGTAATCTGAAGGCCCAAGTCAAACACAACGTGACACACCACATCGCTACCACCGGCCTTCCCGTCTCTTCTCTCTACCGCCGGCTCCACGGTACTCGTCTTGCCATAGCCAAACGAGAGTTTGAGCATATGTTGGACCTGGGCATCATCCGCCCGTCCTCCAGTAGTTGGGCATCACCATTGCACATGGTACCGAAGAAAGACCCAGGTGACTGGAGGCCGTGCGGGGATTATAGAGCCCTCAACACCAAGACAATACCGGACAGGTACCCGCTGCCCCATATTCACGATTTTACGGCTGATCTTGCGGGCTGCACAGTATTTACCACCCTGGATTCGGTTAAGGCTTATCACCAGATCCCTGTGCACCCGCCCGACATCCCGAAGACCGCCGTTATTACACCCTTTGGGCTATATGAATTCGTGAGAATGCCATTCGGCCTGCGCAATGCAGCGCAAAGCTTCCAGCGGTTCATCAATGACGTGCTACGGGGATTGCCATTCGTCTATGCATACATAGACGATCTCCTTATTGCAAGCGCCTCCCAGCAAGAACACGTCGATCATCTCCGCCAAGTGTTCACACGCCTTCAAGAGCATGGGCCAGTTCCTTGGCCATCACATCGACCAGCACGGCATACGCCCGCTGGAGTCGAAAGTTCAAGCCATCCGCGATTTCCCGCGCCCGCAAACAGTCCGACAGCTCCGCCAGTTCTTGGGCTTGCTCAATTTCCACCGTTGTTTCATTCCCCGCTGCGCATTCGTCCTACATCCCCTCACCGACCTCCTAAGGGCACCGACACCATCCACTTCCCCGTTATCCTGGTCTCCGGAAGCAGAGAGTTCCTTTCAGGCGGCAAAACAAGCTTTGGTGAGCGCAACTTTGCTCGTTCATCCGATTCCATCTGCCCCAACACGCCTGATGACGGACGCTTCGACCACAGCCGTTGGTGCTGTTCTGCAACAGTTTGCTGACGGCGAGTGGCGGCCGCTCGGTTCCTTCTCCCGCCGCCTCAAGCCCGCTGAGGCACGCTACAGCACGTTCGGCCGCGAGCTTCTTGCCGTCTACGCTGCTGTGAAGCACTACCGTTATCTACTGGCTGGATGTGCATTCCACGTACTCACTGATCACAAGCCGCTGACGTTCGCATTCATCGGCAACCATTCCGGCTACTCCGAGCGCGAAACCCGCCAGCTGGCGTTCATCTCTGAGTACTCCACGGACGTTCGCCACATTCCAGGTGTTGACAATTCGGCAGCTGATGCCCTTTCGCGCATCCACGCCATCCCGTTTCTGCCCTCTCCTGTGAATGCCGCCCAGCTTTTGAAAGCCCAAGCACAGGACGCAGAAGTAAAGGACCACCTAGCCGGCGCATCGTCTCTGCAGCTCAAGCCCGTCTACCTACCCGGCTTGGACGATCTCATTTTGTGTGATGTGTCCACGCCCCGACCTCGACCATTCGTCCCCGGCCGAGCCTTTGCGACGCAAGATATTCGCCGAATACCACGACATTGCTCATCCCGGCGTGCGCGCGACGCGTAAGGCCATCGCCGATCGTTACGTCTGGCCGGGAATCAACAGGGACATCCGCAGGTGGACCCTGTCCTGCATCGCTTGTCAGCGGTCGAAAGTACAGCGCCACACAAGAACGCCTATTCGGCCGTTCCCGACCCCAGCCGGCCGCTTCCATCATCTTCACCTCGATTTAGTCGGCCCACTGCCCATCTCTCATGGCTGCCGATACCTTCTCACGGCAGTCGATCGATTCACGCGCTGGCCAGAGGTCGTCCCCATCCCCGACATAACCGCTGACATATCGAATGCCGCATATGTCGAAGCTATCACCTATCCGGCGCAGCTCCCCGTTCTGCCGACACGACACAAGGGCCGTCCGCCTAACCGTCCTCGGCAAAACGCTGTCTCCTGGCGCTCTCCACTGGTCACGCACCTGTGTCTAGGGGGGGGGAGCCCTGTAGCGCAGCTATCTAAAGATGACGACGAGCTCTCAGCTAAGGCGAGCGCGAGGGGCGACAATAAACATTCAGTTGTTTCCAAACCTTCGCAGGTTGCGGTAGTCCTTTCTTCTCCCTCCGCGTTGCCTGCCTCAGATATTGTCGGCACTGCGTCAACTCAAACGCTTTCTTTTTACTGGAATCCCTACGCGCATTCGCTTAATGTCAGTGGACCTGTAGACGTCGTCCGAAAAATGCAAAGAACAGACGCGTAGTTTTTCTCGTAGGTCAGGGTTTGCACAGGAAATTGCATCTCCCCACTTTCGCTTCGTCTCGCGGTCCCTCGGGTCGTGAAACACCTCTGGGTTAGCTGTGGATGTCTTCATACAGCCAGGACCGTGACAACGTGCACCGCCTGACATGATCACTTCGGAGCTTCCAGAAGTGAAAGAAATGTCAGCGAATTTCTCATTATTCACAAGTGTCCAAAGCAGAGCAGACGAACTTGGAGACAATAACAACACGGTCGACTGCTCGCAGCCAGCGCAGCCCTCTGGTTCGCTTAGATAAATACGTCACGTTGATGTCGGTCCCGCTGGAGCCTTCGCGGCTGCGGAGGCGGCTCTGATCTTTAATATTCGTTTATTTAATATCTAACCAGTTCCCATGCATGAAAATTGGTCAAGTAGACCAACGATACCGAACATTATGGTATGAGTTTGATAGACCCGTTTCCGGATGCGACTGTCACTTTAAGGTGACAGTTGCATCCGGAAACGGGATCCGGAAACGTTGCATCCGCATCTGGAGCCTCCACAGCCGCGGAGGCGCCAGTGGGACCAACATCAATGTAACGTATTTAACGTATCCAAGGCTACGCTCCAAAACTCAGATGGTCAGATCTTGGCGCCGACCAGCGAAGAGCACTATGACCAGGAAGTCCGAAGCATCCTGGAATATGAGCAGCAGCTCAAAGCGGCCATCACTCGCCCGAGACGAGTCCTTCGAACGGTAGTACAGCTCACATCGCCGGTTGCGCCGTCCGGCGCGCTAGTCGATTCCCTTCACAGAGAATCGGCCAGTCGTTCTGTTTCCTTGCCAAAGCTGCCGATTCCAAAGTTTGGAGGGAAGTTGCAAGACTGGGCCAGATTCTGCTAACACTCCCAGGCAACGATCCACAAGTTTAAGTATCTCCTGTGTTACGTTACCGAAGAGGCTAAGCGCGCCATTGATGGGATCAGCCTTAGTGGAGTTAATTACCAGACAGCTGTTGAAGCCCTGAGACGGCGGTTCGGACGGACCGATCTCCTTGCAGCCTGTTGTCACTTCGCGCAGTGCAAGGTACCGGGGACGCGACGCAGCAACGTCACTTATTCGACGAAGTGTCGCGCCACACGACGGCCTTGGAAGTCCTGGCAATTCCTCAGTCTGGCTACAATGTCATTCTCTATCGGGTTGTTACTCGCTGCCTCCCATCCGATCTCTTCGTGCAGTTTCGGCAAAGAAGGAAGGAATTGGCCTGTCCTAGCTTCAGCGCAGACCACAACATCACAGCCGTCGAAACGATAGTTGGGTGGATCGTCCAAGGTGTAGCCCCACCGCATTCCTCAGTACCAGACTTTCCCGCCGCCACGTCACTTCTGTGCTGTACGCACGACTCACACGATCATGAGCTGACCAACCTGTGGCGACTGGATGCATTGGGTATCACAGAATCTGACATAGCCGCTCCCGCCGAAGCGGCAGACCTCAAAATGTTTCAAGAGAACACTAAGTGGCAGACAAATCGGTACGAGGTTCCCCTCATGATCCAGGCGCCTGGGCTTCCACCCGAGGCACACAATCGGATAGCCGCCGAGACGAGACTCAACACTCAACCTCAGCGGTTCCGAACGGCACCCGATGTTCTCAAGCTGTACGACGCCGCAATGCACGAATATTTCGTCGAAGGGCATGCCGAACCAGCCTGGCCCAGACCCCGCGAGGAATGTCTAGTACTTGCCCCACCACGCGGTTATAGGTACGGATGCCATCACGACCGAGGTCCGCATAGTCTTCGGTGCGTCGTCCCATGTTCCTGGCCAACAGTCTCTCAGTGAGGTTGTGTCGAAGGGTCCCAACTTAAACAGCAACCTCCTCCATCTCCTCATCACGTTTCGGTCCTCTCCCATTGTCTTGACCGCCGACATTCGCAAGGCGTATCTTCAAATTAATATCCGAGCGGAGGACCGAGACGCCCTCCGTTTCCTGTGGATCCAGGAGCTACCGTCACCATTCAACCCTTATCCCGCGATCCAGGAGAGAATGATGACCAGAGTCCCGTTCGGAGCGTCGTCCAGCCCGTTCCTACTCGCGGCAACTCTGCACCATCACTTCGACGCGGTCGCTTCGCGATACCCAGCCACCGCAGCCCGCCTCCGCACCAGTTTCTATGTAGACGACCTAGAAATTGGCTGTGACGACGTGCAAGATGCCCAGACGACATATGCCGAGACCAGAGCTATACTGCGGGACGCAGGGATGGAAATCCGAAAATGGGCAGCAAAACTCCACGGCACTTCAACAGAAATTTCTCGCAGGCGAAACTGCCTACGACAACATCGGTTGTACGAACCCAGTGTTTCGTACCTTAGGTGTACCTTGGGACCGACAGGTGGACGTCATCCTAGCACCAGTCACCCCAGTTCACGAATTTGCACAGGGCCCGCTTGCACGAAACAAACTTAGTGTAATACTTAACGAGTTCCCCACTTAGTGTAGTGCCGGAGCCGTAAGTGGCTTGCACGAAACTTTTACAACACTAAAGTGGTGGCGCTCGCTCCGCGCAGTTTAGGACGCTGGCCAAGGGTCCTAGGAGCACCCTAAACTACCGCACTAAAGCTTAGGACTAACATGTCAGCCGCTATGAACCGTGTATCGAAGATTCGTCGTCGGCCCCAACTGTATCTCGCAATACAGTACGCATTTTCCTCGCAATACTAACAACGTCTCATTTTTTTATGCTGTGGGTGCCGTACGTTTTGTGCTTTTCGTTAGCAACATCTCTCAAAATGATCGCCGCGCGTAAAGTGCCTCTCACCGGCACTGCCGTTGGCGACAAGTTCCCAATCATCGAGCAATTCGAGGCATACTTTGGGCCACAGGCTTTATTTTATTTAACAAAAGTACGCAACAAGTGACCTAACTCGTTCTTGCAGCTACAATGATAGTACAATACCTTATTTTGGTTCTACAAACTGTTTACGTGCGACGGCAGAAGCAGACGACTTCCCAGAATCCAAACATGCCGTGACGCACGACTTCCTGGGATGAACTCCGGAAGTTCTCTTTCTACCAATGAGAGCCTCCGAAAACTGCTACTGCTCGTAGCCACGATCCACTTTTGAATACTTGACTTAGGGCGGTCGTCGAAGTGTTCGTGCAAGCCACTTAACCGCAACCCTAAACTTAGTGCACTAACGCGTTAGTGCAACACTTGCCAAGTGTTACACTTAGGATTGTTTCGTGCAAGCGGGCCCAGAAAAATTAGCCCACGAAGCGCACGGTGCTCAGGACCTTTTCTAGACTGTACGATTCTTTGGGCTTACTCCTTCCCTTCACGGTCACATCAATGCTCTTGTTCAAAGCAATGTGGAACGAAGCACTGCCTTGGGACCAACCCATGAATCCCGCGATGCACCAAGCTTGGCACGAATGGGTACACGACCTACCCACGCTCTCCACAATGCAAGCACAGAGATCTCCCTTCGATCCGGCCGGTGCCGTGCCAGACCTTCACATATTTGCAGACGTAAGCCCGCGTGCCTACGGAGCGGTTGATTACGTACGAACCTACAAGGCTCCCGGGGGTTTCAGTTCCCACCTACTCATCGCCAAAGGTCGCAATGCACCGTTGAAGACGGTCACTCTTCCGCGTTTAGAGCTCCTTGGTTGCCTTCTCGCCGCTCCACTGTTACGTGCATCTGTGACGTCATAGCTACCCTGCAGTCACGAGCCACGTTGTGGCCAGACTCACAGATTGCACTGCACTGGGTAAAGAATGGGAGAAGACTCAGTCACAGTCTCCTCAGTTCGTCGAGGGGCGCTCACGAGAGATTCGCCAGCTCACAGACCCGGTTCGATGGCGTCACTGCGACGGGAAAAGCAACCCGGCCGATTTGCTCGCGAGGGGAATCACCGCGACTGAGCTGCTCCACAGCAAGCTGTGGTGGACCGGTCTTCCCGGATCGAAGATACCTGTTGTACCGTCGCCGTTCACCATCGGGACCTCCTTCTTCAGCTCGAAGATTACAGCTCCCTTAGTCGCGTGCTCCGGGTGACAGCATACGTGCTTAGGTACATCAACAATACCCGGAGACCCCGTTCAAAACATAGTGGCTCGCTCTCAGCGGAAGAGCTACAGTCTGTAGAGCTGCTCTGGATCCATTGGACTCAGTTGGAATCTGTCCCCACTGAAATCGACGACCTACAGACGAGGCGCCCCATCTCTTCTTCATTGGCCATTTTGCTATTGAACTCGTATGTCGACGAGAATTCGTCGTTCGTGATTCGAGAATTCGTCGTTGTCTGCAATGCAGACAACGACGACTATCTCTGGAAACAGCACCTGTCGCTCCTCTCCCGTGTGGAAGGATCACCCCCAGAGTCCCTTCAACGTGGTAGGGGTGGACTTTGCTGGACTGCTATATGCCTTCGACGACACCCAACAGCGGAAGCCGTACATCGTACTTTTCTCATGTTGCGTCACTCGCGCGATCCACCTAGAATTGGCGACCAGGACGTCCACTCAACACTTCCTCGGCGCATTTCGGCGTTTTCCGTCCCGACGCGGTGTCCCGTCACTGATCATGTCAGACAACGCTCGCACATTCCATCAGACGTCACGTATTCTCTCCACCCTTTCCACGGAAGACGTGCAGGGCTTTGAAGTCAGGAACCCCTTCCAGTGGAGGTTTATTGTCGAGAGAGCACCCTCGTGGGGCGGATGGTGGGAGAGGATGGTCCGATCCGTGAAGGACTCCCTCAAGCGTTGTCTAGGAAGGCGCCATTTGACCTTTGAACAGCTCACAACGTCCCTATGTGAAGTGGAGTGCATAGTGAATTGTCGGCCGCTTACATATGTGGATTCCGAGGCCGCTGCCCTGAACCCTTTGATTCCAGCAGACTTCCTCGTAGGAAAAGGCTTGACTGCCACCCCAACACCGGGCGAAGTTGCACAGCCGTTGAACGCAGGGGGACTGAAACAGTACCTGACAGCACAGGAGCGTCTGCGCCAGCAGTTCTGGAGCAGATGGCGTAAGGAATACCTCATCCAGCTGAGATCCGCGCACATGGCGAGACATGACCCGGAGAGTCAAGGCTCGGACATGCGGACATCAACGAAAGAGTACCACCGCTGCTCTGGAGGATGTAGAGAAAAGAGGAGGAGGACGGGGCTCCTAGCCTCGGAGGAAAACGAGGAGCACGAGAGGAATAATAAAGGTTTAGTTTTTCGTAGAAGGCATCAGAAGTGGCGGTCACGAATTCTTGGATTCGATTCAACACAGAGACTGCTCTTCTTCTGGGCACCGTCCTCATCATTGGTATGGTGTTGAAAGGGTTAGGTAACCCTTTAAATATCATGCCAATGATGAGAACGGCACCCAGAACAGTCTCTGTTCGCAATATCGCCGGCTCTCGTCTTGTGACAATTCCCTTCATACATCCTTATACTGGTTTGCTGGATATCTACCCGTCTATGTACTGCTAATGTTGTGTTACATGCACTGTAAATTTCAGAACACCTTTTTTGGTGTGTTTGAGGTGTAATTAGGGTGTAACATTGCATATACTCCCCTATTACACCTTCTATGGAAAAAACAGTCACCAGAAGTGGTGTTAATGGGGTGTTAGTGTTTCGAAACACCCTCTTTCCAACGTGTTATCACATTTTGGTGTAAATATGGTGTAAATGAACAACATATACACTAATGAGACTTTTATTTGAGGGATATCCACAGTGGGTGAAACATGCGTTCCATTTTGACATTTTCTTAAGAAAAGGCAATGAATGGATATGTGGCGAATAACGAATTACCTTCTTGTGCTGTCAGTACCTAATATTTACGACATGACTTCATCATTAACTAATACCATAAAGTAAAAAATACTTGTCCTGCCCAATGTTTTTGTGGACATTATGTCAGATGTCAGCCCGATACAGTGTGGTAAGCAAGTGCAGTGCATATTCAGCAAAAAAGAATTACGATAAAAGATTAGAAGAGCAAAAAGTTGTGTATTCACAGAACAGAGGAAGAGAGCGTTTGCATAACGAATACAAGGGTACATACTGCACTAACAAACACGAAACGATGAAGAACTGTATGTTCAAGTGAACAAAATTTGTACTGATATCTGTATTTATTAATTTTATTTTTATTATATCTTATTTTATGTTATTTATTTATATGTATTCATCTGTATCATCCGTATCATTTATGTATCGGTATCAGTTTGCCTTACAGTGGTTGCTGGAGTTAGATTGCTGAGATTCCAAAGCCCAGCCACGGCATCTTCAGACATTCCTCAGACGCGTTCGCGGACTTCATCTCGCCGTGTCTCATATACGACACATGGTGCACTCCATTTACACCCTTTCTAGAAGGGTGTACAGATTCCACTGGGTGTAGGATTACACCAAAAAGGGAGTCAGTTATGATACCGTTGAAATACACCAATTTGAGTGTAAGGAATACACCTTTTCTGAGGGGTGTAACTTTTTCAAAGGGTGTTGACATACACCAAAAAGGGAGTCAGTTATGATACCACCGAATTACACCAAAAAGGGTGTTTTGAAATTTAGTGTGTGCCACTGCGATGTGACATGACAAAAGTAAATTTATCTCCCCTGGTGCAGCCCGACTGACCCTCAAGATCTGAGCTTCCCCCTTTCCGAAATAACAAGGAGCTCAGATACTGAAAACCAAGTTCAAGCCCTGTGCTGGCAGATCTCACATCTGAATACATCTAGTCTAATGAGGAGCACAAATAACGGTCACAGTCACAGCCTCGCGAAATCGGATGCGCATGAGACGTAGGGCGTACTTTCCACAGTATGCCCATAAGCTATACAGATATTCGTCTACATTTTAGGTTAAATCCAGAAGCATACTTGTATCTTGTAGCTGAGTTGAGACATGTACCGCTGGAGAAAAGGAGGTGCAATAGTAAAATTTTGAGTTTTCTCACAGAAGAATACACACACACACGCACACACATACACACACATACATACATACATACATGCATATATATATATATATATATATATATATATAAAGATACGATTATGAGATGGGGCTGGCGGCCAGCAGGCTGGGCGCTGGGCACAAGAATAAGATGCAATAGTGAAATAGACACAATTTCATTATCTGGCGCAGCGATTGAGCGTAACCTCTCTCCATCCAACCATCCTATCTGCCGTGCAGGAACATTTTGAATTTGATGAACTCGATTTCGTTCCCTTCTTAAGTTGAACAAGACTATAGAACCCTTGTTGAAAGGCCCATCTTGCGCCAACAGCAATGAGGAGATAGAGGCAATCGGTGTGTGAGCAAAACTTCTGTGTCATTGTTATTAGGGGAGAGGAGGATGTTGTCGAGGCGGTAGCGATTGTGTCTGGCTGAGCTCGTGCGCTCATGGGCCGAGGTTGGATGACTGGTTTGTCAGCTGTGCGCCTGCGTACTGCGGTTGGTGCTCTGGTTTTTATGTGTCATTAAACGGTTCGTTGGAGTCAGCTCAGGTCCCGTCTTCTCTTCTTCCGTAGTGTCTTTTCGCGCCTTGTTTTTTATCTTCAAAGCAATGCTCACGCCATAGTAACAACAAGAGGCACATGGCTGAAAGCAAGAACTGCCGCAGTTGCAGTATCCAGAGCACATGGTCAAGCCAACCCTGGTTAGAAAATAGGTCACTGGGACGCATCCTCATGTGCTCAGCCATTATCTTTTAGGGTATTAATGTTACAAAGGCGCTTCGCATGTATGACATCACGAAAGTGCCTACGCTGACGAAATCACAGCATTTAAGGGCGCAAAAGCAGCATTTCTTATTTCTTGCTGTGAATGACATGAGTAGATTAATGTGGTACAACTTTGGACAGTAGAAGTCTCATGCTCGTAACTGTTTCTGTTTCTTATATGTAATTAAGACTTAAGCAGACTGCGAGGCGAATCTTTGAGGCTGTCCTATGTGTCTTTTGTTGAGATGTCTTGATATTCTGCACAGGGCTTGTAATTCTAATTCTCCCATCATGTGGACAGTGCACAGAAGAACAACAGTCAAAATATTGGTAGCTGTTCTCCAGAGGCACTTCCCTTCACACTTCCTAGCCAATTCGCTGGATTTTGTACCACATTACGCTTTCGGACAAAGATGTGCAATGTGGCATCAGGGATAAATTGTTTCAAAACCACTTGTTGTTGCAGACATATCTGGTGTGGGTTAGTTGCTGTTTCATTTGCCTTTCACTTCTGCTGCTGTTGCGTTTCAGGGATACATTTTGTTGACCCTCCCCTGTGCACTTGTGATGCCCACCTTGGATCGACTGGCAAGGCTGCTAGCACTTGATACATTAACCCATCCCACAAGCAAATGGGAATACAGGGTCCTGCACCTGAACGTATCACTGTGAAGTTGAACATGATGTGAGAACGCACAGGGACAAGTACACAAACACACACACAGCCTTCAACTCATCTCACTTATATGGACAAACACCCCTAGCCCAGATAAATCCATTGCTAGTTGAACGTTCTCCGTGTTTGTTGTCCTTGTCCCTGTCCATTCTCCAGTATGTTAAAGGTGTTGCGACACTTTCTCTGATGTGTTGAAGCATAATAGATATGCATCGTACTCATTATGAGAACACCGTGTAAAAAGAATTTTTCCTCTCGCTAGATTGGTTCGGAAAATAGGCGCAGCCACAAAACGATGACTCACGGTGTGACCTCACGGACCCCTCTCCCCCATTTGGCTTGGGAGACGCGCGTCTTCCCTCGCTGCTCCTGTGTGACGTCACTTCGCTTCTTTGTCGCATCGCTCGTCGAAGCTCTTCGTTCGCTAGTTCACTCTCGTTCGCTCTTCGCTTCGCTCTTCGCTTCGCTCGTCCCTGTCGCTTCTTCAGGGCCGTTTTTCTCCGTACCTGCTCACGTCACGGACCTGAAAACTTGAATATGAGATGATGTCGGGTGATAGAATAGTTTTTCGTATTTATCTGGGGGGAAACCAACTGTCACAACACCTTTAAGTCCAAACAGACATGCTGTACACATCGTTGCACTGTAAAGTTCTCATGATAAAGCAAAATTTCACAGTCATGCTTTGCTTATCCTTTTATTATGTAGTTCAATATGCATCTACACCACATTACAGAGCTGAAACGAGACATGGACAGCAGGAATGAGACAGATCGCAATGTTATTCTGCATGACGTGAGTTAGAACTGAACTGATCAGAAAGACATACTTGCAGCTTAGATGGGTAGAAGAACAGTAGCAGGACCAGAAGAACAGTCTCTGTTTGAAATATCGGCGGCTTCTGTCCTGAGGCAATTCCCTTCGTACTTGCAGCTTGTTAGTTTACAGCACGGGATTGCTGTGTAGCAAAAGATGCAAACAGCAGCAATTTATATGAAAGAAACCTGCATGAAATGGAACAAGTGTGCGAACACATGTACACTCACATAATTTCCATATCTTACCGGCAAGCATCTTCCAGCAGCAAGAGACAGTTACACAAACATGCACAACAAGACGATCAGCTTTACTATAGAAACTGAGTGACAGGATACAACGAAGGCATTTCTTTTACTTGAAGAACAATTTAAGAACACGTGCGGAAGATCAGCACACTCTTCTGGAAAAACTGTGAGCAACTTCTTCTAGTAATCTTTTACCTAGTTGCTAGTAAAGCAGATTCCCTTGTTGTGCGTGTTTGTGTCCCTGTCTCCTCCTGTTTGAAGATGCTCGCTCAGTACAAACTACCCCACTTCGCAAGTTTGCTCCGAACACAGTGAAAGTAGCAAAACCCATGGAGATCACAAGGTTATTTGTTCGGTTGTTTTTTTACTGCATGATTAAATATACTGCATTGTAAAAAAAAAATTCGTATCCATAGTAAGGTAAGTTATGACATGCACATGGAATATGTTATCGTTCTGAATATGTTAGTACCCTCATATGGCGATGGGAAGAGTCTTCTGATTGTGCAACAGCACATCCAGGTATGTGCAGCCTATTTCTTGGGCCAAGGTAGCCCAGATCCAGCTGGTGAACGACAAATAGGTAGTGAACCTTAGACACCTGTGAGAAAAACAATCCTTAAGATTGCCATGTCAATTAAAAAGGGCAAAAGCACTGACATACACATTGTGCCACGAAAAACAACGAACTAAACTATACACAGGATATGAACATGAAGCAACAAATGTACCAAGTACGCCACCAAAGTGTGTTTTGTGCGCGCGCGTGTTTGTGTGTGTGTCCCTTCTTCGTGTTTATGTCCTGTACTGTTAGTGCTTCTACACTTTTTAATGTGTTAATCCAACATGCCCAACGAGAAGTTTCACGTAATATAATAATCAGGGTGGGACTTGTTCAGATGAGATGCTTTTCTGAACGCAGGCGATAAAAATTGGGTTTCTAGTTGTGAAGAAACATGCATTTCATGTGAAATACAGCACAAAAGGAAGAGATAGACGTGAAATTGCATGGATATGTCTAGTTCGATGCTGCAGCACAGTACTATTTACATTTAATATGCGCATTGCTACTAAATATACAGGATGTTTCAGTTAAATCCCCGGGCTAAATAATTCGCAAACGGGTGCACCAATCGACGAACTTTCTTTCTTACAAGTATCTGTTCGATACCACCTACAAGCTGCGCACCGTGTGAATGAGTGGGAGGCGCTCATACTTAAATACAAATCCAAATTAGTTTCGTAAAAAAACATAACTTCGAAAGTAGGGCGCTGTCGGCATTAAAATGGGTACTGGCCCTTTTGGGACCTTCAGTTGACACCTTTTAGAGCAAAATCTGTCACCGAAGCGGGTCACTTGTTGCAGTAATTAATTAGTTTCGGTTTATATATTTTGTCGAGGCTGGTCGCCGTGAAGCGCAAAAGGACGCTCTTCCACTCCCTTATCCACCAATGAATTCTGCCCTTACACCAATGAATTACGTCCTTTTGCGCTTCGAGCAACATTACCCATCCAAGAACCTGACCGTACCCTATATAGTCGCGCAATATTTTGCAAGACAGTTGTGAAAATGTTACCTCAAACATTGCGCGAACGTGGGTAACGTCCCCTTGAAAATTTGTTGCCAGCGACGATGCTGGAGAACATTTCCCCAACATTCAGACAGCGTCCCAACCACATTCACTCAACACTGTGTTATTTTGCTGCAACATTGAGCCAGCGGTACAGCCGTATTTTTCCAACACAAATACAATGTGGACGCAATATTTGCGTTGTATTTCGGCAACACTGAGACGGGTTTACAGCCACATTAGTTCAATGCAAATGCAATATGAAGGCAACATTTGTCTTATGTTTCTGCAACGTAGAGACAGTAAGCCCATACAATGCCCCACACAAATACAATGTGGAGGCAATATTTGCGTTGTATTTTTGCAACAATTAAACAGCATTACAGCGATGTTTCACGGAAGAGAAATACAACATTTTAGGCAACATATTCGTAATGTATCCAGGTTTTGTGAGGGGGTCTCGTGCGTTCTTCTCAGTTAATATCCCATGTAGTACAAGCATCAGTTAAAAGCATGGTACTTGACAGGAAGGGATGTCAGGAATGTTGTTGCGTATAGTTGACCTGTATATACATGGGTTAATTGCAAGTATGCATCATCGTCACCGTTACAAATGTTTTACGCCCAAACATTTAATGAAAGTATCCCAACAGTTTCCGTTTCAGTATATCTATAGTTTCCCCAGCAGAGCCTACCTCCATAGGTAGCTTTCCTGCTTGATGACAATACGGGTCTCCTCCACCCCCAGTCATGCGGGAGAGGCATGACACTTATGTAGTCACGCATTGAAAAATGTGTACGCACGGTGTCTCAATGTTGTTGCAGGGTTGTATACACGTTGATCGAGTGTTACAAATGAACGTCGCAAATGAAGTTAAAGTCGTGGACATTAGCGACGTCTGGGCAACGTCGCAGTATGACATTCATGAAATGTTGTCATGCCATTCGGTGCTAACAGGGGTGTGTTCAGCAAATATGGATGTAACGCTTTACAATGTTCTAGGAACGTTTTTTAATGTTCTAGGAACGTTACATAACTGTTGCCTAAATGTTGTGTTGTGTTAAAGGAATATGGCTGTAACGCTGGCATAATGTAGCGAAGACACTACCCAAATGTTGCCACAATATTGTGTGTACGTTGAAGATTATTGCAGTAACGATGTCACAATACTGTGGAAACATGACGGAAATGTTGCATCAATATTGTATTTGTGTTGGGGGAAACATGGTTCTAGTGCTTTCATAATATTGCAGAGATGTGCTCCAGTAACGTTGCTCCAACAGATTTTAAAGAGGACATTAGCCACGTTTCTGCAACGTTTGAGTAAAACATTACCACAACGTTCCGGCAACAAATTGTGCTACTAGGGACATACCTCCCTTTGTACCTTAACGGAGAATATTGCCGGCACCCCTGTTACTCGTTTTCGCTGTGAAATTCGAGGAGGCGATCTCTTGTTGCTGCATGTGAAGTGCTCGTTCACCTCGCAGATCATGCAGTGGTTCCCAGTATGGTTTTCTACTCTTAATATTGCACATTTTTGCGCTGCGCATCCGAGAGGCAACCTTAGGCTTTCGGTGGCAGCTATAGCTGCTGGCCTTGTTGACATCGGAACACATCGCTCTGCTTGCACCAGACTTATTCTGCAATCCGATTCTGCTCAAACCGGTGCAAAGGCGTTACGTTAGCGACATATGGGACGCCCACGTCACCAGAGTTGACCAATAATGCCACAGAACTGACAGTGCATGGTGACTCATCACCGATTTCATTCGCAAAACAAAATTAGAAATTAAAAAAATATTTATTCGTCTGTTGTGCAGACCGTTTTCTTCGGTGGAGAGTATTGAATACTTTCTTTACTAGTACGCCAGAGACAAACTTGTCAAAGATCACCACTGCCGAAAAATTTTCAAGCGATCTGAGAACATTGCCTTATTCCGACATTAGAATGCAGAGTACTTTTTTCTCACTGTATAATATCGTTGCTTGATGTGTAATATTGGTGCCTTCAATGCCACAGAAAAGGACGCCACCTTGGGGGTCAGACCTCATCAGGCTACAGCTTTGCAGCTTTTTATCTGTATCCCCATACCACATTGTATTGGTAAAAATAAATAAATTATTGAAAAAACGGACTGGTTCAGTCGTGTGCTTGATAATCTCCCGGAATTCGAGAAAAAATTCTTCGAGTTCAGGAGATTGAAACTGATCTTTTTTCGCTTGCCGTTTTCCACAGCTGTGGACAACGCTCCTGATGACTTACAAATGGAACTGATTCACCTGCTGTGCAAAGCACCGATAACAACAAGTTTGGTGAAGTTGGTGCGGCTTCCTTTTATTCTGACGTTGCACGAAAGTATCCGGAGATATGTATGTTGTCGCAGAAAAATCTGTTTATGTTCGGCACAACATACGTCGAATAATCATAATAATTCGTAGTTTTATGTCGCGAGACAACTGTGTCAACGTACATATGCAAGCAGGTGTTTTCTCTGATGAATCTGAATAGGTCAAAGTTACACTCACGACTAAAAAACGAACACCTCAACACAGTCCTTAAGATTGCAACTGTGGAACTACTTTCACCCGATGTTGACGCAATTGCTAAAAACAAGAGGTGCCAAGTCTCCCACTTTTAGCTTCAGTGCCATGCTCGTGCCCACCCACGACTCAAAGGTGGTGCGCATTAGGACACACCATAGGGAATATACGAATAGGGAATAGGGGTATACTACGAAACAGTTCGTGAAGGCGCTCATGGCATGCCCCGCCGAAATGGTGTTGAGCGAGGAGTAATGCACACAGCACAGAGCCGCTACCCACTTCGCGTACTGTAAAAGCGAAAGATCTACCACGTGTGCCTGGTATTACGACCATTCGAAGCATATATAGTTGTACTGCGAGCGAGATAAATTTTATGGGGACACAGGGCGCGGATTAATGGAAATCCAGCCACTGTTGGCTCGGATGGACCCGCCGCAGCCCTGTTCAGCACCTGACCATGTTTCTGGCTCGCTCCCGCTCAAGAGACGACGGGAGGCGGATGACAATATAGAAGTCCCTTCAGTCAGCGCAGAAATTTCTCAAGATGCCTACAACGACAAGACAGAGGAACTTGATCCGCTGCAGATGGTAGAAGATGACGGCGATTTCATGATTGTATCATACAAGAAACATAAGAAGTCTTGCATCCCCATTGTGTTCAATCCGGTGGATTTGGAAGCCTCCTTCTGGAAAGTAAATCCTAACACCGTCGCAAAAGACATCGTCACTGTAATCCAAGAGAAGGGGCTATCGCATCGCATAACAAAAGACGGGTGACTTGCTATCAATGTAGCTACCGATCAATCGGCCAGAGATCTACTTGGTGTGAAATCTATAGCCGGAATAGCTGTGCAGGCGTTTATCCCGGACTCCTATCTTACGACTATGGGTAGGATATTCAATGTTCCCAGGAGATATTCTGAAGCAGATCTGATTACTTACGGTCGGAGGGGGTGACGGATGTCAAAAGATTTGTGGCGTTTGCCAGAGAAGAAGATGGGTCATCGAGGCCTATAGTCAAATCGGGTGTTAT
This sequence comes from Ornithodoros turicata, assembly GCF_037126465.1. NCBI lineage: Eukaryota > Metazoa > Arthropoda > Arachnida > Ixodida > Argasidae > Ornithodoros > Ornithodoros turicata. The sequence goes on from NC_088205.1 coordinate 28,842,798, forward strand.
CCTTACGTTTAAGCCGGGACAACAGTTGCCTCATGAAGTAGCCTTAGGCTTTACTCGACACCCTGTAAGTGACTATGTAGCACCTGCAATTCAGTGCTTCAAATGCCAGAGATTTGGTCACATTGCTAAGACTTGTTGCGGCCGTCAACGTTGCAAAATTTGTGCCGGGGAGCATGATTTCAAGGCATACTGCACGTCGCGAGCCGAGATGTGCAAACTGCGATGGTCGTCACACTTCCACGTACGGGGCCTGCGCTGTTGCTAGAGCCGCCCCCGCCGCTCATGCCTGGAGAGTACGGCACTGCAGACCGCGTATACATAGCGAAGCTCCTCCGAATCCTGAATTCGTGAAGGCAGCTACTCCGGAGTATCCCCATTTGCTATTGCCATCTCGCCCAGTGCGAGAGCATAAGAGCATCCAGCGAACCAATGCTCCCTGCCCAGGGAACTCATATGCAAGTGCACTTACTAGTCGCAAGATTAGTGAGGCCGACAACTCAGAGAAGGCCAAATGAATTTTAATGCATTGCGCCTGTGGGGATTCCGTCGATTTTTGCACGATTTTTCGATAAAGGCAGTCCAATTCTGGAAATGTCGTCGCCTATTTTCGTTCAGTACGTCCTCCAGGCCACGTACCAACCATGGCACGATGTGTGAGTGTTAATCCTGATGAACCCAGGGCCTTCAAAGTTGCGACTAAGACAGGGTTCCCTCCTAGGCGCTCGACGGATTAAGTCCCAGTATTATCGTAATACGCATGCGCTGAGACTGTACGGCCGGTCTGAAGGAGTTCGAAAGGCGAACGGTCATTTTTTGCAGAACTCGAAATGGGTGAGAGAACAGGCAACTTTATTTTGAGAGAGTAATATACAAATGATACCGTTTTGTATTTTATATCGCTTTTATATGGTGTAAAACCAGTGTTTCCACAACCTCGGGGCGTCAGTCCGTCCGCTCCGTCGCCGAGGAAGACCCAGCAAGCAAAAGGTTCGAACAACAAACAACAAAGGTTTATTTCATACCTTCTTAGTCACACAGGCGTGATCCCAACAGCACACCCCCGTCAAACAAAGACCGCCCAAACCACACGCACCCGTGTGCTTATATCTCCCTGACCCGCCCCCCTAACACGTGTCGTCGACCACCTGTCCTGCCATCTCGTGGCACAATCAAAAACGAGAGAGGTGGCCCATATCCCCCCACCCTCAAGTGTCCCACCCGTCACTCATAGTTCATCGTCGGACTACGAGGACGTCGGACGTCGAGGACTACGTCCTCATTCGTCTTGGTTGGGGATGATGCCTTCAGAAGATCAGGCCTGAGCCTTCTGAGCGTGGCCAGTGCTGTGGCGATATCTCCGTGGGCGGGCTGGACGGTCTGCTGCTTAGCCTTGTGTACTGGGCCACGTCGGTGAGCACTGCGATGAATTTCCGGTACTCCGCAAAGCGGACACAGGAGTCTCCTCTCTTCTTCGGTAATTGGGATGGGCGGGTCATTCAGGTGACGGTCAGTTAGGGTCAGTCCCCTGAAGGGGAGAGGCGCCTTGGTAGGATCATCCGTACGGAGCGGACGTGGCTGCGTGGACCAGCGGGTACGGGAGGCCCAGGATACTGGTCTTCCTTCTGACACCACGGTCCAGGTGGCAACCGATCGGTGCGTCGGGGCTGCTGGCGCTGATCCGCCTGGAGACCGAGCTCGTGATCCTGATGTGCTTGTTCCCGGGGACTGTCCAGGAGGTCGGGCACGCTGGCCCTTCCTTTTGGGAGGCTATAGTCTGCCAAAGAAGAAAAGGGGAATACGGTAAGAAAGCTATTTTAAACCGCGGGAGCCTGAAAAGGTTTTCCCCCAGAAGATTATAGCTGAAGGCTGCGAAACAGAAATCACACTACGAAAGACCAACTATACAAGAGCACTAGGATTTAGCGACTAGGATAGTGGCAGCTACGTGCGCCACCTGCGGGGACGCAAACTGTAGCGCCTGGAAGGTCCGGGAACGGGATCCTGGTCCAGGTCTAGAGGAGGAAGCTGAACGTCTGCTTCTTCGCCCTCAGGGTCTCGGAGGTGGTAAGTTTTCAGGTCCGAGATGTGTACTGGCCCAGTTTCTTCGCCCGTGTCACAGCGACGAAGTCTGTAAGTGAGGCCGGATTAGCACGCACTTACCTCGAAGGGGCCATCCCACCTATCTGCGAGTGAAGCTGCAAAGCCGCGTGCGGCATCACCTAGCGGGTGAGTCCGTCGAAGGACGAGGTCACCGACGCTGTAGGTGAGGTTCCGACGACCTCGGCTGTACTGGCGAGCCTGGTCCAACCGTGCGACGTCCAGATTCTCCCGAGCCGTCCGAGCTGCATCGTCCAGTCGACTCCGGAGTTCCTCAGCGAACCTTGAATAAGGAGGCTGGGTACTGCCATCCCGGAGGCGTAGAGCATTCTCCACTGGAAAAGGTGCCTCTCGTCCCAAGTTCAGGAACGCCGGGGTGAAGCCTGTAGATCTGTTTACTGTTGTCCGTGTAGCGAACGCCAGTTCAGCCAGGCGAAGATCCCAATCACGGTGGTGCTGACTAGTAAAAGCAACCAACATCATTTTCAGGTTCTGATTAACACGTTCGGTAATGTTAGCCTGAGGGTGATATGGGGAAGTCTTCTTGTGCTGAATGCCTAAGACAGCGCAAGAATCTGAGAACACCTTACTTGTAAAGTAGGTAGCGTTATCTGTGGTGAGCTGAGCAGGAAACCCGAACCGGCAAAAGGTGTCGAGTAGTCTTTCCCACACTCTCTGGGAAATCAGCGTCCTGAGAGGAAACAGCTCAACCCATTTCGTGGAATGATCAGTAACTGCAAACAAATACTGGTTACCTCTAGGACTACGTGGAAACGGTCCCATCACATCACAAGCAACTATCTGCCAGGACCTATTGCTCTGAATAGGCTGTAAGCGCCCAGGGGGTAAACCACCAAGAGGTTTTGCTCTCTGGCATACGGGGCAAGTGCGAACATACTTAGTTACATCCTGCATCATTCCTGGCCATGTCGCAACACGACATAACTTTTCATAAGTTTTCCTGCCACTGCTGTGACCTGCCAAGGCCGAATCATGAAAGTAACGTATGAAAGACTTACGCAACTTCCGTGGCACTACGTCTAGGAGCTGCTATCTGCTCACGACCGTGCCCCAAGACGAAGATACGTCTCGTGCCATTTATGCTGCTGCCAGGAGCTGGGAAGGCGCCTCGGTGCCTTCCTCTCCCCCCTCCGGTAGAGGCGCACGGGAAAGCGCGTCTGCTACCACGTTCGTCGAGCCCCGCCTGTACTCCACGTTGAAGGAGTAGCCATGTAGCGTCAGGGCCCACCTGGCAAGACGTCCAGATGGGTTGCGGAGCCGCTGCACGGTGAAAGTGGTGCCGTCCAGGTACAGATCAAACTTCCTGAGAGCGAAGATGATCGCCAAGCATTCCTTTTCCGTGACGGAGTAATTCCGTTCTGCCAGATTCAGCGTGCGACTTGCAAAAGCCACTGAACAGAGAATAGCGTCATGCTCCTGCAAGAGAACTGCGCTAACCCCATAATCGCTAGCATCTGTTTGCACTACAAACGGTTTGTTCAGGTCAGGCAAATATAACCTGGCCGTATTAGCGATTGCGTGAGAAAGAGCTCGAAATGATCGTCCGTGCTCCTCTCCCCAGTGCCAGGGTGTATCGTTGCGCAAAAACCGGTTAAGCGGCTGCGCTAACTCAGCGCAATTAGGAATGAATTGTCTGTAGATACCAACCATACCCAAGAAACGCTGCAAGGCTTTTACGTTACCGGGAACCGGATACTCCATGATCGCCTTTAGCTTGTCATCGCTAGGACTGCTGGTTCCTCCGTCCACCATGAAGCCGAGGAGGCTGATCCTAGGCGATGCCAGCTGCACCTTGTGGGGGTTGATGGTTAGCCCCGCCTGTTTCAACCTTGCAAGGACGATTGACAGGTGTTCCCAGTGTTCCTGAAAGTTTCTGGAAAACACTACGACGTCATCCATGTACGCCATCGCGAAGTTATACTTCGCATCTCCCAATACGGTATCCATTAGCCGTTGGAAACTTGCGGGAGAGTTAGACAGACCGAAAGGCATCCGTACAAATTCAAACAAATCCCTATGAGAAGTAAAGGCTGTTTTCGGGACATCCTCCGGGGCAACTTGGATTTGCAAAAACCCTCTACTACAATCAAGCGTTGAAAACACTGTAGCGTTGCCCAGGGAATACATAATAGACTCGATGGACGGAAAGGGGTAAGAGTCCCTTACAGTTACTGCGTTACGTCGACGGTAGTCGACGCATAACCTAGCCGTACCATCACGTTTCGGATCCAGGACGACAGGAAACGCCCAAGGGCTCTGGGACCTTTGAACTGCACCGGTTTGGAGCATTTCATCAAGAGCAGCGTCTAACAAAGCACGCTTATGCACACTCAATAGTCTCGGATTACAACGCCAGGGCCTAGCTTTACCCGTGTCTATGCTATGCTGTAACACAGACGTCTTACCGGGTTTCTCCGTGAAGACACCGTCGAACTGCCGCAGTACTTGTTCAAGCTGACGGCGCTCCTGCTCGGGACCATGGAATGACCCCAAGACAGTCGGGAGCGGGGACGGTTCGACGGACGTTGCTGCAGCTTGCTTAGCTGAACTGCTGTCCAGTGGCACGGCGAAAGGAAAAAATCCTGACGATCCGTGGTAAACGTATCCTCCATTGGGCAGGTCCAGCACAAATTTCTGCCGGATGATGAAGTCCCTGCCCAGGATAACAGGCACTGCCAGGCCAGGAAGGTGGACGAAGCGCTGCTTTCGTCGTCTCCCATCAAAGCGAAGCCAGAGCACAATTGCAGTTTGTGCTGGAATCACGTCATTTGAAGCAAGACGTAAAATGACATCTGTGGATTGCAATTCCACATTCCGTGATACGCAGTGCTCGTAAACACAATCACCGATAAGGGAGACCGGAGCTCCGGTGTCGATAAGGGCGATGTAATCTCTCCCCAAAATTCGAACAGCGATGGTTGGTTCCTTGTCCTCGATGTTATCTCGGACGGAAAAGGCAAAAGGAGCTAAAGGCTGGTTCACACTGTCACGATTACGCTTGCATCTACGGGTTACTGCGCTTACGGTAGGGGTTGCCATGACGACGAAGAGACGGCGCCCGCAAGATCGTTTCCGCAAGGGGTTGAAGCAACTTCAACTTTTCTCCCGCAAGCTCCGTAACCGTAACGCACTGGCCAATAGGATGGCAGAAAACTTCGGATGCCGCGCAAGCGTTTTGTCTCGCGCGTCTCCTTGCGAAGATGTCGGAAACATTGGATGTCTTAGAAGCTCTTATTCTGCTAGTTGAGAAGTTTCCCTGTCTGTACACTAGCAAAAGAAGCGACTACAGGGATGCCACGAAAAAAGGAAACTCATGGATGACAATTAGCATAGCAGTGGGTCTGTCAGGTGATACGTTTACTCAATGAATCTGTCCGAAGTAGCGAGTTGTACGTTGCTCTGTCGACGATGGCGTTAAGTTAAGAACATTAACAGTTAACAGTTAAGAACATCGTCAAGGAATGTCTGATTGTCTTCCAAACCAGCTGGCACCGGGGTACTCGACGCTGGACGCCATGCTATTCTGTGGCTCTATTTCACTTTTCTTCCGAAGGATGGCGCTCTAGGAGGCCGCTCCTCATTGGACGAACGGAGCGCCGAAACGTAGTAATGTGAACGATGGAGGAACGTAGCCGGCAACGAGATGGGTACTACGTAAGCGCAACCCGTAGCCCGTAAGGGCGAACGTGGCAGTGTGAACCAGCCTTAAGGCGTCTCCTCTTATCTTGCTGCTTGCAAAGCCAGCTTCTGAATTATCAGGGTCACGGATTGTAACCGTTCGTTCGCTCTTACGGCAGATAGCCGACGTCGCTGAGCGATTGTTTACAGGCGTCGGCTGCGACCGTTTCCCGTTGGCACATTACGGGGGTTTGGTCTTTGCTGCGGACAGTCCCGACGAAAGTGGTTCGGGCTGCCGCACGCCCAACAGCCGGCTGGCATTCTGCATTGCTGCCGCGGAACATGCCGCTGCTCCTGCGGCCTCCTTGGGGCTTCGCCAGCTAAATAGCCGGGTTGCCCATGATTATTGGACAGGACGCGTCTGCCAAGGCTCGTTCCTGCGGGGATCGCCCTCTGTTCATAACGGAAGGGATCAGGTGCTCGGCGTGGTGGCTCCGCATAATAATTGCGGTTGTGCTCATCCAGTCTCACTGCAGGTGGGCGCTCAACCGAGGCTGCTCCCGCTGACCACGCACAGCGCGGTTCTAACGCCAATTCAGGCGGCGGCGGGGGCCGATACTCGAGTTCTGCTAAGAGGTCGCCTTCAATTGTGCGAGCCTCTTGCGCCAGCGCTTCAAGGCTATTAAAGCGATGGGCTCGAAGATAGGGCCGGTAGCGAGGATGACACTGAGAATAGCCCGTGACACACGCTGCTCCTCTGTAGCAGTAGGTTCAGCTCTGCTATACAAGTCTTGCAAGGCCCGAGCGAATTCTGCTAACGTCTCATCTGGATGCTGAGTACGCTTATGCAGCTCCTCCAGGATACGATATTTGTAATTCGGGGGAAGAAATTCGCTCTTAAACCGCTTCTGAAAGTCCTGAACGGACGTAAACCTCGACTGCAGCCGAAGCCAGCGAGCGGCGTCTCCGATCAAAGCAACCTGCAGGATGCGTTGTATCAGGACCTCATCTGAGATTCCCATACCAGTCTGATAGGCTGTAAGGTCATCCAAGAAGTCTGCGACCGACTTTTTATCGGTGTACCCTGAGAAGGTAGGGACCGGTAAACTCAGTCGTAGGGGCGCTTGTGCCTGCGGCGGCGAAACCGACCCGGCATCAAGGCGTTGTGCCACCAACGAACATAACTCCGTCATGCGTGACAAGAGTTCTGTCGTTATAGCGGAGTCCAACTGCGGCACTGCAGGTACCGTAGTTGGCGTACCTTCGGATGGAGGCACTGCATGTACCTCTTTGTCCTCGGCTGCTCCTTTCGGCTCCGAAGGCGCTGAGTTGTCCTTAACCAGAGTCTCCTCTGAACGGGACCGCTGATGAACAGGGCCTTTGCTCCGGAGGTTGTATCAGCTTGGCGGCGAATGGTGCATCGGCTCCGGGGCTCGGGCACCGAGTGGGAGCTCTAAAGCACTCAAATACAAGCAAACGCACTCAAACAAACAAAAACGCTAGCTCAAAAAGAAAAAAAAATGACACCCCCGAAAAAGAACACGAACAAACCGGCGGGTCCTGAATGAAAGAAAAGAAAAGAAAAAAAAAACGTACCAAACGAAAAGTGAACAACGCGTGCTGCGTCCTCCTCGCCGTCGAAAGGACGAACAGTGCCCCCAAACGTTGGGCGCCAGTTGTGGAAACCCGTGTTTCCACAACCTCGGGGCGTAAGTCCGTCCGTTCCGTCGCTGCGGAAGACACAGCAAGCAAAAGGATCAAACAACAAACAAGGATTGATTGCGTACCTTTACACACAGCCTTGCCCCTTGCCCGCGAAGGAAAATCTTTCGTCGAAGGCAGTTTCTTCAAACGCGCCCTCTCCATGTACAGGGGAAACAGGTATACCCTGGCACCAGGATTAAAGGGGCTTCGCACGTTTTAAAGGGCTCGATCTGCTGCCGAACGTTGCGGTAGCCTCTGTTACAATCCCAGTACAAGCCGTTCATAGTATCTTTTTGGCACCATGATACGTATCATTTGACTCATTGTATAAAGGGCCCTGCTGCCGCCTCTTCCAAATTTTGCAGTGGTTTCCGATGCAATCACAGGAGAGGGACATAACATAAGCCGTCGCGTCTTTATATATGTGTAACATGTCTGCCACCATGATTAATGGGTTTTTTGTCCGTATTAAAGGGTTCTGCTGCAGCCTTTTATGGAGTATGCGGCCGCATCCGTTATAATTCCAATAGAATGAGAATAGCATAAGCCGTTGCGTATACGTATATTACTTTGGAACTATGATAGAAGGGGTATTGACCGTTTTAAAGGGCTCTGCTGCCGCATTTTCCGTATTTTGCGGTAGTCTCTGTTACAATTCCAGTAGAAGTGCATAGCACAAGCCATTGATGACATGTCATTGGCAGCATGATACAAGGGGTCTCGCCCGTTTTGAAGGGCTATGCTGCATCCTTTTCCGATATTTGTGGTCGCCTGTGTTATAATCTCGGTAGAATGGCATCCCAAGCAGCACAACGTACTCAAAGTCGAGTGCAATGGGGGTGGCCGGTATGTGTCTTATCAATGTTCGTTAGTTTCAGGAGTCCGTTCAAGGCCTTCCACTTACCCGTCCACCCCTATTACACTCGACTTTCAGTACATTGTGCTGCTTGGGATAGGATAAGTTGTTGATAATAGGTCTTTGGCAGCATGACACAAGGGGTTTTGCTCGTTTCGCTCGACACGTTTTCCGAATTTGGCGATCTCCTGTGTTACAACTCCAGCAGAATAGCATTGCACAAGCCACTGATAACTTTCTTTCGCTCCATGATACAGGGAGTGTCGCCCGTTTTAAAAGGCCTTGCTGCCGCCGTATCCAAATTTTTCGGTCCCCTCTTGCGATATCCCGGTAGAAAGGCATAGCATAAGCCGTCATGGATATGCCTTTGTGGTACCGTGATACAAGGGGTTTCGTACGTTTTAAAGGGACCGAAAAATGAAAAATAACCCCCATATTTTTTCCCACTGTCGTGCACAACATCATTGTTTGATAAGACACAGAAAGCATTACTTCTCAATTCGGCATATTTTTTACGTATAAATATTTTGAAGATTGCCGGAACATGGACGGTGCTGCCAGCGAACGGCGAAAAAGAGCAACTTGGGTTTCGGGTCAGGGCTCCCAGGGATTGGTCAACCCTTACCACGTGAGAGTTGATTTTGTAGAGAACAAAGTTCACGCACATTATCTTACAGCGAAACGACATTTTAAAAATGACGCTCACTTCCATAGCTTTTACGTTAATAAAGCATTCAGCTACTTCGCCGCTACGAGCTACGATCCGCCGCGCCATCTGCAAGGCCATCTGTGTTATCGCGTTTATTGTTTACGTCGTGGGTGGTCATGTTGGTCGCGCGAAGCACAAAGTATAAGTGAATGACATGTTGGTGGCTGTTGTGTCAATTATTCGAGAGACCTACATATGCCTGGTGTAGTTTTGGTGCTGGGGGATGCAAAAATCATGTTCGTTCACCATCGGCGGCGGGCGTTTTCTACCACAAGATTCAACAGGAGTGCGCGAAAACGAATGTGGTTCGAAACACTCGGTTACTTAGATGTAGCAGTCGTGTCGTGTGTGCTGAGCTCATTTTGCTGCCGATGACTACGAATATGCCGTAGAAGGCGAATTGCGAAGACGTAACGATTGCACTGATGCTCAGTACCCAGTGATTTTGGTTCACCGAGGTGAAGAGTTCAACACAACGTCTTAGGTACGTACAGGCGTCACACATGTATAAATTATAATATAGCGATGACGTATTCCATTTAACTTATGTTACCCTACTTGTCCCGTACTCAACATTGTCAACATCAACAAATTTAATTTTAGGGGCCTTCCAGTGTTGAAGTGGCGCAAGACTGCTTCGTGTGTGTGTGATCCAGGCTCTCAAGTTGACATGACAGAAATACCTGAAAGCAGGTATGCAAAGTCCACAGATGGAAGCACTAGATTTGTTGCAGACTTTGTGACATTTTTTGGAGTCTTTGGACAGGTGCAGAACATTAGTATGACGTCAACAATAGAAGAAACCGATGAGTACTACTAGCTTGTTTGAAGGGTACAAGAATACTTCCTGTTGAGGTGTAGTTATGACTTCATGACTAAGGAACGCTAATTAATTTTCTAGAGAAGCATCCTCTACACTTGAATGCCCTATGAAACAGCGAACGTTCATTGTCTTTGAAGCCCCAGTACTGGAATTGTTCAATGTGTGTCAGAGCTGTAGTGAGCCATGCAAAGTTATCACGTCATATTGGTCCTAAATTTGCAGAGTTACCCTATCTCAGACGCAACTGTCATTTCTCTTTATTGCTCTTCCGATCCTACCTTCTGAGAGATTAGTGTGGTTCACCATACACTGCATGGGCACTGCCTTTCTCTACTCATGCTTTCGGTTTCTTGTTCTGTTGAATAAATCTTCACTTGAGTTTCCAGCCATCACGCTGTCTACTGTGTTTGGCCCTCATCTATATTGATGTGCTATAACGGTATAGCACATCAGCATACCAACAACCTACCAACAACTAACAAACAACCTTGCCTAGTCCTACTTTTGGATGGAAACTACACGATGTGGTAACATCCACATATATAAAGTTTTAGTCGATGGAGATTTGCTGTTTTTGTACAACCTTCATTGTACATTTCTTTTGTCTCACTTAGCATGCCTGAAGAAAAGTTCTCATCTTCATCAAGATTATAGTTCCTGTAATCTTTTCACCAACAGAGAATACAAAAGTGAACAAATGGTAAAATATAACAGCTTGTTAAATTCAAAAGCAAAAGACAAAACTAATTATACGTCTCTTGTTTATTTTGTTGCAGGTTTTACAACTCTATCAAGTATGTCAAAACATCAGAGGGCAGGAAGTCCTACTCTGTTTCCTAAATCCCTGGACAATAAATAAGAAAGATATAGTTTGAGTTGTGACAAAACGTTGCTTCTGCTCTTATATTATATTTCAATCAAATGTTACGATGCATTTGTAGTGTACACTGAAACCAGTTTGAATTTGCAGGGCTGTCAAAAGTACTTTACAAAAGTACATCTCAATTACAGTAACAGAGAACTTATGCAATAAATTATTTAGCCATTTTGGAGTACTATGCACACCAATGGGGCATGGTTAACTTTGAACCCAGATCAAGGGTTAATAATAATTGAAGTCAGCCCTCAAGTCCTCCTTTACAAATGTTAGTTGGTGACGTGATAATGAATCAGTCACAAGTACTCCGTTTAGCAAAACAGAGTTAATTAAGTGTTAAATCCCGATCTTGGTTCAAATATTAATTGACATTTGGAAACATGGTCACTAAGAAGTGTACTAAAAGGTTATGAACACAGTTCAGCTGAATGACACTGATGAAAATTATCTTACTTACTCCTCACGTATACAATTGAGACATGAGTATAACCTAGAAATACATCTACGCCCACAGGTTACTTAACCCTCCAGGAACAAACTAGTAATTATAATATGCTGTGACAGCAAAGAAAAAGGAATGAGAGAAACTTGCAGCAAGCACGAAATGAAAATATGCTGACATCAACATTTCTACAAGTCTGCTAACTGATGGGAAAGCATCCCTAATTGCATGCATGACGCAGATCGAGAACCAGTGGAGTACTTTCTATTGTATTTTCTCGGAGCACCCCATATCCTTCTTGTGAATGGAAGACCTCCTCCAACCAGGTGGTATAACGGAATTTCCTGCAGAAATAAGGGTTTTCCGTCCAGTTTGCTGTTCAAGTAGCACGTAAAGACCACACGGCGCTGCCGTGTGTGTTGCCGCCGTGTGTTGCGCTGCCGTGTATGTTGCCATGCTCTTCGGTTTCTCGGATGTATGTAAAAGACACTTGCAGTACTTCGGTGTCAAGGCACAGTATTTCGAAATATTCGTTAGTTCTGATACAATTGTCTGTCTGCCTTCCACACGCATTCTCTACCTCTCAGCAGCAAAAACCGTGGTATCCATCCGTAGTATCCGTCGGTTTGCATTTCACACATGAACACCTGCACGACGAAAAAACAGCGCTTGTTTCGGCTTACACAAGTGCTTCTCCCTGATACATGGAAATTTCACAAATCAGTCCATGTTCACGGCACGGTGAGCTACTGCTGAGGACGAGTGTGACTCCGACTAATCTCTGGACGAGGAATCTTCTGCTGCTGCGAACACACTTTCCACCACCCTAACGCATGAACAACAGTTCTGTGTGAGCGACAGTTCTCAAATGCGGAATTCCAGCGCACTCATGTTCAAGAGGCTCGACATTCTCGACGTAGAAAGTGGTCACAAATGCCCACTGCCATTTTCGTTTTCGCCGGATTAGCGCCCGGAAGTGCGCGTGTTACATGCGTCCTCGACAGATGGCGCGGGGTCATGCAATTGTTGACAGACTGCTCGGTTTCCTACTAGGTCCCTGGACATGCAATTATGGAAAATTCGATTACAGAAAAACTACAGCGATTTCAGCGGAGTTCTTTGATATTTGAACTTTTGAAAGTTCAAGCTTTTCGCTGAACATAAAGTTTCGATAGGTTTATATTCACTTTTCGGTCCCTTTAAAGAACTCTACTGCTGCCTTTTCTGAATTTTGTGGTCGCTTCTGTTGCAATCCCTGTAGAAGAGCATCATAAGCCGTTGATAATATGTGTTCGGAACCATGATTGAAGAGGTTTCGCCCGTTCTAAAGGGCTCTGCTGCGGTCTTTTACGGATTTTGTGGTCGCCTTCGTTACAATCCCAGTGAGAAGGGCAATAGCATAAGCCGTCTCGAATATGCCTTTGGCACCATAATACAAAGGGTTTTGCCCGTTTTAGAGGGCTCTATCGGCGCCTTTTCGAAATTTTTTGCGGACACCACTGTTAAAAGCCCAGTACAAGGGCCTAGTATAAGTCGTTGATAATGGCTTCGCTATGTAGAATACACCAGTGTAATAATTAAGATTATGTCATTCTCTGCACTTGTCTCCACTATTACTTCTCAATTATCATATTACTTACAGTGTAGTTTATCAAAATGCACGTTCAGACCAGATCGCTATAACTACTTGTTGAGATTCATAAGTCACACGAACTACTCGAATGTGAATGTACTTCCTAACGTCGACAGGAGCAGCACTACATCGAGCAAGGATAAAAACAATGCCTGAAAACCTGCATGGTTTCACTCCGAATTCTTCATTATTGGTGTGTGTGTGGGGGGGGGGGGGGGAGGTAGCTTTATTCTATTTAGTGGTCAAGAGCCCTCGGGACACACAATAGCTGACTGCAAGCCATGCACATGCCTGGCATCAAACCATGTTGTTGCTCACATATCTATGACTTGAGAAATGAAAACATGCGATCATAGATGATCTGCTCAAATACCTTTGAAAACGCGCACAGTAGACTGACAGGACGATAGTTTGACACATTCAAGGGATCGCCGGACTTGTGGACTGGTACCACAACCGAAGTTTTCCAACAGCTGGGGAACACAGAGTCACGTAGAGACAGGTTGAATACATAAAGGAGGGCGGTAGATTTTAGTAGGTTTTAGCCTCCAAATAGCTGCGATGACCTCCTCGTGGGACACCGCTATACAAGGAAGGTGATAAGGCGCATTCGACACGGAGCTCGAATTCGCGCGGTATAGTGGCTGTGCGTTGCTGTGTTCATATACTGCAGAAAAGTGTGTAACGAAGACCTGAGACATCGAGGTTGGATTAGAAGATACCCCACTGTTAGTGTTTAAAGCATATAGTCTGTTTTCGTTTTTAGAAAGACGCACGTGTTTCCAAAATTGTTTAGGATTACTCTTGAGATCCATTTCGATGGATTTTATGCGATTAGCATATAGCCACGTGATTGCGCTTGCTTAAAGAGTGTCCGGTAGTGAGCAAATAGTATGTAGTGTGTTATGAAGTTATGCTTTTTGAATTGCCGGTGATGGAATTTTTTCCTCTTTAGGTAAGATTTGGTCTCCTTCGAGAACAAAGTAGGGTATCTATGAACATTATGTATGTTCCGAGTGATGGTAAAGGATAAATTTTACCTGAATGAACAATATCTGTAAATAAAACAGCAGCACTGTTAGCATCAGTGTCATTGAATGCGGGTTCAAAATTAGCAGCTGCGAAATGATGATATAGACCAACGCTACCACCTCGACGAAGATCGAAAATATCGGATGCTACATGATGATGATGATGATGATGATGATAATAATAATAATTCGGGGCTTTACGTCGAGACAACTGTGATCATGAATCTCGCGATTTGCTGGAGCCGCGTCCTTTTTCTTTATCTCTCTATAAAGCCTAGAACGTTCTGCAACAGTGAGTGGCACACTTATACATCCCTTAGAGTGCGCTCTTTCCGGCGGGACACGTTTTCTTTGATTTTGATTTTATTTGGGTCTCAATATGCCAATGTTGTCAGAAAGATTACACCCTATTACTGAACTATTTCTTGTACAGATCTCAAATGCGAGTTTTAAATGTTATATATGTGGACCGGGTTAGAGCTCGTCAAGACGAATCGTTTAACACTTGATTTATTTTGCTGCGTTGCCGTTCGTCGATTGTTGGGCGACCGGAAATTTTCGTGCCCTTAATTGGACAATCCCCTTCCCCGAACCATTGTTGGTGACGCGTGTATTATCATATGGAATTTTTATGTCTAATCAGCGCCACCACGCTCATGGCGATAGCTTGAATCATTTTGAAATTATGAGCGTTTAAAATTACTTCTAGTTCCGTGACGCGGCCTCACATGTCATGACACCCTATACGTACCTCAAGGAAAGGCGTAGTTCTACGTCAAGAAAAGGAAGAAAGTAAGTAAGAAACGCAAAGGTATTGACGTCGTGGCACGGAACTGGTCTTCGTAAAGCAGGCTTTCCTGCGACCCAGTTCTGTTATGCAGGGGAGGCGTCTTGCTTTCACACTCAAAGGCTGTTCGTGAGTTTCTCCATTCTTTCTTCTTTTTTTTTCCTTTCTGCCTGCCCATTTCATATAGCTTCTCCTTTTATCCACTTAGCATTTCAAGCTCAGTAAATGACTGAAGAAAACACAAGGTAAGATGTTAAATACCTCGTGATTTGCAAAAATGCGCCTCCCACAGAAGAAACTGCTGTCTAAGCTGAGCGACAAACGTCAACGTCTTTTTCGAGTACCCTGAACGTTCTTTCACGTCCAAGACTCGTCAGTCCGACGTACCGTGCACGGGAATAGAAAAAGTGTTACTATAGAAAAAGTGTTAATATAATAGTGAGTTTTAGTATACCGTTGATAAAGTTATCGTCTCTATCGGAACCGATCGCACTCGTGCGTAACTCAGAATCTTATCCACTGATTGGTTCTGGTTGATACGGTGAGACGCTAGCCACGTTATCAATGGTCGGCTAAAAGTCTAAAACTCTCTAATAGAGAGCGTTAGCAGACCGCTGATAACGTGGCTGCCGCACCCAATCAACTGATAAGATTCTGACTCACGCGCGCTGCCACAGGTTCTGGTAGGTACGATACGGACCTCACGGTCACCTTATCAACGGTCTACTAGAGAATAGAGAGTTTTAGTATATCGTACGCTATCGCCTTTGCGTACGGAAGGGATAGCGTTGGTGGTTCTGCGCACGCGCAAGACGCAAGCAGAGCTTTGCGCCTTGCGCAGAACCACCACGCTATCTCTTACGTACGCAATGGCGACAGCGTACGTTATACTAAAACTCACTAATAGTGAGTTTGAGTACATCGTACGCTATTGCCTTTGAGTACGTAAGAGATAGCGGGGTGGCTCTGCGCGCTGCGCGAAGCTCTCTTTATGGTTTGCGCGTGCGCAGAACACCAAGGGTATCCCTTACGTACGTAAAGGCGATAGCGAACGATGTACTAAAACTCTCTAATAGTGAGTTTTAGTGCATCGTACGCTATCACCTTTGCGTTCGTAAGGGATAGCGTTGGAGGATCTGTGCACGCCCATAACAGAATGAGAGCTTCGTGCAGTGCGTAGTACCATCAACGCTGTTATGTACGCAAAGGCGATACCGTACGATGCACTCACGAATAAAATGTGCTGATAACGTTACAGTGAATTTACCGTACCTACCAGAACCAATGGCAGCGTGCATTACAAAGAATCAGTTGATTCGGTGCGGTAGACACAGTAGTTTGGAAACCACGTTATCAACGATCCACTAACACTCAATTAATACACAGTGCTATAGCCGTGAACGGACATATCGTTGGCCTGTTGGTAAACTGACTGTTGACTGAAGTACAAGCGCTAAAAACACGAGGCGAAACTAACAGACTAAACACGCAACACGGAAATACACTTGCAACAAATGTTTATTCACAGCACAGTCTTTTTTTTCTTTTTTTAGCACAGTGGATTTTTAACGTTTGTATAAATAGTAGGTGGGCGCTGTGAATAAGCGTTTGTTGCAAATGCGCTTCCGTGGTGTTTGTTTCGTCTCATGTTTTTAGCGCTTTTACTTCGTGTTCAACTTAAGAAGGAAAAGAAATCTAGTCCATCAGCTCTCAAAATATTACTACGCTGCAGATAGGATGGCTGGACACCACTGGACACAGAGAGGCCACACTCCCTCCTTACGCCAGATAATGTAATCCATCATACTCACTCTGCTTCCGCATTGGCTGTTTAGGCTGGCCGCGTGACACTACGCTGAGGCTGAAAGTGTACTCCCTTACTGATGGCGCTGCAGTATTTCTCCTGACGCGCTATTGCTTCTCTTTACTTCCAACGGCGTATGTAGTTGACGGACTACATGTTTTCCCGTCCATTTTAATCCAAATGCCATCTGAATTAGTCCAGGTGCCATCTGAAATAATCCGAGCGCCATTCAATTTAATCCGGGCGCCAATCTGAAAAAATCTAGATGCTATTTAATTTGATCCGGGTGCCATCTGATTTAATCCATGGTGTTTTAAAGCACTGTGTACCAACCGTGTACCACCGTGTACCAACACGAGGGACATCCTCGCAGAATATTCTACCGACATGTAGTGGAAGGAAAAGTAAAAAGCTGCTGACAGGACCTGAATTCTGCTGCGTCTAACCTTACACCACTTGTTTTTCTTTGGTCTGTCTTTCCCTTTTTTTTCTTTCCTGGGAATAGGAAGCCGCCATAGCAGAGGCTAACCTTTCCCTACTACTTTTTAATATCATAAACATACCCCCCCCCCCACACACACACACTACTATCCCTTGGTTTTACGAAAAGTGTGCTTTGTAGCCTGTATGATAGATGAGACCTGCGCTGGGTATCTGCAACCACGTATAAGACTATGCAGTATAATAATAATGCATAATAATAGTATATAATTAGTTATATTATTAATATTAGTTTAACAATAATAGTATATAATAATAATAAACAAATATAACAGAGCATGTGTGGGCTTCATCATTTCACTCAACTAAATGGTTGCTGTGGCTGCAATACATGAGCTTTATTAAACACAGTTGTATTACAACATTATGTTCCTTCATATGTCTTTCAGATAGTATACCAAAGACAAGTGCTATTTGATCTTAGAAGCAGGAAGCATGACAGTAACAAACAAACAATAATGTCTTTTTATGTATTTGTCCTTTCTATGTGCTCCAGCCTCAGAACATCAGTTCTCTCATGTTCAACAGTTGCCGCTTGCGTCGATCTCGTCGTATGAATGTGTGTATGAGTGAGAAAAAATGTAAGAGTGAAAGGAGGATGAGTGAGAGAGAGTAGCTGGTTTGTCCTTTCAGATGACGCACCCCTGCAAGTCGCTGGGGAGGTGTGTTAGCTTAGCTCAATTGGTAGAGCCCTGGACCGGTAATCCAGAAGATGTGGGTTCGAATCCTACAGCTGGCTAGCCTTTTCAGTGACTTCCACCTTTCACACGGGCATTTTCGATCCTGCTCGACCGAACCTGCTTGAACCCAATGCAGATCGGATGGTGCTACACGGCCGCTTCCAAGCAGGATCGAACTTTGATCCTGCTTAACTCAAGACAGTTCCCATAACAGGATTGAGAATTTCAAGACGGCTCGACGGACGCCATTTGCATCCTCGACCCCGGTGAACTGTCATAACTTAAGACGAACATGCGCGCGAAGGTACAAATGATGCTTACATCGGTATACGATAAATTACCACTAATATCGCTGTTATATAGGAAACGCGAAATTAATGAGTTCCGTTTATTCATTTGCCTATATTCTCGACACCGCGCGACAACAGCCGGGACAGCTAATCAGATACGTACTCGACGCCGCCTCTCGCGCCACAGGTCAACCATTCAATGCGCATTCAAAGTGGCCGTGTAGCAGCGTCAAAACTCGAGCGTGCTCGGGAAGTTCGATGCAATCGGATTCGAGAAGGATCGAAATGCCCGTGTGACAGGGGTATTATGTTGAGCATTGGCACGGCGCCGTGATATCGAGAGTTAAAGCGGAAGCATAGCAGACGACACCATTGGTCATATCGTCTGCTACAGAATATCCTCAGATATCAGAATATCCCCAGACTGAGCTGCAGGATGTTCCACACGGTTAGAAGAGCACGAAAAGACATGACTCCCATTGCAGACGACACACCACTGGTGCTGTCGTCTGCTACAGAATATCTTCCGACTGAACTGATACATATTTTGCGCAGTTAGAATAGCCCGAAAAGGCATGGCTCACATAGCAGACGACACCACTGGTGCTGTCGTCTGCTACAGAATGTCTTCCCACTGAGCTGCAGGATATTCCACCACTGATCTCTATGTATAAAGGCTGGATCGCGCATGGGAGAGGGGCTCGTGGGGAAGAGGCGTGTATTCGGGCCGCCATGTTGGGAGGCCCTAAGGCGCAGTGTGTGCCCATAGAAAACAATGGGAGGCAACGGAGATTGTGAGTATTTATTGCGCTGCAGGCGTTGATCGTTGTTTGTCATCACACAATTTTGTAAGGTGCCAGTATACTGATGTATTCTAACAGTGTTTCACAGGTGTCCTGCCGTTCGATTCTTAATTACGTTATGTTTTGCATTCCGAAACTAGACCGTCACTGCAGTGCAGCGCTGGGGATTGTACTACAGCACGTTTCCCAGCCAATATTTCAATAAGAAACGTTGTGAGGTTAACAACAACCATGTGTATAATATCCCGTGGTGCTTTCTGGACAAAAATTGTTCCACAAAGAACGGCCCGGGAAAGGATATACCCGCATGGTAGAAAGAAATCGCCCCGTAGAATCACAGCCGCTGTTTTAGACAGGCGCATGCGTTTAGTGTGATTTATATCAAGCAAGAAAGGGTCTTTTAGTGAACGACAGTGGTGTCTTCGGCGTAATGCCTCGCAAATATGAACACAACGAAGCATCCCAAACAATTACTTCACGCAATTAGATCACGCTTAGGCCAGTTAATCTAGGTATTGATGTAAACTTAATCAGGTTACTTGGTAGTGGTAACACTTCCTTGAGACACTAGACTTATCTCCTTTTGAAGTACAGCACTTGTTAATTTCATGGTTTAATTTCACTACAGTATACTATGCTGCACATAGTTCACAATTTTTTTCTTTCTAAAATGGCCTCGGGCATCCGTAGTCGGATAAGAGATAAGACCCGCGTTTTGGACTGTATCAATGCCCTTCGGGAAATACACTGACGGAGGTCATTCCGTCGCCTCTTTTGTAAGGAAGTCCTTGGAGAAAGGACCAGAGGTGTTTGCCTCTGTAGCTGTACCCTTTTGTTTGAGCTAGACGTATATTTGTGTCATTTTTAGTCTAGAAGGTTGAAAGGATGTAAACGGCCGCTCTGGGGAAGATGACCTCCGCACCGTCGGAGTTTCCTTGAGAGCATATTTTGCTAAGCTATCGCTTCTTTGTAGTTTGTGAAGCGACCACTAATGGAGTTGTATTATCATTTTGTGAACATTGTCTAATTGCTAGAGTTTTAGTGATGTTAATGAGGGAAAGTGAAATATTATGGATGGAATTTTGTGGGCTGTACTAATGTTAGAATGATCAAATCAGAGTTTGGGGAAAGTGTGAAAATCGTTGTGATTTGTTGTATAATTTTAAGGCGGTACCCTGACGTGAGTGAACAAAAAGGCCGTGACGGCCTGGAAGAGGGTCTTCGTTTTGGGTCTTCAGATCTAGAGAGATCTGGAGGTTTGACTAAGTCCAGGGAGAGATGGTCAGTCTCGACCTTTGATAATGTACTGACTATCATGTACATAGTGTAATTAAATCTCTAGTTGTTGTTATTCCTGAGCTATCCTTCGCTCATTCCGAGTACGGACTCGTGTCATCCCACCACCATTCTTTCACGACAACTTCCCTTCGGACTTCGATCTTCGACGGTGGAACGACGAGGGCAGAAGTTGACTGGCGCAGTCGACAGGATCGGGATTGACAGCAGCGAGGTGAGCAAGGACCAGCCAGGCCTACGAGCAGCAGGACGTCGGCGAACAGAATAGGCAACATCTACGTGAGAAGCCTGCTTTGCCGCAGCTGACTCTAGGCAACAACAGAGGACACGGAGCAGTACCGACGTGGAAGACTACCGGAGCAGCAGTACAACAGCAGACAGAAAAGGCAACATCTACGGGAGGGCCTGCTTTGCTGGAGCTGGCTGCGACGTTGGTAAAGACTGGCGACATCTAGGTGAAAGGCCGGGGACCTTCGTGGTCACACAGTCAAGATCCGCGGCAACGGTGGACAGAAAAGGCATCTAGGTGAGAAGCCTGCTTCGCCGGAGCATTGGAGCGGTAAAGACCAGCAATATCTACGTGAGAGGCTGGGGACCTTTGTGGTCAGAACGTGGACATCCAGAAGGCAGCGGTGCAGCGCAGACAGCGGCGGACGACATCTACGTGAGAGGTCCATCACCGATTGCGGATCGACACATCGGAGCGTCTTCGAGACGAGTTCATCGTGAGTGCGTCAAGACACTGCAGTTGACTGATCGACCAAGTTTGGGTACGACATCAGAAGCTGTGTGGTGAAAGAAAGAACATCGGCTGAGAGGTGAGTCCCTTTGACATACCGAGTTTGAGGGCGCACCATGTCTGTAGTTACTAGACAAATGGCTAGAAGTACGGATCTGCACGATGGCGAAGTAACTAATGACCTAGGCACTCGTACTGAAGGCGCAAGCGACTCAGGTTCTGCCGGACAGGAAGTGCATGCGAGCGTGTTGGAGAAACTGCGGCTAGAAATTGAGCTATATAAAGCTAAGATGCAGTTTGCTCAAGCAGAGCACGATAGGAGTAGCACAAGTAGTCGGCCAAGCACAAGTAGATCCAGAGTGGGAGAATATGCAAGGGATCTGAAAGGCGTACTAACTGCGATGCCGGAAACGGAAGCGTTAGTTCCCGCATGGTTCACAGCGGTAGAGACCATCTTTACGAATTTTGATGTACCGGAAGACGTACAGGGCCCAGTTTTACTGGCCTATTTGAATGAGAAGATGAGAGCTGTTATCGCTAGGCATGGCAACGGGCAGATCCTTGACTATGAGGAACTGAAACAAAAGGTTCTAACTGAGCTACGCTTGACCCCCGGAGAATACAAACGTTTGTTTTTCCATGCGAAGAAGGGTGATTCTGAATCATGGAGCCAGTTCACGACAAGGCTGGAATCCCTCTTTGACCATTACGTCACTAGCCGTAAAGTTAAGTCACAGCAGGATTTACGGGACTTAGTGATTGCGGATCTCTTAAAGGCTGTAATGCCAGAGGACACCAGGTCCTATCTTATGTTGACTGAGGCAGACACGTGGTTTAAGCCTAGCAAATTAGCCGAGCTAGCGGAAAATTTTGATGACAGCAAAAAGGGGGCGAAGCATCAGAAGAATCAAAATCTTCCGTGGGATAAAAAGATGCTGCCAGGGACAAAGGAAAAACAGTCATCAGCTAACTACTCCAACGGCAGGCAAAATAGCCAGGCAAGCCGTAATACTAGTCGCGGAAGTACAGTGAAGTGTTACGGGTGCGGTGAACTAGGGGATCCGGACAAAATGTCCCCGGACAAAACGTCCCCGGACGAAATGTCCCCGGACAAAACGTCCCCGAAAATGTCCCCGGACAAAATGTCCCCAGATGCCGTCCGGTTGCACAGCCGTTGGTACCTCAAATGTGACAAATGTTTTTCATGCTATCATGTGCAGGGTTGATTGATTTAAATCAGCCAGATTTAAATCACCGATTTTAATCGCGATTTAAGTAATCAATATTTAAATCACCTCCCTTATGTTATGTTTGAATTCGAATAGTAAATTAAAACTGGAGACGCTGGGGAAGATGAGACTGAGCCTGGAAATGAACCACAGCCTGAAATATATTATACTTCAGTAACTTTTAGGGCAAACAGCGTCACGTGACCCCTTCAGTGGCTCTCCGGCACACTGGCAAACAATTTGGTTACACATGGCGGGTGGTCATTCCACGAGCGTAAAACTTTTCCAGTTATTTCTTTTTCCTATTACTATTCGGTGTAATTCATAATATATAGTTTTCAAATAGATCTCCATTTGCATTAGCTAGTAACTGTTAGCCGCACTGTTAGAAGTCTAGAGGCCCTTGTTTGTATGTGCTCAAAAAGTGATTTCGCTACTACGAGGTGGCACACGGAAGCCATGAGGTGAAGATCTGTCTTAGAAGACAAAAATCAACTCAGTGATTTAATCAATATTCATCATATTTAAATGAAAAAAATCTGAATAATTTGATTTTTTTAATCCGCCGAACAAGAATCCAGTTGAGGACTGGCAGACGGCTGAGTGACGGCAGCTGGGGACATTTTGTCCGGGGCCTTTTCGGGGGAC
Source organism: Ornithodoros turicata (assembly GCF_037126465.1). Classification (NCBI taxonomy): domain Eukaryota; kingdom Metazoa; phylum Arthropoda; class Arachnida; order Ixodida; family Argasidae; genus Ornithodoros; species Ornithodoros turicata. Next base: position 28,865,386 of record NC_088205.1, read on the forward strand.
ATTTTGTCCGGGGACATTTTGTCCGGGGACATTTCGTCCGGGGACATTTTGTCCTACACCCGTGAACTAGGTCACTACAAAAGCCACTGCCCCCAGACATCCGTGAAAACGGGAAAAGCAGAGTCACGCGCGTCTAGTACAAAGGAGAAAGGGGAAGATAATGTCGTAGCGAAGGTTTCCCTTTTATGTAAAGAGGTCAGGGACTCCCAAGGGTTAACAAACAAGGAACCACCGACGGTGCGGCTTTGTATAGATGACAAGGTGGTGAATGCTCGTCTGGACTCAGGGGCTGATGTAACTGTAATTCGCAAGGATGTTGTTCCTGATAAATTCAGGGAAAAGGGAAGCCAGGAAGTAAAGTTAAAGGGGGCTTTTGGTCACCTTGCGGAAGCTGAACTTATGGAAGTTCCATTAGGTTTGCAGGCTGAAAGAGAATGTGCTCAACAGGTTATGACCCTGTGTGCAGTTACTGACGAGCTGTCGGTCGGTGTAGATGTGTTACTAACACCTGAGGATTATGAGGAAATAAAGCACGTTAAGCAGACTCTGGAAAAGGAAGCCGAAGCGATGGCTAAAAGTGAGAAAAGCGTGGAAAGTTCTGGTATCCCTAGAGCGAGGGAGGAAGAGCAAGTTTCCTTTGAAGATGAGGAAAACGAGAATGAAGAGAACGGTACACCCTTAGAGTTATCTGTAAACGTAGCTGAAGGCATTGTGGAAAATGAGATGTCAATGAGTGTAGAATCGCGAAAATTTGCGCCCGAACAAAGGGAGGATGAATCCTTAAAGGAGTCATGGGAACAAGCTAATGAAGGGACCCATGGGATGGTGATAGAAGGTGGGCTCTTGTATCATGAGGAGAAGAACGACTTAGGGGTTTGTAAACAGTTGGTCTTACCAACCGGGCGCAGAAAAAAAGGTGCTCTCGTTGGCGCACGACTCGCCCTGGGGAGGCCACTTTTCCATGAAGAAAACTAAACAGCGAGTCAAAAGTGCGTTCTATTGGCCCTCCGTCGTGTCAGATATAAGAAAGCACTGTCAGTCGTGCCACAGTTGCCAGATCTTTTCTAGAAGTAAAGAAACTGACCGTGTCCCAATCACCCCTTTGACCAGACCAGAAAAACCCTTCGAGATGGTTTTCATTGACTGCATTGGGCCTTTGGACCCACCGTCCGCACGTGGGCATAAGTACGCGCTTAGCGTTGTGGATTTGAGCACGAGGTGGCCCGAGGTCATCCCTCTGAGATCTCTAACCGCTAAGGCCACGTGCCAAGCTCTAGTTGAGGTGTTTGCTCGTTACGGAACACCTGAATTGATATGCTGCGATCAGGGGACTAACTTTACAAGTAGACTCACTCAAGAGCTGACGGCAAAGATGGGCGTCAAAATGCGATTTTCCACGCCAGACCATCCACAAAGTAATGGTCTAGTAGAGAGATGGAATGGGACCTTCAAAGCTATGTTAAAGCATGTAATCGAGACTAAGGGGAGAGAGTGGGATAAGTATGTCCCCTGCTTGATATGGGCATATAGGGAGGTGCCGAACGAGATCACAGGGACATCCCCATTTGAGTTGATGTTCGGTCGGATGCCCAACGGTCCTCTTTCCATCTTGAAACAGACGTGGGCGGGGGACTGGACTCCTCCCACAGGACTAAACAAACCTGCGAGTACATACTTGGCTGAATTAAGGGAACGCATGGCATCTATGGCTAAGGAGGTTAGCGAAAGGACAGCTACGAAACAGAAGGAGTATGCATCGCGGTATAACCTTAGGGCTCGGTCGAAGGTGTTTAAAGCTGGAGATATTGTTCTTGTACTGGAAACAGAGAGATCAAGCAAGCTTCAACCAAAGTGGAAAGCGCCAGCGACAGTAAAAGAGAAGAAGCGCGAAGATAGTTACGTTGTAACATTAGAAGACGGGACAGAACGCTGGGTTCATGCGAATAAACTGCGACCCTACATGACTAGAGTAAACGCCGTCGGCGTAATTTTTGAGGAAGACGAGGAATTTGGAAGTGTTAGTACACTACCACAGCCTACGAGCGGAACCGCACAAAAGGGAGTTGGGAACATATCTTCTCATCTCACGGCAGCACAGAGATCTGAGCTTGAAAATGTCATCTCTAAGTTTCAAGAAGTGTTTGATGACAAGCCGGGGAAATGCAAAGTAGGATGTCATCGTATTCAGTTAGAAAATGGTGCAAAACTCGGTAAGGCATTTCCATACAAGGTTCCGGTAGCTCTACGTCAGGAAGTAGATAGACAGGTTGAAGAACTGCTAAAATGGGGACTCATTTACCCGGTTGAAAGCGATGTGGCTCACCCGATAGTTTGTGTCGCTAAGCGAGACGGCACAGTGCGAATGTGTGTAGACTTTCGAAAACTAAATGCAGTAAGTCAGCAAGACCAGTTTCCGATGGAGAACATTTCAGAATTGATCTGTAAGGTTTCGAGATCAAAGTTCATTTCGGTTCTCGACATGACCAGGGGATACTGGCAGATCCCTGTGGAACCGGAATCCCAAAAGTATACCGCATTCGCGACTCCCCACGGATTGTATGCTTGGAATGTTATGCCGTACGGTCTAAGAAACTCAGCAGCAACATTTCAGCGTGCCATGAACAAAATATTGAGCGCACACAAACAGTATGCTTGTGTGTATATTGACGATGTCGCCGTGCATTCTGACACATGGGAGGATCATGTTCGCCATCTTGAAGCCGTGTTGTCCGCGTTGAAGGAGTCAGGGTTAACTGCGAATGTCAAGAAGTGCAGGTTTGGGGAAGATAAGGTGAAGTATTTGGGTCATTGGGTTGGCTCGGGCAAACATTCACCAGACCCAGAAAAGGTAGCAGCAATTTTGGAGCTAAAAAGACCCGCTGACAAGACACAGCTTAGGAGCGCCTTAGGTATGTTCAACTACTATAGAGAGTACATACCGAACTACGCCGAGCTCGTGCTGCCTCTGACAGCGTTGACAAACCGTCGTGTCCCTAACAAACTACCTTGGAGTAGTGAGGCAGAAGCCGCGTTTGAAATGGTCAAGAGGGAGCTAGCCAAGCTTCCCGAACTGACTCCACCCGACCCGACAAGGGGTTTCACTCTAACCACCGACGCTTCTGAAAAGGCCATCGGGGCGTGCCTGTCTCAAAATGTTGAAGGAAAGGAGATGCCGGTTGCCTTCCTCAGCAAAAAGCTGTCAAATTCCCAGTCAAAATGGTCTACCATAGAACGCGAGGCCTTTGTCGTTGTTTGGGCATTAAGCCGTTTAGACACATTGCGTTTTGGAGCCAAAATCATGGTTATGACTGATCATAACCCCCTGACATATCTGTCTCGCACTGCATCTACTAGTGCTCGGCTAACCAGATGGTCATTGGCTTTGCAGAAATATGACCTAGTAGTGACCCATATTCCTGGTGCGCGGAACAAATGCGCAGACGCGTTATCGCGTTTAGTTTAGTGCCCGGCTTGGGAAATCGTGGACATGGTGGGTCATCGGGCTTTATGTGAAAGGGACTTGACAGCGTGTTGAAGTGTGATTTTTGTCTCTGTATATCAGTTCTAGAGTGCATTGTCCTTCTATCTGTTTGTTGGTTTGCTATGTTGCGCTTTCTAGAGGCCAGCACAACATAGTTAAGGGGGGAGATGTTAGTTTCATGGTTTAATTTCACTACAGTATACTATGCTGCACATAGTTCACAATTTTTTTCTTTCTAAAATGGCCTCGGGCATCCGTAGTCGGATAAGAGATAAGACCCGCGTTTTGGACTGTATCAATGCCCTTCGGGAAATACACTGACGGAGGTCATTCCGTCGCCTCTTTTGTAAGGAAGTCCTTGGAGAAAGGACCAGAGGTGTTTGCCTCTGTAGCTGTACCCTTTTGTTTGAGCTAGACGTATATTTGTGTCATTTTTAGTCTAGAAGGTTGAAAGGATGTAAACGGCCGCTCTGGGGAAGATGACCTCCGCACCGTCGGAGTTTCCTTGAGAGCATATTTTGCTAAGCTATCGCTTCTTTGTAGTTTGTGAAGCGACCACTAATGGAGTTGTATTATCATTTTGTGAACATTGTCTAATTCCTAGAGTTTTAGTGATGTTAATGAGGGAAAGTGAAATATTATGGATGGAATTTTGTGGGCTGTACTAATGTTAGAATGATCAAATCAGAGTTTGGGGAAAGTGTGAAAATCGTTGTGATTTGTTGTATAATTTTAAGGCGGTACCCTGATGTGAGTGAACAAAAAGGCCGTGACGGCCTGGAAGAGGGTCTTCGTTTTGGGTCTTCAGATCTAGAGAGATCTGGAGGTTTGACTAAGTCCAGGGAGAGATGGTCAGTCTCGACCTTTGATAATGTACTGACTATCATGTACATAGTGTAATTAAATCTCTAGTTGTTGTTATTCCTGAGCTATCCTTCGCTCATTCCGAGTACGGACTCGTGTCATCCCACCACCATTCTTTCACGACAACTTCCCTTCGGACTTCGATCTTCGACGGTGGAACGACGAGGGCAGAAGTTGACTGCACTTCTTCTTTTTTCTTTCTTCCTACATTTGCTCTGATTATTTGCAGGTGAAATTGAATGTCCTTTTCGCGTACTCACATGCTTTTGCTGAATAGAACTGCAGCGTGAACAAAGCTGCGTAGGGACGGGGCCTTGCCATCCACTTTCTATGTGGAGCACGTTGCAAAAAATGCAGCTGCACATCTGAAACTCCAATCATTATCATCGTCATCTAAAAGGGAGTGTGGTAGCACCAGACTTGTGCCCGTTACTCGAAAAAAGTAATTGATCACCGTTACCGTTACTTCTGTGGAAAAAGTAATTGATTACCATTACCAATTACTCGACTTCATATGTAATTGAGTAACGAGTAGAAAAGTAACGCGTTACTTCGGTCGTTACTCTGCATTCACGCAAATTATAACCGTCTTTGTGTGCCTCAGAAAAAAAAAGGTTCAACAGCGGAACAGCTGAAATAACAAGACAAACAAAAACACGTAGGACAAGGAGATCTGACTGTACGCCCGGGAAGACGTTGACCGTTACGTTACAATGACCTCCGCTTGCTATAGTAGAACAGCCCAACAAAGGCTGATGGCACCAGGGGCTTGACTTGGGGCAGAACATCTGAAAGATAAGCTAATCTCTGCCGGTAAAGTAATCAATTACTGAGTAATCGATTACTCAGAAAAGTAATTGATTACTGGAAAAATTACTTTGACAGTAAAGTAACTGATTACTCGAAAAATTACTCAAAAAAGTAATTAATTACAAGTAACGCAATTACTAGTAACGCGTTACGCACAAGTCTGGCCGTAGCACTGCCGTGAAACCAGGCACGAATTCTGAAGATCTTGTATCACACTTTCCGCAGTTTGCACACTTTTCTTCAGCGTGAGTCTCTCTCATAGGAGTCACATTGCATTAACAGTGACTCCCATCTTACACTTTAATGTGCGATGGCTCTCTTGCACTGCACATGTACGGTTTCCAAACTACAACATGACGATTTGGAGCTTGAATCTGGAGCACTGCTGTACCCTGTCTATGTCTAACTGAATCATGTCAAACGTAATGTTTAGTGGAAGATGGCTTTCTTGGTTGCATTCTGCGTGACAAAGATGTAACACGATATGCTTTTGTAAAGAAGATAAGTGATGTTATGCTCTATGAATAAAGAGAATATACATTTTTCAAGTTCAACATTTATTCTTGCAAATATGCATTTCAAGATACAATGAATGTGCAGGGAGGTGACAAAACAATACGTTTATTGTTTTGTGACCTCCCTGCAATGACAATATATATCTCAGGAATGACAATGTACAGGTACACTATGTAAATTTGTTGCACCCAATTTTCATACATGCTGAATTTTAAATTTTTGTTTTGCTGCCTATGTGTTCAGTGTATTACAAATTACTTAATGCAAACAACACTTTGTTAATTTCAAGCTTTTTGCTCGCATCTAAGATATTCCTATCCTGAAGGAACAGCCACTTCGACACCATAAAATATTCAGTAGGTTTCACTCTGGCAGGCCGTGCCGCTACAAATTTCCTGAATTGAAATCCTTCAAACTGTGTCATAATCTTAAATACGTCAATATTTTTGCAAGTAGTGGACATGCAGGACACTCCTCCTGCAGCTAAGGCAACTACAGAGAGGTCCAAGAGGCCGAAGGTAAACCTACAGCTGCATGAATGTGATCAACAGTAGTGCATTCTCAAGAAATAATTTTCTTATAGCATATATGTGCATGCCTATTAACTGAAACAATTATCACAGCTCCCTGACAAGTTTTAATTTCTGAGAGTGTACTGTAGAGGCGGCTAAGATCTACAACATTTAACACGGGGTATTATATACTGTGAGTACCTTTAAAAATCCCATGTGACACATATGCTTTTACTTTCTGGAGGTGTTGTGGTAGTCAACGTTTGTGGGCACTACACAGGTTCTGCACCCATTTCTTGAGTATGTCGAGGCAGCTGTGAAGTAACCTGTATTGATGATGATTATTCCAATTTTTATGGTGCATCGACAAAAAGGTCATAATACATCAGAACTTTGGTTTGTATGCAATTAGTTAGAAATGAATATGTTGTTTAATAAATGCATTGGACAAATATTAAAACATCAGTTTAAAACAGGGTTCACAATCCCTGTATCTTCTAAAAATTGAGAAGATTAGAAACTATTCTAAAAAGAATATGGGGAACTCTTCTAAAAAGAATTATATTTATTATATTGCTGGGTGAAGGAGCCTAAGGTGTATAAGGTGTAAGGTGTGTTTCTGATGTGAACATGTAAGAAAATGTGCAAAATTGAGAGAGGCTAACCACAGTGCGTGCACTGAGGTAGTTCCTTCCTGTAAAGTAGAAACCCGTGGATGAAGAACACGATACTTACCTGTACACTCAGTCGCATCACACTTCATAGACGATCCTCTGGGTAGCCCCATGAGGAAATCTGTATTGAGAGACCACTTTTACCTTAAAAACTCTACAACTAGCACGACACACTACAAATTATTATTATCGCAACAAGGCCCAGACTTGTGCGTAACGCGTTACTAGTAATTACGTTACTTGTAATCAAGTACATTTTTGAGTAATTTTTTGAGTAATCAGTTACTTTACTGTCAAAGTAATTTTTTGAGTAATCAATTACTTTTCGGAGTAATCGATTACTCAGTAATTGATTACTTTTCCGGCAGAGATTAACTTATCCTTCAGGTGTTCTGCCCCAGATCAATCCCCTCGTGCTGTCAGCCAGCCTTTGTTGGGCCGTTGTATTATAGCAAGCGGTGGTCATTGTAATAAAGTTCTGGAATTTCAGGGGCTCTCTCCCTAATCTCTTTCTACACCTGTGTGGTTATACCTAGAGTCACTAAATAAGCAGACTTGTGCCCGTTACTCGAAAAAAGTAATTGAGTACCGTTACCGTTACTTCTACGCAAAAAGTAATTGATTACCGTTACCAATTACTAGACTCCAAATGTAATTGAGTAACGAGTAAAAAACTACCCAGTATTCACACAAATTATACCTGTCTCTGTGTGCCCCAGAAAAAAAAGAAAGAAAGAAAGGAAAGAACCACTGTATTTATCGCCCGGGAATACGTTGACCCGATTGTGGAAGAACATTGCCTGGAACCTCCCCATGACTCACTAAACCTCTAAACCTTCAGGTACCACCATACTGGTGTAGGAAGAGATTAGGGAGAGAGACCCTGAAATTCCAGAACGTTAGTACAATGACCTGTACTTGCCATAGTAGAACGAACCAACAAAGGCTGACGGCACGAGGGGCCTGACTTGGGGCAGAGCATCTGAAAAATAAGTTAATCTCTGCCGGAAAAGTAATCAATTACTGAGTAATCGATTACTCCAAAAAGTAATTGATTACTCGAAAAATTACTTTCACAGTAAAGTAACTGATTACTCGAAAAATTACTAAAAAAAGTAACTGATTACAAGTAACGCAATTACTAGTAACGCGTTACGCACAAGTCTGTAAATAAGTGACTCTAGTGGAGCTTATTTAGTGACTCTAGTGGTACCTGAAGCTTTGGAAGTTTAGTGAGTCGTGGGGAAGTTCCACTCAATGTTCTTCCACAATCGGGTCAACGTCTTCCCGTGCGATGAATACAGTAGACGTACAGATCTACTTGTCCTAGGCGTTTTCCTTTTTCTTTTTTTTTTGTAATCTCATCTGTACTGCTTTTGGGCCTTTTTTTTTTCTTTTCTTTTCTGGGGCACACAAAGATGGGTACAGTTTGCGTGAATGCAGAGTAACGACTGGAGTAACGCGTTACTTTTCTACTCATTACTCAATTACATATGGAGTCGAGTAATTGGTAACGGTAATCAATTACTTTTTCCGTACAAGTAATGGTAACGGTAATCAATTACTTTTTTCGAGTAACGGGCACAAGTGTGCTTGAACAAGCTGACGATATAGCTCAGACACAAAGGCGGTATTCAAGTCGCGCCACACCACCGTTACGTAGGATTCTTTGTCACACATCAAACCAAGGCACAAAACAATACCAATACATGAAAAAGAGTGACAATCTAGATCTCATTATGACGTAATACCGAACTTGTGCGCGAAGGTAATTCAAAGAAATGAATGTGCACTTGCTTCCGTATAAAGAACACCGTGTACCATGCTAGCAATGCATGCAGAAAAGCGCTCGAGTGTTCGCACATATATTGATGACAACACTACCAGTGTAGTGTAACATGCTCTCACAATCATATTATGCACTAAAAATGTATTTGCCGCTGGGTAAAATGCAAGTGTGTTCGACTGAACCTCGGAAGAGCGATCAAACAACCTTCATCCAGTGCTCGTTTTGGGCAAAAAACACTTCATAATTGTTAACTAAATATGCAGAATGGACGCCTATTTATTCCTTGATAAACAATGACTCACCTGTATAAATTTATGCCCTGTGTCCTTGCCAGTACGGTTGGTACGACCGCATAGAAATTGCCATGATCGCTGCGGCGACTGTTGTGGGGTACAGTAAGATGGCGGCCGGTTTCTTCACGCTCGCGCTCCCTATCCGCGATCCAGCCTTTTGCAATCGAGATCAGTTCATTCCACGCGGGTAGAAAAGCACGAAATGTATGACTCACATAGCAGACGGCACCATTGGTACTGTCGTCTGCTACGGAATATCTTGTGACTCAGCTGCGGTATGTGCGTGATATCTTTCCGTGCTCTTCAAACCGCAGAGAATATCCTACGGCAGAGTCACAAGATATTCCTTCGCAGACGACAGGAACACTGGTGTCGTCTGCTATGAGCATCATGCCTTTTCGCGTTCTGTTAACCGCGCGGTATATCCTGCAGTTCAGTCAGAAGACATTCTGTAGTAGACGACAGCACTAGTTTTGTCGTCTGCTATGTGAGTCATGCCTTTTCGTGCTCTTCTAACTGCGCGGAATATTCAACAGTTCACTCAGAAGATATTCTGTAGCAGACGACAGCACCAGTGGTGTCGTCTGCTATGTGAGCCATGCCTTTTCGTGATATTCTAACTGCGCAAAATATCCAGCAGTTCAGTCAGAAGATATTCTGTAGCAGACGACAGCACCAGTGGTGTGTCGTCTGCTATGGGAGTCATGCCTTTTCGTGCTCTTCTAACCGTGTGGAATATCCTGCAGCTCAGTCAGAGGATATTCTGTAGCAGACGACATTTATTTATTTATTATACCCTCAAGGCCCGTGGGGCATTACAAAGGGGAGTAGGAAAAGAAAATACAAAACAGTAATAAATAACAGTGAACAAAGGTCAGTAAATCAAGATGCTAAATTAAAATGTAACAAATTGATTAAGAAGTGTATAATACAAGAGCCAGTGAGTTGTGAGAGTTTATATTAAGGTGTACAGGTTGATATGACACTAAGTGGTGTTATTGTGAGTCAAAAGAGGAACATAATGCAGAGCGAAATCGGGAGTGATCGCGAATGTGTATGATGTCACAAGGAAGGTGGTTCCACTCAGCAGATGTGCGGGGGACGAAAGATTGCAGGCACGTGTTGGTGTGGTGTGACGTTAGGCCTATCTTATGTTGATGATCAATCCGAGATGAAATGTAAGTGGGCGGAGGTAGAAGTTCACCACGCAAACAAGGCAGGTCATAGTAAAGTTTGTGAAGTAAAGATAAACGAAAAATTTTACGACGTGAAGCAAGGGAAGGTAAGGCAAGAGTGTTCTTTATCGTACTAATACTCGCTGTGCGAGAATAATTACCAGTAATGAAACGCGCAGACTTATTTTGGACAAGTTCGATTGCATTAATTAGTGTCGCTGAGCTAGGATCCCATATGGTGGCGGAGTATTCTAATTTTGAACGCACAAGAGACTTATAGAGCAATGTTTTTAGGGACAGGGGGGCTGAAGAGAAGTTGCGACGAAGGTAGCCTAACATGCGGTTTGCGTTGTTAATTATGCTCTTGATGTGAAACGACCAGGATAGAGTTGAAGTTACATGAAGACCAAGGTACTTGTATGATGAAACATTTTCAAGAGTAATATCGTGAAGATAGTAAGTAGAAGGAGGCAACATATTTGTTCGAGATATGCGCAAGACTTTACATTTAGTAATATTTAATTTCATTAACCAAGTGTCACACCATTCAGAGATAGCAGTTAAATCTTGTTGCAACAAAAAATATCGCTAGGATTAGTGATTGGACGAAAAATTACACAATCATCGGCGAATAAATTAATGTTACAGGAAACGCAGTTAGGTAGATCGTTGATATAGATTAAAAACAAAAGGGGACCAAGGACGGAACCTTGTGGAACACCTGAGTGGACTGGGCTAGGCGTTGAGTCATAGCCGTTAGCTGTGACGTACTGTGAACGGTTAGACAGGTACCAACGTAACCAAGAGAGAAGATTATGGTCAAGATTTAGTTTACTTAGTTTAAGTAATAGAAGTTTATGACATACTTTATCAAAGGCTTTAGAGAAATCGAGAATATACAGTCAGCAGATGAATTACGATCCAAAATTAGGTGAAGTTTGTGAGTGAAAGAAAGAAGTTGTGTTTCACATGAATTTTTTTTTGCGAAACCCATGTTGTGCGTGAGAGAAAAACGAGTTTGTTTCAAGAAAAGACGCTAAATGCGAGAATAAAACGTGTTCTAACAATTTGCAGGGGATGCTGGTGAGGGAAATAGGACGATAATTAGATGGCGAAGATTTACTCCCGGATTTGTGTATTGGAACCACCTTCTCGACTTTCCAATCATTAGGAATTGTATGCGTATTGAGTGACCGCTAGAACAGTTTAGAAAGTATGATTGATGTGTATTGTACAGTGCTCTTCAAAAACTTCGTATTGATCCCGTCAAAACCACAGCTTGACGAGACCTTCAGATTACTGATTAGTTTGATGATGCCACTAGGTTCAACGATTATGGGCTCCATTGGAAAATAGTCGTATGTTCGTACGATAGGGAGTGAAGATGTAGTAGTGAGAACAAAATTATTGGAAAAAAACATATTTGGCATGGATGAACACTCGGAGTCTGGCACAAATGATCCATTCGAGTCAGCGAGTGCAATATGACTGATTTTCGCTGGGCTGACCACACGCCAAAATTTGCGGGGGTCGCTGGTAAGTATGGATGGCAAGGTATATTGGAAAAAAATAGTCTTGGCAAGCTTTAAAGCGGCTAAGTAAGCAGTGTTCGCTTCCTTATACGATTGCCAGTGCGCAGAAGACTGAGAGCGCTTAGCTGCACGATACAGACGCTTCTTACTATTGGCCAAACGTTTTAAATTGTTATTGTACCAAGCTGCTCGAGGATTACAGGTGATAATGCGCAAAGGGATATATTTATTGGTTAAATTATGAACCATAGTTTTAAACATATTCCAATTGCTCTCAATCGATCTGTTGTCAAACCCGTCAAGAAAGCAATCAAGGAAGGAGGACAACTCGTTATTGATCGCGTTGAAGTCGCCTTTGTTATAGTTACGAATTTGTTTCCGAATTTTTAGTGTATTATTTATGGGCACACAAATACTAAAGGAAATAGCTAAGTGGTAACTTATCCCGGGCAAGTAAGTTAAGGGAGAGGTGAGGTCAGGACGCGAGGTCAAAACGAGATCTAATGTGTTAGCACTGGAATCCGTTATGCGTGTTGGGCAAGTGACAAGCTGAGACAGGGAGAATGTTGAACAAAGGTTAAGGAAATTACAATGCTCAGAATTATGCGCAAAAGAAGTGGACGTAACGGAAGGGCATGAAATATTTGGATAATTAAAATCACCAAGCAAGAAAACAGATGCTGATGCTGATGGATAACAGGTGTCAACAAAACTTAATACGTCGTGAAGTTCGTCAACAAAAACGGACGAATAAGATGGCGGGCGATAACATACACCAAAAGCAAGTTTACGATAACCAATATCAACACATGCCCAAACAGTTTCAAGGTTAGTTGAACACGCGATCTGAAAGGATTGAAGGTTTCTGGAAACTCCAAGTAACAGACATGACCAATGGTGTCGTCGGCTATGCTTCCGCTTTAACTCTCGATGTCTCGGCGCCGTGCGAATGCTCAACATAAGACGCAGCAGAATTCAAGTCCTGTCACCAGCTTTTTACCTTTCCTTCCACTACATGTCTGTAGAATATTCTGCGGGGATGTTCCTCGTTTGAGTACACGGCTATAGTGCTTAAAAACCCCATGGATTAATTCAGATGGCACCCGGATTAAATTAAATAGCATCTGGATTATTTCAGATGGCGCCCGGATTAAATTGAATGGCGCTCGGATTATTTCAGATGGCACCTAGACTAATTCAGATGGCACTTGGACTGAAATGGACGGGAAAGCTTGTAGATTTATCCACCTTCTGTATTAAGTGTACTGGGGTAGCCAGTTTGACTTCGTCGAAACTCACATCCCCATTTTTTTCTTTATTCACATCACATCACATCACATTTATCCACCTTCTTAAGTTGAATACGACTATAGCGGAAGTAAAAGCGCTAAAAACACGAGACGGAATAAACGGACGAAACACACAAGACGAAGCGCTGATAACGTTATCGTGAAGTTGCCGTATACATACCGGAACCAATGGCAGCGTACATGACTCGCTGATTAAATGCGCTAGATGCGGTACTTCGGAGGCTGTGATTTCAACGGCTCTACTAACATACTCACTACTATACAGCTTTTCTTCATCTCTAATACGGATATTCTTTCCGTCTCAAGCGCAGCTTCCTCAATCGTTTCAAACATGTCAGGAGCGTACGGACAGAAAATGGACGTCATAAAAGAGGTTACGGATGTCGCAGTAATGATGATATCGAAAGGCCTTCACTAGGAGTTGCGTAACTTGCTCTGCTTTCCTCCACATACCGGAATTTCTCACAGCACGAGAATGTGCGATCTCCGTTTTCGTCGAATGCAATGTTTCGTCCATGCCGTCGAGTACACAAGGGCGACACAACCTCTGGCCCATGAGTCTCTGCACTGAGACATAAATAACATCGATTTTAAGTGTGGTGCTGGTGAGAACTGGTGTTGTCTACCTGTGGCCGGCTTACATGCGGATAGGCTTGTTCAAAGCCCGACAAGGTTCCGAACGGTGTAGGTAGCTTTATTTTTTTTTTTTTTTGTAAATGTTTGTTTTGACGGGAGGCACACAACTGACTGATGCTGGCGTGTTGTCCAGTAGCGTTCATGTTTTCCTGTAGCGTCCTTCTAGACGTCCCCGAAGTATAGTGGGAGAAGCGCTTCTGTTTTGTGAACCTGAAGGAGCATTGCGATCCGTAATCGTAGTCTTGTGCAGCTGCTGACTAACAAGTTCGGCAACGACAAGCACGTGCCCCCCATTGTGTGTACCTGGAGACTAACCAGCATGTCCTGCACGAGTGCCACACTGATCGTATGTTTTGGAACGTAACCAGGCCTTGTTTGTTGCCCTGTGCCATTTTATCAACGCCGAGCTGGTCGCCTAAGTTGTGGTTTGCGCGTTGTATTGCTGTGGCCCGACGTCAACGGACAACACCTATCTTCTTGCTGGTTGCTGGTTCGTACCGTGCGTGTCTTGCTCACAAAAGTATTGCCTTCTAGCCTTGGGCATGCAAGAATTCTAGCGCAAATGGCGACATCATCCTTCAATATTGGCATACAGTGAATGTGTGACCATCACTGGTGCTCCCCTCTGAGCGTCATTCACCTGTTTGTATATAGGAGGAGGTTGTACATGTTCATCACACATTACATCCTATGTTGTAGCTAATCACCAACATCTTGCATATCGTCTAGGTTTCACTTAGTTTTCACTTAGTTGAATAAATTTTCCCTAAACAACAAGTTCGTTCAAGGTTTCCTCCATGACAGACTATGAATGCATCCACGTTCTGATTGGTTATTATTCTGTGGTGAATGGTGCTGGGGTGGGGTGGGCGATCTGCCCACTGTTTTGCGCAACCTCCAAAACATGCGACTCCCTCTACAGCAGTGGTGCTCAATTATGTTATTAATGTAGAAGTGGGTGAGGCAAAGTAGATGTCGTACAAGTAGCAAATTTTTGTTCTGTATAACTGGTTATTTAATTCGCCATTGTTTCATCGCAAGACGTTTACTGGATACTTTCAAATGTTTCACAATACTTCCCCGCAGATAACGCATTGTGAATTGCCACTAATGCTTGTAAATGCCAAGTCCTTGTAGACAGGAGAGTAGCTCCGTAATTTCACCGAAGTAGCTCCGACTTTCCAATTGCTTGTAATGCTTTCGAAACGTGAGAAACACAAAAGCGTGGTGTGGCGAAATTGTAGGGTGGACTTGCCGGTAGAGCCAACCGACGAAGACGACAACTCCTGTCTCTCCTCTTTGTAATGGCCGTCAGTCGCGGCAACTTGGTCTGCGATCTCGATGTGAATCTCCAACGCCAACGATTAAACGTCGAGCACTGTCCGATAACAGGGATGTTCGAGAGCGATCCTTGGTATGGCACTCAGTCAAGTTACACTCGCGCGTGCTGAACAGTATCCTGTTCGCGGAACCCCAGTTGAACAATGTCCATGCCCACCCTCCTTGGTCCCGTCCCTCTGCTTACCCATGGGCCGTCACCACATCCCTGCTCCGCTTTCTGAAAGACTCCGGCTTTGCGTCTGCCCTCTGACTGGGCTACCTTGTGCCATGTCGTGCCTGTACTGCACTAACTGTTTTCTTTATTTCTTTTTCTTTTTGTTTATTTTGAGTTTCTTTCTTTCTATTTTAGAATAGCAAGCCGGCATTAGCCTGGCTGACATTTCCTTTTTTTTCTTTATATTCTATTAATTATATTCTCCCCCAGTTGAGAAACACTGCTCTTCAGTAATGCCCAGGCGACAGAATACCGGAGCTCTGGGCTTTACCGGAGAGGAAATAAGACGACAATGAAATGAATGTGGCTCTGAGAGACGTGAGCGACTCCCCCTGAAAGAATCGAAGACACGTGGGGCAGTCGTCCTTTTTTGGTTTCGTCCCTCCGGAGCGTGTCAATGGCGAGTGTGCTGACGATAAGGATTATTAGATTATAAATGGGGGTTTACGTCGCGAGACAACTGAGTATAAGGATGGTAATAATAATCGTTACACACGCCTTTTCGAACGCAACTTTTACTGTACTCAAAATAATACAATATGAGTCATATCATCTTTCGTACAGAACGCTATAAGCCGACATAAGCGCCTAAGCCGACGTAAACGTTCTGAATCGTGATAGTTGGATCGTGCCCGATTATGGTTACAGGTATTGAGGAAGACTGCGTCCTATATCATTGCGTCCGACCGTTGATATACGAAGAAAACAATAATCGAACAATTATCTACTTTACATTACCGTAGATAAGTATATTAGTAACGCCCCCAACAACACCGAATATCCACTGGATGTACGATTAATGTCCTAACGTCCGTGGTCGGACTCGTCTGTCTGAGAGATATCCTCTGATACCCAACGTGGATGAAGAAAATAAAGGGCGGAGGTCTCATTTTTTGCACCGTTAATGTGGATCGACAGTTAGGAATTAAGTGACAACGTGCAGTTATTGAAACCAGAACCAGACAAAATTAGTCATATTAGTAATATAGCATGTGTGCTTTAAAATTCAGAATATATTATGCCTGCTCTATTAGTAGGAGCATTAGCTGGAAGAAATGTCAGCAAAATGTCCCTCCCTCGTTCGCTTAATGTCCCTATCGAAATCTTTCGGACGACTCAGAGGACTCCTTCTTTCTCTCACTTGAAGATGTGCTCATACATATATTGAACGAAACTCGTTATCTCCAGGATATCCCAACATCCAGCTTCAGACGTACATCGGAGATCCCTAGGACAGCCGTGTGTTGTTGGGTTTGATGTCTGTCGGACGTCAAAGAGGACTCCTTCTTTCTCTCACATGGATCTGTGAGCGTACATATATCGGACAAAACTCGTTATCCCCAGGATATCCCAATATCCAACTTCTGACGTACATGAGATATCCATAGGACAGCCTTGTGTTGTTGGGGGCTTGTTGTAAGGGCAAGCGACTGAACTCGTTTTCTCAGAGACGCTGCGTTTTTACACTTCACGAATTATCAGTGTTTGAGGCGAGGGTATACAAATAACATTTTCGAGGCACAAGCTGTGACTTCTTCATCAAGCAATGAAACGAAAGACGCGGAAGCATGATGCGTTGTAGGCATATGCGAATAATTATTTTGAAACCACAGCGAATACGGAGAGAATAATTATAAAACCGAAGCGAATGGTCGTATAACCGTACCGAATGCACCAGTACGCAGGGAGTAAGAAGGGAGGCAGAGAGCAGGCAGTAACATACAGACGCGTAGAAAGCAGGCACCACGAATACCGAAACTCCTCCGTCTCTGGTGTCAAGGCAAGCGTCTCCGCCGGGGGCGATCACGTGCTTACGAGTACCAATGGGAATGGCAGTCGCTCTGGCTGCTCTGACGTCATAGCTTGACTCTCACATGTGCTCAAGTCGTTTTATCTGGTCAAGTATGACACGAAGGACTTTTTCGTAATACTCTGACGTACAGTGCAATGCATGTACTACAATGAACCACAAGGTCATGTCAAGCAAGGTTAGGTTAGGTTGGGTTGGGTTGGGTTAGGTCAGGTCAGTCCAGATCCGAACCAAAGTAATAACAAGGCTGTCACATGCTGTCTCATTATCCTCGGAGTCACGGTGCAACATATTTCAATAATTTTGCAGCCAGTTATTTGTAATGGAATTTGGTTGCTAGCGCTATCGCCGCCGGCATGTATCTGTCAGTAGCTCCTGGTTTCCGTCCCGCAAAGCATTTACGGAACTCCTACGAGAGTGAACTTGCTAGCAACTCAATAGAATATCTCGAAACAGTCTTCCATCATACTTATCTCGGTCGCACACCATTGTGACGTCCGCCAAGGTGAGGTATAGCTAATGCTCACGCCACTGTAAAACAGAACCCGTACCGTAACCATGCCTTTCACCCTTCTTATTCAACTCAGAAACTAGGACGCTGTGGTGAATGAAGCTTCGCGTGTGACATCTACGCATAAGTCACGGAGGAATGCAACTCTAATATTAAAACTAGACGACGACTCCGGAATGTCCCTTCACAGGTTATCCCTCAGCGATCGCTTGTTGTTGTTGTTAAGGGGGGGGGGGGGAGGAGTCAATTGGAGAGGCCACACAAATCGGGACCGGTGGCTTGCTGCCTTTCTTTTATACGTGTAATCTAATCTGGGAATGTTGATGAAGAAATGAAAGAGGAAAGCGAAGGAATGTGAAGAAAGCTATTAAATGAGTCGTGCCTAGGTAGCGCGCTAGTCAAAACTGGTCAAATGCTTTCTTCTATTCAAACGTAGGAAGGAAGAACTCTTGAGCTCGCTAGATCAGATTCCAGCCTCCAGCACGCCAAGCAATTGGCACCTGATATACGTAAAGTATCTTTCATTCTTTAGAGGTATCGCAAACCAGTAGAGGTTCAATCGCAGAAGATTTATATATTCGATAGCCTGAGCCCTCAGAACTCTTACGTCACAATTTTTGTCCCAATTGCGCACATATCTTTTTTACAAAATTAAAATTAAAAAATTACGGTCAAGACTGTGTCGAAGTGGTCACCAACCGCGCATTACTTGACAAGTACGGCGGCAAAACTGTATTCCATGCGGACGACACTCGGTCTGGTTACGTGTCGGCTACACGTAGCCGTCACGAGCAGCAAGTCAGTCGGGAACATATATCACTGTTGCTTGACGAATTAGTGTTTATTTGCCAGCAGACATTGTCCCGAGGAGTTTTACCTCAGTTATGCTAGCAAACTAAAAATATTAAGCGTTTTCCGCCACATTTGTAACTTGTTGTGCTGGGTTCGCAAGCAACAAGCCGTTAAACTACGCCGTCAACATAAACTGCCTGTTTGCTGCTTCGTGATACCTTTAATTGCAGCACCACTGCGGGCCGAAGAAAGAAACTGCTGCTTCTTATTTAGAAGTAACACTGAGACTTCTCATCAAGCGATAGCGATCTGATATCAAGCGATATCAGATGATATCACCGACCGATATGCAACTTAACCTCACTGACAAATCTCGACGGAAGTAGAATCAGTCTCGGTATTCAATAGGCGACAATATTCCGTCAAGAACAATTAGTGCCAGTTGGCATTTCCAGGCTAGGAAGGTACGTCAGTTTGCCATTAGCACGGATCTCTACCATGTCCATTTCCTACGGATTTGTCAGGAGGACGAAGCTGCTTGGGTGGACTGTTGTGTTCTCGTCACTTGTCACTTACGTTTTTCCTTTCCTTTTTCTTTTTTTTTTTGGGGGGGGGCTTTTCTTTTCCTTTTCACTCTCTCTCTCTCTTTCTTTTTTTTGCTTTTGTGCATAGATGCTAACTGCAGTTCTCATGCTCGAACATCGGTAACGCTCTGCTCGCATAGAACGTGCCCAAAACGCTCTTCATGACTCCAGCACTGCGCGCCACCGCTGAGCTTCAGGCCACGCAGTGACAGTGCCCGGCTTTCTCCGATTCTCCATGCAAGGGTGCTGGATTTGCGTCAGCCGAACATCGGCATTCTCGCCACGAGAGCAATATCCCGTCTTTCCTGGAGCTCGACACGTATTCTGGTGCGGCCTATTTCCACAGGAGATGTTATCGAGGTCGGCTGACCGCTGACATTTCACCTGGTGCTGTCGGATTCCCCCTACGTGAAGAACCTGTTCTCGGAGCCTGCAACGCCCGAGGCGTGCATGCATGTAGGAGCACCTTCATGCTGTCGCTTCTCCGCCTTGAGAGGGAGGACTCACAACGCTACTCCCACAGCTTTGTCTCCTACATCTTCCTGGGATGCTCCGTAGGACTTTGTGTGACACTCTCTCTTATACGATACGTTAATAAACACGCTTCGCGCTATTCCGGAAGGGATGTCTGTCACTGCCTGTCACTGAAGGTGAACGGTTTCGCCGATCTCCTCTGTAGACTCCGGCAGCGTTGGGGACATTTTCTGTGCGGCCGCCGTCATTTTCAGAAAGCCTCACTCGCTGTCGTGTTTCATTATCTGTTTAGAAAGTACGTGTTTATAAGACATCGCGTTGTCGACAAAGTGCCACCGTACCGTAGTGGGAACAATGAACACATTCTCATATGTGTTAGGAAAGACACCGCTCATCTAGTGGTCTATTTGCGCGTTCGTTATTTCTACGAATGCTTTATGGCTACAGTATATACTTTTACGACCTAACTTGAGAGCGAAATTGTCGGCACAATTCACGAACACTTTGTAGAGGAGGGCAGATTTACGTTGCCTCACGCTGGGACGGATTCATTTGAATGTTTTTGTTGTGTCGTAATTAAACACTTAATAGTCCTCAAGAGGCTTATCGTGAACGGAAGGTATATTTCATCTTGTGGTATGTCTCCGCCACTCTACCCTGACCGAACCCATTAGGCAATCCCACGTGATTTCCTTTTGATCAGTCCATTCAACTTGGTAACATCTCATTACGGCCGAAGCCTCATTACCGTCGAAGTCTCATTACGGCCGAAGTCTCAATACGGCCGAAGGTAGTCTCATTTCGGCCGAAGATGTTTCATCATGGTCAAAAAGAAAAAGATAAGCGTCCACCATACTAGCAATCGCTGTGTTGTATGTTTCCCAAAGTGTCTCCGAGGTGGGTGTGCCCTCACGGCTTGTGTCACACCCAATAGTTCATGCACACAATACTGCGACAGTGTTTCATGCATCCCTCGTGAAAAATGTTTTTATTCCCATACTGTGTCATACGATATTTATATCTGTTATGCCATTTTCTCTCGGTATTCGAGCAACATCCTACTCATTGGTTCTGTGAGCAAACTGTATGTGTGTGTTCTGAAAAGGTTACTCCACAGGGGCATGTACCAGGAGCCACATGACCTATGACCATAATCGTTTCCCCCACTAGCTGCCTTCTACAATTTACGTCCGCCTGAAATTAAAAAAAAAGTACATGAGGTGCTGTACAAAACAACATATGCTCTTGTTTGATGATGCCTACAAGACATACGTTGTCAACCAGACATGTTTTTCATATATTCAAGACATATTGAAGAACTTATGGACAAGAGTGACAATTACGTCATAATCATGAAGTTACATAGCCAGAAAAACATTTCAGGAGGTGTTTTATGAGGCCCTTACATGAGGTGGAGGAGTCCCCCTCGTTCATTTTTTAGGGGCACTACATTAGTGGTTATGCCGCTGCACTGGTGTCACAATGTTGTAAGCATGTGTCATGCTGGGCATTCAGAATTACTCAGCTACAATATTTTAATTCAGAATCAGGTTTCAGAAGTTACCTGCAGGCTTCATGCTGAAACGTGTGTGCGCAAAACACTTCCGCTGTGGTGGGCGGCGTCGTTGGTTTAATCATACACGCAAGACAATTGCGGGCACATGGAACGTGGGGCAGTGGCAGCAACCTGAAAACGATACATTTTCTCGTTACATATGAGTAATCAAAAACAGACCGCTATACCTTCCCACATGTTTGGCTTTGTCGTTTGTAGGAAGCGCTAGTACGGGCACAGCGCTTGGTTATTCACATGTAAGCAACAACGCGATAGGTGCCGGTATCCCGATTACGCGATAAAAAAGTCTAGAACCATGCCACTCCCCATGCAAATACATCAGCATCGCCAGACAACATACCCATATGTATTCATGTACAGTGTAATGTGAAATTATGTGTAGGAATGAAAACAGATGCCAACATACCTGTAATCCAGTGTCTCATAAGTTTACTTCCGTTTTCTGGTAGCTGTCATTGAGTGCAACACACCAGTTGCGTTTCGCCATTCACATTTCGCAAGCGTCATGCAATCCCACGTGATTTCCTTCTGATCAATACGCGTTACTTTGTGTTTTGATATCTTGTTGTTTTGCTACTCTCACCTCTCACTTCGGATGGTGTCTGGCAACGTTGGGTGGTGGTAACTCGTTTCTTGTGCGAGCGAGCAGTTGCGTGCGGTTTACGATGTGTTTTGCTATTTTTGGAGCTATAATCTGCAAATTAGCGGACTTTACCGTGTTCTTTATTTTCCGTCGCTGTCGTTCGAGCAGCGCCTGTTGTTCCGGCGGAAATTTAGGGGGGGGGGGGGGGGGTGACGTTGGGTAGACGAGCGGTTTGCCTGCCCGGTAGCTGGCGGCATGTTGCATGTTGCTCGGAAATTTAGTTGAATGAATTGTCACAGTCCCAACGTATATCGCGCAGTGTTCACCAAGGCCAAGTCAACCAACAACAACAACTAAATCATGACTATGGCCTGGGGTGATTCACCGCTTGAGAACAGTACCCTACCCCATTACACAAGAAGCATGAGATGTGAAATATGAAAATGAAGTTATGTGCAAGTCCAACTCGAACTCCCGTCGTCTGGTGCAAGTCAACCAAGCATTCTGGTGAGTTATGCACTGTCTGGCTTAGCAGTGTGCTATCCACACATAGTTGCATTCTCATACAAGTAATTTGATTGGATCAAAATAGCCGAAGTACCTGTAATAGATGTGGCTCAGTTTGTGTTAGTAGATTTGCGCCGTTTGTAGTTCGTTGCGCGTTTAGGAAAATCAAATTTATTCCAAGTTAAGACGTTAAGATACAGATATGGTGCATCGCCGTACAGCAGCATTTATCATTGTGAGCTATATTTTATTAAAATGTGTCGTCATATTTGTTCAAAAATAAAAGCCGGCGTACTTGAATTGATCTCATTGAATTGCTTACGGTGAACATCTGCAAATGTTGTGCTTATGTGCCTTCGCGCACCATACTAGGCGCAAAAACATATCTGATTAGAATAATTATTTCAAGAGGAAGTCATTTAAATACATTGTTATTTATAGCTATTTTTTCATTCCAGTCATGTGGCAACTCGAAGGATTTGGAAAAACAACAACAACATGGCTAATAGGATGCTGCTGCCCAGGGAGTCCTGACCGAAGAGGTGAGCTGTTAAGATTACAGATGTATCATACGCTTCTGTTGTGAAGTGAGAAATCGTGTAGTAGTGCACGAATTAACATTCGTGCACTATACTTTTGTAAAAAAGAAACGAGAAAAGGAAAGTCATGCATGCATCGTTTCATGAATTGTAATGTATCACTATTTCCTATTGACATGTTTCCATTAAGTGAGTGAACTAATGAAACAAAATTCATCTCATGGTCATGCCCTGTGTTTGCCTGGAAGTCACATTTTTAAGCGTCATTTTTTTTCTAGATGAAGATTTATGTTAGCCTTATGTATTTATTTATTTAATGATACTAAAAGAACCCTGGGGTGCTGTCGTAGGAGTGGAACAAACAGAGCGTACAAGAGAAACTCGCACAACAAAGCATATAGAATTACAACATATGTATCCATAAACCAAAGTGTATTACACTGCCTTAGCCTTGTATGAAATAACTGACACATATCAACACGTATGTAGCTTGTGCACATTAAAATCGGCCATGTAGAGTCAAATGCCTGTTTTTTTAATGTTCTAGCCCATTCATTGTAGCTCTTTGCTTATTGCAGGTTTACTCATTCCAGAAGCAAGAACTGTACCATTGGAAGGAGAATGGAAATAAACTGACGTTGACTGAGATAGATGTTCCTTCTCGACCAGTGCCTGTAGGATGACTCCAAAAAAACGTCATAACAAAGTTCATCTAGCTCTCCACAAGTAGCTAACTCGACATATAGACTGCTTCACAGCAACATCAACACTACATTGTGGGTGTACACATTACACAATATGCTGCATTTTGCAGTAGCATGATAACATGCTGTTTCTTTCTCTCTCTCTCTCTCTCTCTCTCTCTCTCTCTCTCTCTATATATATATATATATATATATATATATATATTCGGCACAGATTCGGCACCCCCTAATTCCGAAGCCCGTAGCAATACTTCACAACTACGTCCAGATACCCCGTTAGACAGCAACAGCCAGTTTGCTCCCGACATCCCCACACTAACCAAATGTAGCGTAGTTAACCTTTCTTCCCGTGACCTTACACCCGCGGAAATCTCTCTACTGGAGAAGGGATTATCGTTTTGTCCCAATAACAGTAAAATCGATGAATATCAGCTACATCTGGATCTTGACAACTTTGCGCGGCGACTACGCCTTACGGAATACTTCTACGACAAACCGCAATCAAACCTAAATCCTTTCCGTATAAAATCCGATTTTACTCCCAACCCGAACCGAGATAAAAGTCTTGATATGTATATCAAAGCTGTTCAGAAAGATATTCTCAGTACTTATGCAAGCTCAAACAATCGGAAATTCCGGCACAATCTTACGAAAGCAGAACAGCAAAGCTTGTCCGCGCTAGAAAGCAACGAAGGTATCATCACCAAACAGGCTGATAAAGGAGGTGCCATAGTCGTAATGGATAAGCAAGCTTACGTGGCGGAAGGACTCCGTCAACTTAATTGTGCAGACTTTTACAAACCTCTCGAATCCGACCCCACTAATGAAATTGCCGCAGATATATGTAAAACACTAAAACGGTTAAAGACCACTAAGAAAATTGGCGATGCGCTCTACGAATACTTACTTCCTAAAGACCCTAAACCAGGCCGATTTTACATGCTCCCTAAGATACATAAACCAGGCAATCCCGGAAGACCAATTGTGTCCAGTAACGGTACCGCTACAGAAAATATATCGTCCTTCGTCGATCACGTTCTCAAATCTATCCCCCCTAAATTACCTTCCTACGTCAAAGATACCAACCATTTCCTTCAAACTGTATCGCAAGTAACCGTTCCCTCAAGCTGTCTCTTGGCAACGTTAGACGTCACGTCCCTTTACACTAATATTCCCCACGCAGATGGTATAGCAGCGGCCGTTTCAGCATACAAAAATCAACCTGACCAGCCGTATGATCCTACTGTCCTCACCGAACTGCTAACACTGATTTTGACCTCCAATAACTTCGAATTTGATAACAAGCACTATCTGCAAGTTAACGGGACAGCTATGGGCACGAGAATGGCCCCCAACTATGCAAATATCTTCATGGCATCCCTGGAGGAAACATTTCTCGAATGTTCCGTGTTGAAACCACTTGTGTACAAGAGATTTTTAGATGATATTTTTATCATATGGCCTCATTCTGAAAGTGACCTTCTCACGTTCATCAACCGGTTCAACCAAATTCACCCTAACATTCAATTTACCTCCCACTACTCCGCCTCCACTGTTAGCTTCTTGGATGTCGAAGTCAAGTTACAAAACGGCGGCATCTCAACCAACTTATACCGGAAGCCTACAGATGCTCAGCAATACTTATCGTTCCGCAGTTGCCATCCAAGGCATACTAAGTTAGCCATACCTTATAGTCAGGCATTGCGCTACCGCAGAATATGCACTAACGATGCCGAACTAGACAACCATCTCCAACGACTAGAACAAACCTTCATTGATCGTGAATACCCGGACAAACTTGTTAAAGACGCTATAGCCAGAGCAAGATCCACAGATCGCCAACAATTGCTCCAAAGATCTCCTCGGGCCAATGGAAATTCTGCAGTAAATCTCACTGTCACATTCAATGGCAGCGTTCCTAACATTAGCCGGATACTCAACCGCCACTACACAATTCTTTCACAATCTGATCGGATGAAGGAAATATTCTCACAGCCACCGCGCGTAAGTTATCGCCGGGCGCGGAACATCCAAGACAGACTAGTAAATGCCAAAATTAACAAACTTCCAGAAAATAACATTGGTTGCCACCCTTGTAATGCAACTAGATGCCAAATTTGTAAATCAATGCAAGCCGCTAACTCTGCAGATAGTACCAATTCTAATTATCGGGTCAACATTAATGGCGACTTTAACTGTAATTCTTCCAATGTTGTCTATCTTCTTCAATGTAATGAATGCAACGCCCAATATATCGGACAGACAGCTACTTCATTTAGAACGCGATTCAATAACCACAAATCTGACGTCGCGAAGAAACCTAATCTGCCAGTGTCGCGCCATTTCAGTAAACCAGGACACTCAATCACCAATATATCTATTTTCATCCTGCAGTCAGGCTTTCTTTCCCAGCGGCTCAGGGAACAGCGCGAGTCTTATCTCATTCATAAATTCCAGTGTCAGATAAACGAAGATCCAGGAATCCTTTCTACTATTCGCAACCTGCATTCCTAATCCAGCACAATACATACACTCTTTTGTCTCTTTTTCAGGCTCACGGGTATTTCCTCAAGGTCCTGCTGCACAGACCCGGTCATTCCCCTCTCACTTAGTCACCAACCTATGTTAGTCATGACAAAAGCGCATGCGCTGCTCTCTTTCCCTTGTACATAACCCTCTCCCATATATAAAGCTTGTTCTTGTCACCAAACCCCAGTCCCGTCGAAGGCAGCGCTGACTGCCGAAACGTCGACCCCTATCCCTATATGTGTTAATAAACTCCCCTTTGTGTTTTCCTGTAAGCTCTTTGTCGTCTTCTGTTTTTTCCTGCTTATTTCATTCTCGTGGTCAACCGCCCTCCTAAGCTTCTAATCTATATATATATATATATATATATGATAAGGGCCCTAAGGGCACACTGCGTGGCTTATACCCTGCTGAATCCATACCTGGCTGCAACATTGAATATCAATGAAGGTTACAATACACACGTTGACTTTTGGGCGTTATGAGACATCTTCGGCCGTATTGAGACTTTTGGCCGTAATGAGACATCGGCAGTAATGAGATACAAACGTTCATTTTATCTGCACAGCGTTTTGCTGGGCTAGAAATGAATGACATTCATATGTCTTCCACCCTTGAACACCCGACCATCAGTTTCACGCCATGCAAGCGTTTGTGCGATTTTGCGCAGACTCCAAGTTGGTGGACATAGTGTGACTGACAGTTCGTGTGGACAGCGTGTGTGGACATTGTGTGTGAGTGACTGACTGAGAGTCTTTGTCACTCATTGGTTTCATTGTAGATAGCCATTTGCGTTTTCCTAAGCCTGGAGTAGCCGGGTCTCGTAATGAGTGCCTATTTCTACATTTCTGTTTCTTTTCTTATCAGCTCAACTCAACTCAACCCTTCCAAAATGCAGCAGCCCGGGTCTAACTTTACGAACGTTTGTAGGCCATAAACAGATAAACCGATTGGCATGGTCATTGCGATCTTTTTTATTTATTTGTTTTGTCGACTGTACAAAGTACGTCAATTCCCGGAAGCCATAAGTATGTATAGCTACATTTATTTATTTATTTATTTAATTTTATTATTATTATATTATTATTATTATTATTATTATTATATTATTTATTATATGTCAAGTAGAAGAGCTGTCTGCAGGAAATATCGACGTCTTCCGTCCTGAGGCTTCCGCTCAATCTACCGTACTTTCGGCGGATTTTCAACTGTTCGACGTTAGTGATGGCAAGCATAGCATCCTAGTAATCGGTTGGGCTTAATGGGCTCTTCCCGCAAAAGTAACAACATTTCCGCATATGTCAGAATGCGTCACGCGCAGTGACATTGGCCTGCCAGTCGTTGGATCATGAGACAGAAGTATGACGTAGCCCCTCGCTGTTCCACCCATGGGATCCGCCCATGACTTAGCATTTAGCAGGTTGTGCTACTTGCGTTTATTTGTGGATGACGTGTGTGCCCTTCGCATGACCTACAGTGCAGGCGACTGTTGTTGCCCTCATGCCACAGTGGCATGTGGATAGGCTACGTTCATAAAATACGCGTTGAATAATGGCGTCGAGGATGGCTAGACGGTTTAGAAGCAGGTTTCCTCCATTGCAAACCTGTTGGAAAGCTCGCGCGAAGATGCTTCGACGGTGACTTTACAACACATTTTATATGTAGTGCTGGTACCATCAAGGTAAGCAGATAACGAGGTCGAAAACTCGCTCCGTCGTCCCCCGAACTCTGCCCACAGGACCGGTTTCGCTGTGCACATTTCACTTTCTTCTTGTCACTTTTCTGCGTGTGGGACTTGTGGGAGCACTTCCGCAGCATGACGCCCAACAACATGCAAGAACTATAGTGCTCATTTCACTTCAGGACTATTAGATTCGAGCCATCATCCAGGCGACAAATCCCGTAGTTTACGATGTATAACACGCAACACTGAAAATAAGCCGCTGAAAATTATCCACTCAGGAAGGTCGGTCAAACAGCAGATACTCAATATGCGGAGAATGACCCAGCTCATCATCATCCCATTTGTGTGTGTGTGTGTGTGTGTGTGTGTGTGTGTGTGTGTGTCAATATGGCTTCTATACTAAAAGCGCTAAAAACACTCAGCTTGACTAACTTTCCCTCCCTTTCTTTTTTCAATAAACATACCCCCCTCCTCAGTGGCAGAATAAAAGAACAACGGTACGAAACAAAAAGAAACAAACAAGTGCACTGAGTGACACTCCTCTGGTTTCATCCGTTGTGCTTTATTCCCGGAACTGAGGGTTTTTAGCGCTTTTACACTCTAAGACCGGTCGCGGATAAAGGGCGGATAAGAGGCGCATATTTTGCTGTTGTTGTTAATTGTCTGCCAGCCTTATCCGCCACACCACCGAAACGTTAAGAACAACAAAAAGAACGCAATAACGAGACAAAGAAAACAAGCTTCCCGCACGTGTTCACTGAAAGAAAAGTGGACGTGTTTCTTTGTTTTGGTTGTTGAGTGCCTCGCGAAACAGTGTGGCAGATAGAATCGTGGCGGCTACCAATTTTCCCAAGTTCGCCGCTGTGTCATTGCTGCAGGTTGCATCACGTCGTGCAACGGTCGGCGTCTTGGTGGTGGTTGGTTAGGCGGACGCCGCTTTTATTTCCGAAGCAGTTTGTCGGTTTGTCTCCTTGGCTGTTATACATTGTGGCATCGCTGGCGTTCTAGAAGACCGGTGCCTAGACTGATGGGCAGTATGAACGCATCGTTGACATCGTACAACTTTCGTAAGAAAGAACAACGTTGTCAGTACAACTTTGTCAGCCGGGCCTCCGTGCACAGTTGATATCCGCCGATCGGCCATTAAAATGCCGGTAAGCAGCAGGCTGCGCATTGTGTACCCTTTCGAGCACGTTTACGAAATATTGTGCATACTTGCAGCACAACCACCTCATATAGTTGCCTCAGACGAAGAAAATGATGTTCTGCGCGTCTATACCGGTAATTCACCTCTCTGTGATTGCGTTTCTACGTCCTGTTGCACTTGCGTTTAATTTTCCTCCGTGTGAAACTCTTCTTCCTTTCAGACTTAACTGGTGACACACCGTCCTACAACTCACTGGGGGGAACACTGTGATCTGAATATTTCGGGTAAGGATATTTCGAATTATTCCTAGCTGGTGGTGTTCTTTTACTGAGATAGCTTAGAGGTAAGCCCTTATCAACTCGTGTCTATGCCGCACTATTTAATTCTCAGAAATAAATTGGAAAGAGAGGCACATGAACAGGATAAAAAACGACACTTGAATGTAGAAGAGTGTGAGCATGTGAATGTGTGTCACAAATTGTTCGGTTAATTGTAGGAATGCTTAACGTTTGCACATATTTCCCCCCCCCCTTTTTTTACAAACCTGGGTGCAGAGAGACTCCTATGCAGAGTATACATGCGTCTTATTGGGATCGCGATTAATGTGGATTCACTTGCGCACTTGCATTGTGATGCAGGAGAAACAGTTTTGTCTTGCATTCATATTTTGGCGACTTCATGGGCGACAACTTAATCCCTTACCATCCTAAGTGTGTACAGCAGCGTTCATAACTGCACTCTTATTTTAGTTCTGTGGATTGTAATCTACTGAGAGATATCATATTCACTGCATTCTACCAAAGTGAGAATGGACAGACATCATACTCAGATTACCTTTATCGTAGTTACCCTGGTCCCTCAAGCTCAATTGAAGAAGTCATTATGTATTGAGGTACCTCATCCACTACAGTGCCCTTCAAATTCATCAGACATTGGTGCTCCTGGTACAGTACTGTTACCTGCTCTAAAACTGATTTGTTGTATTAGGAAGGGAACAGCATGTTGAGGCACGAAATTGTCTAGCTTAATTTGTGTTGCTGTTCTATCCAATTTGCCATCTGGGCAATGCATTCTGATTGAAGCATAAAAATAAAGAATAATGTTCTTCTGCATAGCACATGTCTTCAACAAGATCACCTGCAACAGGCATCCTCGCATTGCTCTAATATAGTTCTTTTTGTGAAATCCAGTAGCTTAAGAAAACAACTGTCTTGCAGAAATACACCCGCAAGCCTGATAGATACCGAAGTAGTGGTGCTGTACATGATCTTTGTGTGTTGTGTGCCAATAAAGTTTGAATTCACTTTCCACACAGGTATGTGGAGTGTGGTGATTGGAAACATAGCATATAGTTGAAGTAGCGCATACCGGTTGAAGCGAATAAAACGTGCAACGCATAACAGTGGAGGCGTATAGGAGCCGCGGCGCATAGAGCACGCGGCGTGTAACGTGAAGGCGCATAGAAGCCGGGGCGGATAACCCCTGTGGCGGATATATCCGGCCTCAGAGTAAGCGCTATAAATTTGCAAAAACATAGCGCTATTTATCCGCCACCGGGTTTAGAGTGTAGTATGACACACCAACCCGCCCAATGTCTAATTCTATTCTACATGGTTTCCATTTCGTTTTTCTTTACAATCAAATATATTCTAATATATCTAATACACAACAACTGACACAGATGTAACAAGATGCTTTTTAATTCGTTTTTTGATTTTGCGCACCGTACAACAAAGCGAAAGATCGACAGAGAATACCAGTCACTGTGCGTTGGAAAAGTGTTAAAATTCAGTCACTTTCCTTTTTCTCCTCTTCATGGCATCTTGACTTGACATTCCTGTACAAAACCTTCAGAGAAAATATTAGATAAAGTTTCTTGCACATGTATGTTATTATCAGTAGACACTGTCTCGACACAATCACAATCGTATATCCCATTGAAGGGCTTTTCAAGTGATACCCGAGCATCGTCAATGATCATATCTACCACGGAATGGCTCACGTAAGTTCATACCAGATTCTAGATGCTTATCATGCCCTTGCAGTACTGAAACCTCGGCTGTGATAGCTGAAGCTGTTCCGGCTGTGCGATGGTGACATCAATTGCAGGAACTGTGGGGTGCTGAAAAAGGAAAATTAAATAATTGGGTGTTTACGTCGCGAGACAACTGAGATCATGAGCGACACCACAGCGGTCGGTCTGTGGATTGCTTTTGCCCACCTGAGGGTTCTTCAACGTGCGATGAAAGCTCATCACACCGCACCCCGTATTTCAACGTCCCTCGCGGAAGACGGCGTGTCTAAGCAACTTGTACCCTGCCACCAAGTTGCTGGCGTCCTCGGCCGGGTTCGAACCAGCGATCTCGGGATCAGAAGGCGAACACGCTACCGACTGAGCCACCGAGGCCGGTTCTGAAAAAAAAAAAGAACGTCTCTTAGTATCCTACTGTGCGTCTACTTCACAAAGGGTAGTGACAGTTAGATAAGCATGACAAACGGCAAGAACATCGTGTAACCGGATATATGGGTTACTCCATCATTAATATAGCATCTTCTCGACATGATGTGATTAATGTTCAAAATGGTTCAAACTTCAAAATGGCCGCACGCCGCCGTTTGCTTTGCTTTCGTCGCATCAGCATATTACGCACATTTGTATCAGCATCATTGTCGCAGCTTCTGTCAGCTGAACGCGCATATTCATTGCAAATTTGACAACGTTCGCAGTGCAATAGGGCCTCTATGCTGCATAAGGACAATAGCGTATAGTGCCTATAAAATCAACCAGGCGAAAACAATTCCCGGATCACCATGACATATATAATGTGCAATTAAAATCAATCTGCAATCTGTAAATACATGTACTTAAAACAGGAACTTGAATTGAAATAAACGGAATGAAATGAGATCCAAGTCTTTGTTGATGTTTCAAATGTGAGTTATCTCGACGTAAAGCCAGAAACTATCGTCACTCATGCAATTGATATAGTATTGCCGGGCCACGTGACGCATTTAAGCCAATTGTGAGTGGTCCTCATGTTGATTCAATTTTCATTACCCCTTCGTCCCTTCGATTTTCATTATTGTGCCTGTGATCGCATGCATCACCACCACATAAGTGCAGAAACAGCTATTTATCTTTCAGCATTGCAACTTGTGGAGACGACTGATACTCCATTGTCAGTGTTCATATTCAACGTAACGTTGTATTTCTCGTTTCCGACTAGACCTCAGTTGTAGTGAGGAGTGCACTGCGTAAATACGTGAACCAGATCCTTCCTGTCTTTCTCCGCTTTCTTCGCGCTCTCCGCTCACTGGTATCGATGGAGATCGCTGTCGTTTCAGACCCATATCTATTGCGATTAGGATTAGTTACACGATAGCACTATTAGTCAACGAATCCAAGCCGGATCTGCATAATGACACCGTTGAGAGAAAGAAGCAAACAGGATTCCGAAGGGATGCAGATCGAAGCATTCGCGTCAATTAGAGCTTCCCCGCAACAAATAAACCTCGCCTCGGTCACGTTGAATTTCAATAAACATCATTTCGTTACAGCTATAGTATTTCCGCTTTACATGAATGTCCAATGCGCCCTATAAACGAAAAATAAAAACTGAACCAAATATATGCAGAGGAAAATCTTTGGTCACATTCCAAATAGTTTTGCGCAGTCAACATGCACGAACTTGCTAGCGTAGCTCGTACAAAAGGAAACGCAGAAAGAAATAAGAGAAGAAGGCAGCTTCCCTTGGACTTCGAACAAGTGGCTAACGGCACACGAGGTATTAGCCACCTTCTTCTTCAAGGTCAACTTTCCTCAGGTTGTTCCGAGGGTAAACGTGTTTTGCAAGAAAATACCGCAGATTCCGTGCAGTATGAGGAAACACTCTTTCTTTTGAAATGGTGAGGTGTCCGTTAATTGGCTATTCGTCTCGCGTCCAGTCCATTTCATCCTTCGATAGGTATTCAGTGCTTTTGAGCCGACGCACACACGAAGATATGTCTTGACGTGACTCCTGCATATTTTCTACCAAATCCTCGCTACCCTATCGAATACAATTACCCATACTTTGCTGAACGGCAGACGAAGCCAGAACGAGCGCGTTCTACGGACCCATGATATACTGCCAATCACGCAAGGTATTTTCTCATGGAGGTCCAAACAAGATCCGTTCATGTGTGCCATTAGATTCGATTGGATTGGATGAAGGAAAACTATGGAGATGGTGGCACCACGAGGCACTTGGCTGCAGGTTACCCTCTGGATAAATCTCTAAGGCAGTTATTTGCATTGATGTCATTCCCTATTTAGTGACTCTAATATAGACGAGGACGGAAAACACAGGACAAGCGAAGGACAAGCGGGGAACCGTTTTCCATTCAGACTTATCTGGCTCAGTCAGTAGGAGATATGCAGAGCCATTTATAGATATGCGAAATGAAGCGCCTTCCCTTGCCCGTTAGCGAAAACGCACTCGCACCATTTTTGTCGAGGCGATGCTTGGAAAATATGGCTCTGCTGTTCCGTGTACACGGTTTGCGTTGCCCGTGAGTAAGTTTGATTGAATAGTGGCAGCTAAAGAGGGCTTCTGTTGTTTTTGTCATTCCATGTGTAAGCACCTCATGTACCACTGCGTTAGTAAAAGTTTGTTGTGCAGCAAGCAAGGCAGCAGCCGGCAGCATAGTGTGAACGACACTGCAAGCTTTTCGTTCTGCTTAGTAAAGAATCGTCTGAATACCACAACTTTTTGTCGTGAAAAGGACAGCGTATGTCGAAACCCTGAAGACCAAAACACAATGTTATTTAGTAATGATGAAGGTGCCACCGCACTGCTGCGCACAGCTGTACTATATAGCAGAGAGGAATAAAACGACAAAAGAGTGCGTATTCATGAATCGCTGTAACTGAGCATTACGAAGCGCCTGAAATAGTATCCTGTAGTTGAGGCTACTATCGCACCAGCCTAAGGGTTAACGAGTAAAGCTTAACATTCTCGATCATTCAGAATTAATATGCAGTCTCTCATATCACTCCATCATTCTCGATAATTCAGAATTAATACGAGTATGCAGTCACTTCAGGATCGGACATTTGCTGCTCGTTTACGCACCCCTGATGGCAGACCTGAGACCTAACCTGAGGGGCAGACCAATGTGATATGAGTGTTCCTGATTTGAATCTCTTGTAAAATCACTGAACTTATGGTGAATTATTTCACGACCCGCAGGTGAACTGTCAACTGTGATAGATTAGAATATTGTTTTGCATATCTACAGCTTGGGACAAAAGTTTACGGAACACCGGGGTGTCACACTTCTGCATTAGAACGGCACCCTAGCAGCAAACGGGAGCAGACAAATATACTGAGAGATGGCTAGAACAGACGGTCACCTGTTTCTTATTCGAACTCTTCCTGGTATCTAACAGGGGGCCGCTCCGATAAAGAAATACGCCAGTGGTATGTTCTGTAAACTTTTGTCGGAAGCTGTATCTAGTGGGTTTCCTTGACGTACATCCTAACTCCAAATATGTGCACAATAATTAGAGGTCTGTACTGTGTTCCAGTTTTTCGCGAACAAGGGAAAGTAAGAAAAGAAATTAGTCGAGCCACTAAATAAGCCAGACCACGAGAATAGGACATCATCTATGAATATTTGTTTTTAAATCTTATTTGTGTGTGTGTGTGTGTGTGTGTGTGTGAATTGCCTCACATAGTTAAAAGGAAAATCACTTCTTGTAGTTGAACTACACAGGATAAAACCACGTTATTACAGGTTCAGAACCATGGCATTTATGTTGATCAAATATTTATTTATTAAATAACATAAATAAATGTTGGCCATGAAGTGACACGCTCGGCAAACGGGTCAAGTCGTGGCTTAAGGAGAGCAGGCAGCAATGATAGAACCAGATACCTTCCAACATTTAAATTTGAAACCTAGTACTATACAGCTAGCCTAGTGCAGAACAGCTGCTCTGTTGTTCTTCTCTGCAAAATATTTCTGTTTCTGCGACTTATTTCTGCTCTAATTACTTCTACGCCGTCTTTAACGCTGCTGAGGGGGCCGCCGCCGAGTGCCCTACTTGCTCTTGGTGTGGTGGCGATGGACGCCCCAGTGGTCCCAGGTGCTGCTTCTGCTCCTTCGACGGGTCCTCCTGAGCCGTCGCAGTCACGGTGTAAGCGCTTTCGAGAGGATCCCGAAGAAGATGACCCCCATGAGCTTTCATCGGATGGCACCTTGATCGTTGAACAAGAGATGTCAGATGGGACAGAAAAGGAGATCTTTGACTCGGATACCAGGCCGTTCCAGGTTGTTTCTTACAAGAGAAGTCGGCCGACTGGCATTCCTATTGTCTTCAGGCGGGTAAAGCCAGAACTGTCGTTCTGGAAAGTGAACCCTAACCGCATCGCAAGTGACGTGATGACTGCTACCCAAGAGAAGATTCTTTCGCATCGCATTACAAAGGATGGAGATCTCGTTATCAGCGTACCTTCAGAAGGGGCAGCGAATAACCTCCTGAAATTACAATGTGTAGCTGGTATTGATGTCCATACGTGTGTACCGGCGTCGTATCTTAAGTCAATGGGGAGAATCCACAACATCCCGAGATGGTACTCTGAGAGGGATCTTCTAGAATATCTAGAACCCTATGGAGTGTGTGCTGTGCAGAGAGAAGTGGTCTACAGAAGGGAGGATGATGGGTCTTCCACGGCTTACCAGAAATCCAGCGTCATCCTCACTTTTGCCTCTGGACAGTCTCTGCCGACTGAGGTTAATTTGGGCTTCACGACGCACCCAGTAACGGAGTACATTGCACCTCCAATTCAGTGTTACAACTGCCAGAAGTTTGGTCACTATGCGCGTGATTGTCGCAGTTCCCAGAGATGTAAAATCTGTGCAGGCCCTCATGATTTTAAAGCATGCACATCACGGCGTGAGCCAAAATGTGCCAACTGTGGTGGGAACCATGTGGCTTCGTATGGCGCGTGCAAGGTCGCAAGAGCTGCAGCTGCGGTTCACGTCCGCAAGGTGTCACCGGGCGACCTCAATGCCAAGACAGCCGCTTGTCCGAACCCGAGCTACGTAAAAGTGACACCGCCTAGCGCCTCCCCGCCTTCGCGTGCGGAATCTACTTCGAAAGGGACTACGCAAAGAGCGCCAAAGGCTCGGCGACCCACACCAAACAAGTCTTTTGCTGAAGTGGTTGCCCCGGAAAAAGCTGTTCTCAATAGTGTTCGTGGAATATCGTCTTCAGCTCGAGTTCAACAGGATTTGCCACGGTCTGTGCCACATGGTGGATGTCCTAGCCACAGAGACACACAAGGAAACAGTAACCGGGAGAACTGTGACATTCTGACAGCCATTTTGCCTCTTATCTTAGCTGCCCTACGTTCAATACTCAAGTCGTTACCTTCTTTTACTGAGCTTCCAGAAGTGCAAGTGTTACTCACGCTGGAGCCCCTTCTGAGTCGTTACCAACAAGCGTGCCCCTCGGATAACAGCGATGGCCACTAGCTATTCCAGGACTTGCATCTTCCAGTGGAATTGTAATGGGCTTCAAAACAAGTTAAGCGACTTTCGAAACTTCGTCTATCGTCACCAGTTTCCCCTCATCGCTCTTTGTGAAGCCCGGGTGCCGACTTCTTTCAGACTTTCAAATTACGTTATATACCGCTCTGAGAGACGCACAGGGCTTAGTCGGGCGATGCTGTGCGTCAGAAAAGACATTCCAAGTGTACTCCTTGGTGGGTCATCGGATGATGATTTTGAATATGTCGTGTGCAGCGTGCGTCTGCGCTCTAGACGCATGACTGTTGCTAGTGTATACATTGCTCCGTCGGTACGCATTGAAGATAATCTGTTCACGGATTTTTTTCGGCTTCTCCATAATCATTTCATCGTGTGTGGTGATTTCAACGCTCATGGTACTGCATGGGGAAGCTCGCATGATGATGTACGGGGCCGGCTGCTACAGCAATACTTGGAGGATTTTGACGCCATGGTTTTAAATGATGGCTCTCCGACCTTTTTTCGTGGGCCCTTGTACTCCAGCTGTATTGATGTCACCTTTTGTTCACCTTCGTTGGCCCGGGAGGTTCACTGGGTAGTAGATATGGACACCATGGGGAGTGACCACATGCCGCTGCTTGTCTGCTACTCAGGGCTGCGAGGCCCCCGTAAGACCAAGAAAGTTACTAACTGGAAGGTTTTTAACACGACAGCTGAAGATTTATTTCGCTCTGCGACAAGTCTGGACGATATTAACTGTGCTCTGGCGTCCAGCGTGTCTACCGCAACAAAACAGGTCCCCATTCCAGCAACGCATTCAAGTGTTGATGTCGAGTTTGAACGCCTAAGAACAATACGACGCCGAGCAGAGCGCCGGTTCCGTCGTTCTGGAAGTCAACAGGATTACCAGGAAGTATGTAGGCTTCGTAGCATCATCCGAAAACACCTCCAGCGCCTGGGTCGCAAAAGCTGGAAGTCATTCTGTTCCACGCTTTCCCCTTATACACCTACCGGAAGAATATGGCAGATTGTTAAGACACTTAGTTGCCCTGTTGAGCAGGAGGCTCCCTTCAGAGCTCTCGCGCTTCATCTGAAGATCTCAGAAATTACAGCTGGTGAAGAGTTCTGCTGTCTCCTCACACGACCATCTTGCGCCTCTTCGACTGACGCCCACAAGCTATCGGTTGCTGATGCCCTTAGTGGTGTTGATTTTGGCTGCATGGCTTGTGACCCTGTCATGGACCTGGACTTTACCATCAACGAGTTGCAGTCAGCAATCTCCCACTCTAGGAAAGGATCCTCACCTGGGGCCGATGGGATTACGTATCAGGCCATAGCCTCCTTAGGGGATGCGTCGCTTGAAAAACTGCTGTGCTTCATTAATGACTCCTGGAGAACTGGTGTCGTGCCTGACGTATGGAAAGCGGCTCGAGTTATCCCAGTTTTGAAGCCAGGGAAGTCGCCAAGGGAACTGGCTTCATTTCGTCCCATTAGCCTCACAAGCTGCTTGGGCAAGGTAATGGAAAGGCTAATATTGGACCGCCTTGACTGGTTTCTGGAGTCCCGGACGCTCCTACACCCGGCGCAGGCAGGTTTCAGGAGAGCTCGTTGTACAATGGATTGTGTCTTGAATGTGGTAACCCACGTAGAACAGTCTAGATCGGATGGTCTACTAACCGTGGCAGCATTCCTTGATATTAAGCGAGCCTATGACACTACAAGCCACGGCCATGTACTCCATGAGCTTTTCTCCCTGAGCGTTACTGGGCGAGCTCTCAGGTGGATAGCCAACTATCTACGTGGTAGAACTGCCTTTGTGATGACTTCGGATGGTGAAACGTCTCATCACAGCACAACAGCAGGTGTCCCACAGGGCGGGGTCCTCAGCCCACTCCTCTTCAATGTCGTGATGGCTGCTCTACCAGCTCTCTTGCCACGGGGCGTCAACATCAGCTTGTATGCTGACGATATATGCATATGGACATCCGGCAAGCAGTGGCCAGCGCTACAGCGCCGCTTACAGTGTGCCCTTGATGTGGTAGCTGCTTTCCTGGAAAACAGAGGCATGGACCTCTCTCATGAGAAGACTGTTTTTTTGCCTTTTACTCGCCGTCATTTGAAGAACTTTCAGCTTCATATAGGTGGGAATGTCGTGCGGCGTGTTACACACCATAAGTTTCTTGGTGTGGTTCTTGACCGCTGTCTGTCCTGGAGAGCGGAGGTTCGTTGTCTGAGAGGTAGAGCTGAGTCTCGACTGAGTGTCCTGCGATACCTCTGTGGTGCCCGCTGGGGGCTTTCTACAAGGGCATTGCTTGGTCTGCACCGGTCCCTCATACGACAAATGTTAATGTACCATCTTCCAGTATTGCATAGTCTTTGTCCTTCGTCTAAACAAGTGTTGGAAACCGTCCTTGCAAAGAGCATGAAACAGTGCCTTGGTGTCCACAAATCAACGTCAACTGCCCCTGTCATGGCTGAAGCAAAGGAGCCTTCGCTGATCTTTATGCGGACGGCACAATCTCTTGGGCACTACATGAGGCTCTCCACTCGCCACTACCGTCACACATTAGTGCGCGACATTCTTCGGCGACCAGCATCCGGGTACTGCCAAGCCGTTTTAGCTCACCGCAGCCTCATTCCAAAGCATAAAAAACTGGTTCTACCCGCAGTCCCTCCATGGGCCCTTCAGGCACCATCTGTGCATGTCAATGTCCCTGGCTTGACTTCCAGAAAATCGGCTACAACAATTGTTCTTCGCCAACTCACCCTGTGTCTGCTTCATCGCGATGAAGGCAGAATTAAAATCTTTACTGATGGCTCATCGACACAGACCGGCTCTACCTGTGCATTCGTAATCCCTGAGCTGTCGATTGAACGAAGCGCTAAGCTGTCGCACCCGACGTCGGCTGCTGTGGCCGAGCTGCATTCCATTCTTATGGCGCTTTCCTTCATTGTGTCCCGTCAACCACCGATGCACTGGACCATATACAGTGACTCCAAAACCGCCCTCCAAGCTCTGCAGTGCACCCTGGGTTCGAGCTCCCTCGCTCCACTGGTGTGTGACGTCCTCAGGGAGTATTCATGTGCTGTCACACAGACACATAACATCACCTTGCAGTGGATCCCAGGTCATTGTGGCGTCCCTGGGAATGAGGCTGCCGACCTACTTGCGAGACGGGCTCATGTGGCACGAGGCGTACCGGCGCACCGTACGTATTTCACCCAAGCGGACGCGAAGCAAGCAATTGGTGCTCTCATGGGACGTCTGTGCAGTGAACACTGGCGCAGAAGTGTCCCTTCTACGTCGTTCCTGCGCAGGGTGGACCCAGATCTCCGTTTTTATATGCCGTCAGCGCTTCCTCGACCCATCACGTCGCTCATCTACAGGCTTCGCCTCAACGTGCCATACAGTGGACGACTTTTGTTTAAGCTCGGCATGGTCCCGTCCCCCAACTGCAGTCTGTGTGATGTAGTTGAGGACGTGGATCATATACTCCAAGACTGCCCGAGGTACAGTGCACACCGATGTACCCTTGTGTCGTCCCTGTCTCGCCTGGATAATCGGCCATACTCCACCGAAAAGGTTCTTGGGTGCTGGCCAGCAAATCAGCTCATACCTGCCATGCGCGCCCTTGTGCAATTTCTCGTCTCGACGGACCTGTTTGACACATTGTGACACTCTTTGTTTTTAGTGCCTTGAGACTTCGCTTTTGGTGACAAGCTCGGTGATGATGTTCTCATTTATTCTTTCAAAGCGTCGAGGTTAGTGTAGTTTCCCTTTCTTTTATTAATAACGCGTCCTGGAGTAGCCAGTCCCGAGTGGCTCGAGACTACCATCTCCATTTTTTTCTTTTAAAATCAATCAATCAATCAAACCTAGTACTATATCGGCTAATTATATATCACAACTACCAAATGCAGCAGCACTACAACCGTGGCGTGGTTCCAGGAATCTCAAAACATTAAGGAAGAGATTGCTCGGCACACCGCGGCAAATGGTATGAAAAACTCCTGCATCAGAATATTCCCCATTTATAAGACCAGTATCTCATTTCATCTTATCATCACAATAACTGCTAAAACTAAAAAGTGAAGTATTGCAGAAAACAAAGTAAATGCAAATGCCGAGCATCGATGATAAATGCCATGTGAGATCTCGCTGAAAATGGAATCGACCGCAAAACTGTAGGACTATTTCTGCTGCTGAGGATAGAGTTCTGAACAGTTTGTCATTCGTACATTCCGCCGAAATCTTCTGTACTCCACCGAGGAGTCATGCTTCCAAAATTGCAGCCGTGGATTCCTTTTTAGCGGAACCTCCTCTAGCCGCGCTAGATCTCGTAAGAGGTCTGCCGTAGCCATGGCGGTCGGGAGCGGCGCACTCGACATATGGCGCTATTTCGCATATCTCCTCAGAGCCTCTCATGTTACATACGACAGGACGCGCTCTCGGGGGAGGGGAGGGGGGAGGTAACGTGCGAAAGCAAATGCATTCCAACAACAGTAAGAATTCAAAGACAAGATGGAGGATGTCAACTGTAATGGGCGGGGGCCCCAGAAAGTGACCGTTATTATAAAGTCTATAGCACGTCCAACGAAAATTTTTATTTTGCTTTCCAATAGCAAAAATGCTATAGAATGTCCGTACCAAATAGCTATCCGGAAGAAAAAGGAAGGAAAATGGTGTATCCAAACAGCTTCTGTATATATGCTGTCTATTTTTTGTCTATAGCCTCTTTAAACTTTTCTCTGTAGAAATGCTATCATATGACCATAGGGTTTTTACGAGGGACGATCCCCCCAAAAAGCCCGAGTCACCGGTCAAGTGGCTTGCTACTACGTACGCCGTTGGAGACAAGGAGAAGCAATAGCGCGTCAGGGAAATACTACAGCGCCACCATGCGCCATCAGCAGCGCACTTTCTGCCGCTGCGTAGTGTCATGCGACCAGTCTTAACAGCCAATACGGAAGCAGAACGAACATGATGGATTATATACATTATCTGGTACAAGCAGGGAGGGTGGCTTCTCTGTGTCCAGCCATCGTCTCCGCGGCGGAGCTGACGGACTAGAATTCGTTTCCTTCTTAAGTTGAACGCGACTATTGGAAGGCAGCTGCGACAGAGCAGTTTATGGGGAGAATTTGGCCATTGTGAGGAGACCATTTTAAAGCGCCTTAAAGCCTTAAACTTAAAGCCTTAAGTTTGCCGTCTGACTACGGTATAAGTTTGTCTAAGTCTGGAAATCTCCCCGTGCCGCTAAGGCTTGCCTTTCATTCTGGCCAAGTTTGGGGAGCGACGACGGGCCCGACGTAACGATGAACCCCCCCCCCCCCCCCATCTCAGGGCGGCAAAAGAACAAAGAATGACCAAAGTCTCCCCATAAACCTTTCTGAGCTGCGGTGTGTTTGTGAAATAAATTAGATAACGTCGAAAACATTCTTCTTTAGTTCCGTGTTAGCGCCACGAAGCAACTGTGACTGTGGGGAGCGTACAGACGGGACAGATGGAGAGAGGGCAGCAGGTAGGAGTGGGGGACAGGGGGGTTAGCATGCGTCCTCGGCCGACTTCAGGAGGACCTGTGCCGACATTCGTCTGGAAACTGTTCGGAGCAGCACAGCCGGTGTCGGGATTCGAACCCGTGTCGCTTCTCAGCTTCGGCGTGGAAAGAAGGTGTTGTCCGTCCGTGTCTTTTTCCTCGTGCGCTCCGGAGAAGCAAGAGCTTTGTAGAATACCAGTGCAATACAGAGCACCAGCACCGGGCGAATACCGAAATTCATCCAGTTGTGACAATACAGTTGACATTTCCTAAAATGAGGTGACCGCGGAGAGGTCAGGTGCTTACGATGACCCAAACGAAATGATCAAGTCTCGCGCTCATGTGACAGAAACGCGCTCCTTGTGTGACGCAGAAATGTGTCCAAGGGCTTGGAAATCGTCAAACGTAATTTCTTTTCTTTTCTTTTTGGAGTGCAGTATAAGGCGCGTACGATGTAATGAGCCACTATGCAACTATCCCTTTAAAGCGTCCTCTTGAGGTTTCGGAATTACATTAACGAGTCAAGCGAGTTAAAAAGGGAGGGGGGAGGGAACTACAAAAGTAAAACAAGAGCGAAACGCTGATGCGCTTTATAGTGAGCAATGCCACCTACACTCTTAAAAATGAACTTCACCACATAGCACGCTCCTAGCCAACCATCGTCCCAAATGACAACGTTCTCGCTGTATGAACGGCACAGAATAGGTTCCGCGTCCCGTTTTCAACAAATCAGGGGCGAGAACGTTGTCATTCGGGATGATGGTTGGCTAGGAACGTGCTATGAGGTGAAGTTCATTTCTAAGAGTGTAGGATTGTCCGACAGGTAACGGGAGAATTTCCGTAGTTCGTTTCTGATATCATCCGTTTCGTTCCCTGGAACGAAATGGCTCACTATTCAAAGAAGACCGCATAGCACGGTGAAGGCCAACTATTGCACAGAATGATACCGCTATCATTCCTGATTGGTAGGAAGCGCTGGGCGTACGCCTTCTCGTGACAACTAACATAACTGCATAAGTCACAAAAGTGCATGAGTCACAAAAAGGCGTACGCCTCCCGTTTTTAACCAGTCAGGAGCCAGACCGATGTTATTCGGGATGGTGGCTAAGAGCGTGCTATGCGGCACAGTTCTGTTTTAAGAGTTCTACGAGTTATGTTCAATATGGTAAACAGTATCACCGCACCACTACCACCAACACCGCCTCTGTTTGAAGAGTGTAGGAAGCTCGCGTGGACATTCCCTTTCTGCTCCGTGGTTTTTGCATGGGCGCGGCATCAGAGCACATAGAGCGTACACAAAACCAAGTAATTCCGTTTCAGAGCAATTGCGCATCTTCCGCGATTCAAAACGAAAGTCTGATGAAAACGTTTTTGCATCCCGTGTAATGCCGTGCAGAAAGTTTGAGTTCGGTTTCCTTGCACGTCGCGGCCAGACTCATTCTAGGTTCGCATTTACCAGCGAACACTATTCAAAAACAGAGTTGCAATACCAAGGACAAAGGAAAGGGCTGTTGGCGCGCGTCTTCGTGCTATATCGTGCAACAACAACAACTTTGTCCGACTTTGTTTGAATGATGATGGCGTTATATCGTGCAATGTAACACGTGTCGATCTCTCTCGCGTGTGTTTGCGTCAAAGTGTTGTAGATCGGGACGAGCGAGTGACGGATGCACATACTTAATATCTCATGTTGCATCCTCCATGCTGTCTCATATAGTAGACAAGGAATGTTTATAAAGTATAGAGATCTTGGGAAAAAGTAAGTAAGTGTAGAGTCGCCGGCCACAAAGTAACTCTGCAGTGGATTCCTGCACATCTCGGTATAGGAGGGAATCGAGCAGCAAACGAACTAGCGGACATAGCACACCTATCTTCAACACTACATCCGGTGACATACTCAAAGTCAGATGTTACATCTTCATTAAGGACATTGTCGCAGGAAATATGGAGACAGCGATGTGTGCAATTGCAGAGTGATTCGTCGCTGCTACATCGCATAGATCCGGAGCTGAAGTTCTGTATTCCGTCTACGTTACCGCGCTCTGTTCAGACGTTTTTACACCGGTGTCGCTTGAATGTGCCTTATGGCCGTCATTTTCTTCATAAAGTTGGAAGAGCCGACTCATCGAATTGTTCGGTTTGTGCAACGGTGGAGGATAGTGAGCATATTATAATGCACTGCACTAGGTATGCATCTCAAAGAGCTACACCGAAAGCTACACTTGCTCGACTAGACAGCAGGGTCTTCGATATAGTGAAGGTGTTGGGACTTTGGGCACCGAACACGAGGGATGCTGCCTTGGCGGCTCTTGTGAAATTTGTCCAGAGCTGTGGGATGGATACAACCTTCTGGGATCCTCTGTGCATGGTCTTGGGATAATTGCGAATAGTGGACAATTGTGGACTTCTAGTGAACATGAGGATAGTGGACTTCTGAAAAGTGAACATGTGAATAGTGAATAGCGAACTTGCAAGCAGAGCACCTGAGAAGTAGTTTTTGGAGGTGGGGGGTGGGGTGGGGTGGGAATTTATGTTGGGAGTAGCAGAACAAGTCGGGAGACGAGGTCAATTTCTCCTCGTTTTTTTTTCCTTACAAACAAGCAAACAAACAGTAAAGAAATGAAAATGATTATGTAATTGCATAACAACAAAAATAAATAAATTAATGACAATGAACGGGGAAATTCGCCACATAAGGTGCGGCCCACTACCCAAAGGCACAATGGGCACGATGAGATGTGTCCTGATGATGATGATGATAATTGCATAACAGTAACATACACTACCCAAATTCAATTCAAGCCGGTCATTTCCTTTTCTGTGGTCGTTTCCTGTACAGGAAGGAAGCTGGTATGCGTTTCGGTTACCGTTACGAGCTCCAGTGGGCATCTTCAAGACTATTGCAAAAAAAAAGAGAGAAACGAATGAATGGTGGAGATGCGCAAGGGGTCCATCGGGGAGTGCAAAGTGCTAGAGGGGTCGTTGCGCCAGACCC
Organism: Ornithodoros turicata; assembly: GCF_037126465.1. Classification (NCBI taxonomy): domain Eukaryota; kingdom Metazoa; phylum Arthropoda; class Arachnida; order Ixodida; family Argasidae; genus Ornithodoros; species Ornithodoros turicata. The sequence goes on from NC_088205.1 coordinate 28,910,017, forward strand.
GCCTCCTGCAGAAAAAGGTCAAGGTTCCTTGCATTAGCGGACCATTCGGCATAAGAACCACCGGGGTAGAGGACGTCCGCTAGCGTGCCCGAGCTGGAACGAGGGAGGTGGGCTTCGCGCGCAACATGGTATATGTTGGCATACTCGCAAGATATGCTCGATTGTTGCTCGACGCTTTCTCTCGTCCTTCCTCCGCGACTACCGCGCCCATTAACTGCTCTCTTCCACCGCATGAGGCTCAACGTTGCCTTTACACCTGCCTTTCAACATCGTCTCGGCTCCACCTCGTCTTCCCTCTGCCCCACTTGTGGAGTGCACGGCGACCTCAGCCACGTCATCCTGGCTTGCGGGCAATACCACCACGAGCGTGCCCTAATGGAACTCTCTATGCAACGCATCGACAAGCGGCCGTTCAACCTAGCGAAGATCCTCGGTCCGTGGTCGAACGCTGCCCACCAGACGCTGGGCCTTCGTCTTCTGGCGGAGTACTTGTGCTCCACCGGTCTGGCGACGGCTCTTTGAAAGCCCCATCATCATCCCTTCATCCTCCCCCAACGCGAAATAGGGCAGTGTACCGCCTCAGCGGCGGTGAATCGCCCAGCCCATTACCATCCAATGTATGTGTGTGTGTGTGTGTGTTTCGGGCTGTTGACAGTGGCCGCAGCAGGCGTCACCCCTAGAGCCGATCTTGAATAGTTGAGAGTTGGTGGGCGCAGATCCAATGCGCAGTCGATGGAACATGGTCCGTATGCTTCGAGGGAGGTCTTTCATGGGACGATGATAGTGCATGATGTCTCGTATATATCCCAGGGTGGCACAGTTCAACAGCAGCTGGAAAGCACTTGCCTGTCGGTGTCGTCCGGAGTTGGCTGGTTGTCGTCAGGTCGTTCGGCAACATCATATGCCTCCAGCCAACCAACCAACCATGTCACGATTAGATACCTTTCCATGTGGGATAGCATTAGGGTAGTTTCGTAGTTCTCTTCTTTTCTATTTGATAGGGTGGGGGATTGGCGTGAAGAGTAGCAGACGTCGTTTGTTGGGTGACGAGCTGAATGTCTCCCTATTATCTATTTTTTTTTTCAGAGTGTGCAATAGTATAACACGTACGGAACCCTGACAGGAGGACATTACGTTCGACGTGACCTTCTGACGGCACTCACTGAGACGCGCTGCTGAAGAGGCCCAAGAAGGCCGGAACAGCTGTCCAGTGCTGGTGTGGCGACGTTTGGGACTTGTAAACACATGTTCTACGTGCAGCCAAAGAGCTTCGGCTACTTCGCCCCCCCCCCCCTGTATATGTACTTTACTGGCTTTTTTACTGGGCTTTCAGAGTTGAGTCTTTCACCCTGACGGGAGGATATCACGTTCCACGTGACCTTCTGACGCCACTCACTCACATGTTGCCCACCTGCGCACTGCTGAAAAGGCCCAAGAAGGCCGAAACAGCTGCCCAGTGCTGGTGTGGCGACGTTTGAGACTTGTAAACACGGAATCGGGTAAGTTCCACGATGTTTCACTGAGGCTTCGAAACTTGCCGTCTCCCTGAACTTCGCATGCAACGAGACTTTGATTGTTGCTCGCGCAACGCCCGTTGTCTATGGGTGCCAGCAGACGAGAACTTTGACGACACTGAAAGGCCAGTCGTCCAGTGCTGCCAACTTCAACTGTATAAGTGGCGACGGGTTCAGAGTAGCGTTCACAGGAGACTAGCGATGAGACACTATCTCTGTGTGCGGCATTGTCACTGCTTGTTGATTGCTTTACGTGCCGCACCACAGGGGTTAGTACTCAGCCCACCAGCTACACACAGATAATAAAATTACTGCGCTTACTTTTCAAGAAGAACAAACGGTTAAATAAAGGAAGGTGAAAAAAAAACCGAGACACGAACAAATAGACGTTGTTGTGTTTGTGTCTGTTTGTCCGTGTCCGTGGGGTTTTTTTTTTCCATTTCCTAATCGCGCACCATTCGGGTGGCCTTAGGGGCGTAGTCGGGGATCATGACAACCGTTTAAGGCACAGTACTCAGAATTCGTGAAAATCATTTCATGGTCCCTTTAAGTAAAATGCTGTCTCTTCGAGTGGCCTTGTAAACTTCCTTATGCCGTCAATGAACATAGAGCTGGATGATTTCTCCGTTTATTCATTATGCTTGTAAAAACGTTTTGGGGTAGCGTAAGTGATATAGAACATAAAACAGCAGAGCAATTTTCATCCCTGCAGTATATTGCAAAATGCAATACAAAAAGAAGGCTCAAAACTGATGCAAGTCGAAGCACACATTCGCGAAGTACGCTGATCGTTGTAGTGCAGAAACGTTTGCACCAGCTTCATTGTGCATTTCACTACTGGGCGTTTCAGTGCTGATTTCGTTGGTCTATCGTAGCTCTCGCTGCACCGAAAATATGGGTGGTGGAGAGCGCAACGCACGCTTCATTTCCGGCAACAGCAAACAGCAAACAGCAACTAAAATAATCGCTGCCATATAATCGCTCGATTGATTCTCTGGAAACGAATGGGGTTCGTGCAGGGGGATATGTTTATTGGGAGGAAAGGGAGAAAAAGTTAGTCAGGCGTAGGCCGACTTGCTATTCCTGCAAGAAAAAAGAAAAGAAAGGAAAGAAAACACACGCGCGCACGCACGCACACACAACCAAATGGCCTTAGAGGCTGGTCGAGAGGCCGGTGGCACGAAGAAAGCTCAAGAGGGTAGTCGTAACCGCCCCCTGGTTGTGCAGGACCGGGCCGAGCAGGGTGGCCAAAGTAACGTTAGGGTAGCCAAGTTGTCGCAAGTGGCGTTGGGGGATGAGTCTTTGTGAGAGGTACCGGTTACATATATAGTGCTCAGTGTCGGCTTCCACACAACAAGTTGTGCAATTGGGGGAGTTCGTCTGGCGCATTTTATAAAGGAGTGAAGGTGTCCGTGTAACATTTATTCGAAGACGACGGAGGAGTGATTCTTCAGCTCATGCGGGCTTTTGGTTTTTCTGGTAGGCTCATGTTGGCACGACGAACGAAGAGGTTCGAATTACTTTCCGTTCTCTACTCTCAGTCGACACTCGCACCGCCTAGCATGTGCGGGTTGGCGGACCCATGTAAGCTACACTGACACAATTTTTCTGCACTAAACTCACACCGACACACTACACTGCGCCGCACAAAAACGACGAGCGTAATTTGCCAGTAATGTTCTTCTAAACTTAGTACTCACATACAGTATATGAATAAGGCTATAAGCAGAACAAAAGCGAAAAATAAGTCTCCATGAATTGTTCCCCTCATGCTTGGTGAAATTCTCCCAGAAACAGGACGACAAGATATTACTCAATCCCTTCTCACGATAACCGGAACACAGTAGCAATATCGCCTCACTAATCACGCTATCATCATCGCATATCTCGCGTGAAATCAATGCCGTCTTTCTCGAGTGTTGCTTGGTAGCTTGGCTGCCTTTGTCGTCGAACGCCGACGCCCTTTCTCCGTGTGGGGAAGCACGTCGGACCGGTTTTGTGCCAGGAAACAATGTACACTTGATCCCGGTCATTGTTGCATTACGTCAGATTACACTGTCACAGACTGGTTACAGAATATTCGATTACCTTGAAGACAGCGAGCGCAATACAGGCAGTGCACATTGCTCTATGCCGTACCACCGAAGGGTTGTTTTGGTGTAATGATAGATATGACTATATCACTCTGTGACAGGTAGCTTGAATATAATGGCAGGGTGTTTCGAAGCCAACTTGAGCTCCTTGACCATAGACCATTCAGCTTCTCCGAAGTAGTTGGTCCATGGAGCTCCCCTGCGCATCAGTGCCGGGCACCTCGCTCCCTTTTTGCTTTCATGCAAGCCACTGGTTTCCTCGAAGAGCTCTAAACAGAACTCCGACCTGTCGTCGCTTCGCGTTCACCATAATTCATGCTCTCATATTAACCTCTGTGAAGTGGGGTAGGGTCCTGTGGCGTATGGCGTAGGGTCCTGGCTACCATGGAGAAACATCCCATGTCATCATCACTTCTCCTTCATTTATCGTTGTTGTTGTTGTTGAACACAATGAAGCCCTCATCTCCCTAACTCCCCAATCATCACCCTCAAATAATGTAGTTTGAAGCCTTTTCGTAGGCCTAAAATGTGTATTGAATTGCTCACGTCATCATCATGTTGTAGCAGTTGTTGTTGAACCAAGAAAAGTGGCACTCCTATACAGTTAACGTGAATGGAGTGCAATTGGAAAGCTGCGTATATGTGCCGACACGTAGCCATTGTGCTGTGCCACAGGTTCCCTGTTTACATACGCGTCCACCGCATATAGCATGCCAGGAGAACGCATCCCGTTCTGGATAGGTCCTGGTCACACGTCATAGCATACGTCTACACAGACGTGACCACAAAATGGCCCGCCTATGATCAGCGGCCAAACTGTTTGCACATAAAGCTACTGTTGTTTTGTGTGCGTCATCTTTCATCTTTTTCCGATATTCTTTGAGCAAAACACGTATAGATTTGCAAATTTGACCACTCCCAAAGGTGCGATAACCACACCGTAGCTAGGACTCAACCGATGCGATGCACCCATACTTCGGAGGAATAGGGTACCGCGTCGTGCAAGAAGCACCGCAAAATCGTGCAATTTTCTGACTTGTGACGCTTCGTTACTTGGAAAAAATGCGTCAGTGCAAAATTTTGGACTACTATATATTCTCACTGTATATTGATCATCAGTGTATTTGTTGTTGCTGTTACACCCTGCAGCGCTTGGTTTTATGCTAATGCGAGGATGTCGGGGAGCGCTAAGACGGACAAAAAAAAACAAAAAACAACGACATATGACCTCAAAATAATGTTGCCCATGACGTGTGTCCGTGACAAGATGGCGATGTTGCCACACGCGAATGCTTGGGGGTACAAAAATGGCGCCGGTAGCATAGTGCAATACGAATGGGTATTCAGAGCAGATGACGAAGTTTTCATCACTGAACTTGCGAGTATTCGACACCCACTGGCGGAGTTGAAAGATGATGACGGGTCTAAGACAGCGACTGGTCTAAGAATGTTGATTTGATATGTGATGGGCAGGAGCGTCTTGCGAGACCAAGGGCTCTTTGGAACACAAAGTCAGCCGTAATTTTGCATTCCTTTGTTTGGATATAGGCAAGGACACACGAAGGAGTTCACATAGGGCCGTACGTAAACGTTAGAAACGTAAACGGTGGTTTGCACTACAAGCCAGGTGTGCTGACATTGCCCTTCGCAGTCGCATCCTGACCATCAGGGTCCCTTCTATCCTGCTCGCACAGATCATCCCGTAAATTTCTCCGTGACGTCCAAGGCACCTTCCTGTTAAAATACGTCCAAATAGTGTAGCCCATTTTGAATAGAACCACTACAAAATAGTGCCAGCATAGCCGACACTGTTACGCGCACCTTTCATCACAAAACTTCATCATGCGCGGTTTATGTGATCTCACATCTCCCTGCATTCTTATTCACGAAAATCGCTATAAAAAAGGGTAAAAAACAAAGTGCACGCAAGATAATTCTGCTTTCGAAAAGTTTGTCTGACAGTCAACATCTTCCTGGGACATTTAGCGTGCTCTTGGGTGCGACAATGCCTGCAGACACTTATAGCTTGGCAAACACCTCGCCAGGTTCCGTATGTCGACTCACATTGAACGGCTCTAGGCCCTCAGAAAAAGCAAGGCGAAAACGAGACCCACGCATTGACTGGCGTTCTAGTACGCCGCCATGCTTGAAATTCAAAACACTCAGGAAAAAGGTGCTGGCGCCAGGACTCGAACATAGAGCCTCCTGATTTGCGTCCGGACATATACTACCGTTACACAGTCAGGGGGGTCTAGGTTGGGTGTCCTGGCGTCAGCACCTTTTTCCTGAGTTGTTCGAATTTCACTGATTCTTGGGCGTTGGAGGTTATGTGTTTGTGTCGTCCATGTTTGTAGCCTGCCTCGGCTAATTCATCTTGTTTCTCATTCTTGAGTTGCTCGTACAATGTGCAACACCCTGCACTCTAAAAACTGAACTTCACCGCATAGCTCGCTCTGCGCCAACAATAGCCACGAATGATAGGGTTATCGCTTCTGATTCGAAGAGAAAGGGAGGCGTACGCCTTTTTGTGTCAATTTGGATATATGATGATTGACACAAAAAGGCGTACGCCTCACTCTCTCTTCGAATCAGAAGCGATAACCCTATCATTCGTAGCAATGGTTGGCGCAGAGCGTGCTATGCGGTGAAGTTCAGTTTTTAGAGTGTGTGACAAATGTGATAGCCTTTGTTCCATCTACGTGTGTCGACACCTATGTGGATGTCCAAGGAAGCGACGCCACTTTGGCCTCTCAGTGCCTGTTGAACTTTTGAAAGGTGGAGCACGAGAGGCAATACATGCGAACTAAAAGGATTCCTGATGACCTCATCTGCTTGCCCGGATAGCGCTGTTGTTTTCACCTTCGACTGTCAGTGAGCTGCAGAGACGGCCGCCAAGTAAGTCGAACGGAAAGGAAAAAGATAAAACAAGAAAATAATTATAGCCTGCAATAGCCAAACCCTTTATTTAGTTTTATGCTTCCGCCCCAGGGCCGTTAGGCATATATGCAGTGAGTGGGCGACAACAACAATTAAGTTATGAATGATGATGCGATGGGGTGGTGGGAATAGAAATACATGGGGAATGCACAGTAACGGAAATGCACAGTCACATATGTACGACATAGCTCACGCGTGGAAGTAATTCACACAAGGAAAAGGTCACAGGAACATTACACATAAATACACAAAGGTCATATAAACACTTTACTGTAAATGACTAAGTTATTACTGTATATAAGTATTGACTGTAAATGAGTGCGGCGTCGTTTCCACACCCCAGACGTGGAGGTAGGAAAGATTCATGAAATGACCTCGTTAACACGGAGGAATTCCTACTGTTTGTTGATAATCACATCCCCAGTGGTGATGAAACATCCGAATAGCCATCATTAAAATATGGTTGTTGAAAGAAATATAGTTATGAAATAAACGACGGCGAATTATTAGCTGGTGAAATGCAAAATTAGGAAGACTATGGTTATTCACGTAACGTCGCTCACACACAGGGGACCACCACATCCGCTAGCGGATTTGCCGCCATAATGTAGGTATTCATGCCGAATGTCCAGATTCTCTGCTTTACATTGATTCTATATTAGCTGCACGAGTACGTCCCTTATCAGAATCCTGTGCAGAGGCCGCATATTCTAACTTGGATAAGACAACAACAACAACAAATAAATTAATGGAAAATCGGGGGGGATAAGACAAGCGCTTTATACTGAAGCTCATTTTACGTCATAAAGCAAGGTCAGCGAAAACAGTTTGAAGTAATTTGACATTAGAATTATCGCTAGTTTCACAACAGATAATTAGTGTAGAAAACTGCTGTTACTATAGGAAAATAATTAAGTGTAACTACGTAGATGTAGTACATTCTTACAAGTAGTTTCCATTTATCAACTGCATATAACTGTCGAAAGATAGTTTAACTACGTTTAGTTAACTATGTCACCTCTCATCACTTATGTTCTGTACAGCTTCCAGAGAGACAGGAAGTCATCACGACTCTCAATAATGTCGAGCGGATAATCACGTCCCGTCAGGCACTGTGAGATCTCTGTTATCTTATATATTATTTCATGTTATCTCATAGTCATATGTTGTTTCATGTATCCAATATTGTGTACAAACGGCGCAGCGGAGCCGTCAGGTATATCTACGCATCCTATGGAGAGCATCATAACACGATGGGAGACGAGTTCAATTTCTCCTTGTTTTTTTTTTCTTTCTTACAAACAACAACAGCAACGATGACCCTGTAGATTCTGCTTGCCCATCAGGGGCGCATGTCTTCTCTGTTGGCAGTTTTGTTCGTTTGCCCAATGAAAGAGGCACAAGAGAGGAGCACAAGAAACATCAAGAGTAAAACTAGGTATTTGCTTACAGTTCCAATGCCTACTGGCTACAGTTAGAGCACGGAGGTGCTTGCAAGACAATATTCACGTAGTTGGACAGTACGACACACTCTTTGATGTATGGTATTGTTGTAAGAAGAGTTCCATGTTAAACAGTCTGGAGATAGGGAAACGGCAAAGGCTCCGAATCCAAGTCCTTCTATCCACTGTTCCTTTACCGACACCATCTTCGTGCAAGTCGTGACGCTGCCTACGGATGTGTGGGAAACTAAACAATCTCGTACACCACTACCGCCTTCTCGCATGCCTTGGATCCGTCGCTTTCCCTCGCACTGCCCCCCCTCCCCCATTACAACGATCATTTACTGCCATCTCTCATCGTATGCGATTGAGTGCAGCATTTGCTCCGGTCCTTGCACAGCGTCTTGGCTTTGCAACTTCAGTCCGTTTTCCAATATGCTTGTCGTGCAGATTACGTCACGCGGTGCAGCTTACAACACATCTTAATCATGAAAGAAGGAAGTCACTGAAAAGGTTAGCCAGCTGTAGGACTCGAACCCGCATCTTCTGGATTACTTGAGGCATTGTATGTATTTGTCCTTTCTATGTGTTCCAGCCTCAGAACATCAATTGCCAACATCTTAGTAGCCATTACCGTACTGAACCTACCTACCTATCACCGCACCGTACCTACAGCAATACAGCTGTGAATTGTGCTTAATAAAAATAAAAAAAGAATTTTTGTAAAAAAAATATATTATTTTACGTTATGTAACCTTTATTATTTCAAAAAACCTAAAATATAAAACCTACTGTACTGCAGTAGTGAACCGCATTTAATAAAAAAAAAGGAAAGTAGAACTATTCAAGTTCTGAACGCAACGTTCAGCGTGTCACCATCTTTAGAAACGTTCGTGGAAGGTTAAGTGGGGGCGAGGCATCGTAGCGTAAAATTCAGAGAGGCCATGCTCTGAAAAAAATATCAGAATGTGATGTAAGCGTTTCCCAGCGATTTCGCTACGCGTGAACTACTTCGTAGGAAAATAAAGGTGAACCGCTGCGCAACCCGTATCATTACATCTCTACATTGGTAGTATATGGATTGAGGGTATACACCACAACTGCAAGGTTGTCCTTTCAGGTTACGGTTCGCAATAGAAGCAAAAAAAGAAAGCGTGAATAAACGTACAAATGACGAAAGGGTTAACCGGGAAGTACTTGACCTGCAACGACGCACTCCCCGGAGGCCCGAATGGCGCCTAGCTAAATCAGGCTCTTAACGTCGATGCATTAACCTGCTTTAAACATTTCTCCCTTCCACGACTCAGGATGATCGCAAAGTCGTGACGGAGGAACAATGCGTTTAGCCACTAGGTAACGTTGCAGAGCACAAAGAAAGATAAAAGGAAGGCAAGGTATTCTTCAAATCGGCTTCATTTTGTTTGTCTCTTTCTCTCTCTCTCTTTCTTATTTCGAGTCACTTAAAATTTCTAACTAAACATGAAAACTATTCAGCTAGGACGAAAGTGTTTGTGAAACAAGACAACGAAATTATGCTACTACTGTCGAGCGCTTCGAGGGCTAACCTGCGACAATCAGCTTGAGAACGTATGCGACGAGCAAGAAGTTAGGCTGCAGTAAGCGATTCCAAACGTTAACCGTGAAGGACCATATAATGCCGTTCGCCCGTAATCATATATGAGGGAGCCCTGAGTTTGAGACCTTTACATTTTTTTTTTCTTTTGCGTTTGACGTGTAATCCAGAACCGTGACTCACCATTACTTCTTTTGGTGTCTTTCAGATGGGGCAATCAGCAGCGTAAAAAAAGAAGGCGAAGCGCAAACTCCGGACAAGCTCCATCCATGACACCAACTGGACTCCACCCTACATGATGACGATACACCGAGTAGCAGGAGCAGTAACCCATGGAGTCAACTTGCCGGCCGGCATATCGTCGGAGGCGAGAGCGACATCGCCTGCTCCAGAAATGGCGAGCGGGTTGAGAGGGGGTATCCGAAAGTAGGCCTGTATAAAAGACAGCTCGCCCCATCGGCGGGTTCTCGTTTCCTCCCTGCCGTCGAGTTATGGATCTCGTCCCGTTCGTCGTCCTGCTGTTCGCCATACAAGGTGGGTTAAGACTCGTGGTCGCCGCACGTCATAATAGAAGCATTGGGAGTGATAACCCCGGGCCCCTGGGTTGACTGTATCTTAAATTTGAGGGCTTCCAAAAGCGTTAGCTGGTTCACTAGTCAAGTGAGCCACGTGTGCATTGAGCGATAGGGTTTCAGCGCCGAACCGAGCCTGCTGTCGTTCACGAGCATTATTTATTATTTTCTTTCTTTTTCCCCCAAAATGCAAGAAGCGCTGCTGACTTTAGTATTCGTCTTCAAACTTACTCTAGTAGCATATCTGTAAAACTTCGTAGAATTATCGCGCACGCGTATATTCGAGGTGCCTATACCAACGCCAAAAGGGTCGTTGTATAAATGCGTTCATTTTATTAAAATGTCGTTATCGCGGGGAAGCATATTTAAAGTTCAGTAACGTCAGCGGAACTTGCGCCAGCTAGTGCTTGTTATAACTTTTAACGCACTCGGTCAGTCAAAAACGCCAACTCTTTTAATGCTTTGACAAAAGAGCTTGCCAGCCCAAGCGTTGTAGGTCGTGGGCGACGCATCTGACAGTGCTTTCAAATTTCGAGTGTTGCTTCATGTGTAGCTTTTTTTTTCTTTTTTTGTCTGGGGTTTCCATGTCATTCAGAGGAGTACACTACGAGAAAACTTACACTGATATTCAGTAGTCGAAAAACCTCGGCATGAACCGTATTCAAGACGCGTCACGACATCCACAACCAAAGCGGTCGACGTGGCTGAAGCAATCAGCATAACGGTGGATCCGGCTTATCTGGAGGTCGACCTCGACCACAGCTCCAAGGCCGCGTCCTCTCCGGGAATCGCTTATGCGGCCGTCGTCCTCCCACTCGACTGCCTTATGAGGTCTTTTACATCATGCCTGACTGGACCTCACGGACTTCCTTCAAATCAATTCTTACTTTGCAACTTTTGTACCCCAATGTCGATGTACGTGCACTTGCTCAATTAGTATGACGTTGCTCCGAAGCACCGGTTTACGAGCCGCGAAGGAAACTGTGGGATGTCCCCCAGCATTTAAACAGGGAGCTTCGCCTACTAAGATGCTCTTGTGTTAGCGTTCTGCCCAGTGCTGGCTGGGTTTTCTGTGTCCTTCTGGCTATATGTGACACTGAGGCTTTCTGGACAAACGAGGCTAATTCGAATGAGGCGTTATCTCACGGTATGAGCGCTGAACCTTTACGAGGTTTTATGTGTTTCTGAACGTTTTGTACGCAAGCAACAAGTTACACTTACGCGTCGGTGAGTCTAGAACGGTTACGGTTCTCTCCTTCAATGTAATCATCAATTTCTTGTAAGACGGCATCGAGAGTAGTCACACGGCTTTCGCTTGCGTCGGATGACTTTTTCCTTCTTCGTTTCGTACGAGATGCAAACTGGTTTCGTTCCAAGGCAAGAATCTGGGCTAATGTGGCGCCGTTCGAGGGAGAGCCGACGTTCACCTGCGGGGCGTTCACGTCTCCTATCGCCATTTATTCCCCGCTCCACAGGTAGTGGCTAATGTTAAATGAAGCAGCCTGCTTCCATTTTGTGAATGAGTCAACGAAAACAAGACAGGAGAATGGTGCGGTGACATCAGCACCGCAGAGAGGCTGGATAACTAGAACGCCTATTGTCTGAAGCGCCTGAAGAGTCTGGATAATTACACGCAGTATATGTAGGAATTACCGCAGCGTGTAGTTTTGTGCAAAAACTGAGGATTGCATTCGATGAACCACTGTCACCTTCCTTTTCGTTGCTCACTTCTGCGACGTTCTTGAATGTCGTCAGTCGGCCCCACTGGTGGCACAGAGTATACGAGTGCGTCTGTATGTGGAAGACAAGCGTCATGGCTGTGTGAGCAAAAGCGTCCGCTCGTTCCTGGTAGCCAAGGTCGTGCTGAACATTGGGAGGTGGTGGGTTCGAATCCTACCACTGGATGGGTTGTCTGAGGTTTTCCAGCAGACTTTCCAGACGGATGTCGGTACAGTTCCTCTGAAGTCGGCCTAGGACGCATACTCTCCCCCTGTCCCCTACTCCTTACTGCTCTCCTCTCTCCATGTCTCCACGTCTGTGCGCCGCTCATAGCTACAGCTGCTTCGCTTCGCTAACACGGAATTTTAAAGAAAAGTATTCCCGTCATCGCTATTCTGAGGCGTGGTTTCCGTTGTCACGTTGAAATCGAGGCACTGTTTGTTGCGCACGTAGTAGGAAATTGACTGAAGTGGATTCGTAGATATCGTTTCTTTATTCTTTATGTGGTATCTAAACCTGTGGTACTCTGAAACTCCTTAAATTCTTACTAAATCTAAATCATTATCATTTTAACCCAATCTGAAGAATAGGACTCTGAAATCCGGTTTCGGCAAAAAAAAAAAAGAAAAACACGGTAAACATAAGCAGTTAAATTTTTCGATGTTCGGCTTTCACAGAAAAACACCGATCACACAATACGCAAGTGAGGGGAGGAGACAGGACAAGAGTCGCATACTTCGAACAGAGGTTGTCCTTCTTCTGGGCGAGTTCTTTGGCTCAGAAGAACAGTCGCCGTTAAAAAAATATCGGCGCCTCTCGTCCTGGGGCTCACCTTTTCGCTGGATTTTCTATCTTGCAATCCAACACACGTACGTAAAACACATATCACTTACTTTGCAGCCCCGAAATAACCGGGAACGTGCAAAGCTGATATTTTCGTCATTTCATCAATTGCCGAATTTTGTTCATTAAATAAACTACACACCTCCTTAGGCTCTGGCAGCCGCTACATGCTATGGACTGACCTTATGCTATGGACGATTGTGACGTTTATTTCGTTTGCGATGTACATTTAAAACGCCTCATGCGCGCGCTCGACCTATTTCCACTAAATTTCCACTAAAAAATCGCACGGAAAAGGCGGCCGTGCTTGTCTTCGTTTTCATCAGAAATAGATTATTTCTGATGAAAACGAAGACAAGCACGGCCGCCTTTTCCGTGCGATTTTTTAGTGGAAATTTTAGACTACGCTGTATTCCCTGTGGACAGACTCATACGAAACAGAAAAAAGTGCGTGCTTGTTACAATTTGAAACTTTTCAAGTCACAATCCCAGTCTGCCGCAGCGTAACTGTATAAACGAACTATATATACTACATTGCACTACAACCTCGAAACACCGAATCATGCCAAAAACGAAAATAAATAAACACCGAAAAACCTACGCCGAATTCGCCCTGCAATCAACAGGACGTCAATTTTTCTCATAGCATACACTCTAAAAACAGAACTTCACCGCAGAGCACGCTGTGCGCCAACCATTGCCACGAATGATAGAGTTACCACTTGTGATTGGACGAGAGAGGGGGGCGTACGTCTTTTTGTGGCAATTTTCATATATCCAAATTGCCACAAGGTGGTGGTGGTGGTGATGGCGATAGGGCTTGCCGTCAAATTGCCACAAAAAGGCGTACGCCCCTTCTCTCTTCGAATCAGAAGCGATAACCCTATCATTCGTGGCAATGGGTGGCGCACAGCGTGCTATACGGTGAAGTTCTGTTTTTAGAGTGTACGACCTTAAGTTAAATTTTGGTTTGATTTGATTAGGTGGATAAATTTTTGTTGGTTCACTTCCAAGGCTTCACTTTCCTTCACATATACGTTAGTTTCAAATCACAGAGTTAGGCATAACTAGAACGACTATAGCGTGCACGTTACACGTCGGTCTACACCATGCGCATAACGACCTGTACATGGAGCATATGTAACAGGTGTGACCGTAGTAACTTACTTCACTACAACATGCTCTTTCACTACAATCTCGAATAGTGAAACCATGCACCCACGAACTGGAGCAATTATAGTACCTTTCAAAACTGGTTATGACTACCGTGTGCCGTTGCAGGACATTTTTGTACGGTGCTTAGCTTCGAGAATAGGTCATCGGTATTTCACAGGAAGTAAAGAAGAAGAAGGAAAACAAAAGACAAGCGCACACACGAAAACACCGTATCAGCAAACTTCCTCGTTACGTAAGGGGAAGTAAACTATGTAACGGTGACTCCTCGTGTCCTTCTCTTTGCAATTGGGTTCGTTGTTCCCATACACTACTTGCATTCTGCAGGGTGGTCCAGCAACCATGATAGAAATTCATAGTAAAAAACGTAGGACCCGGAGAGACATGCGGTCAAGGGACTTTTTTCTGCCAGTAACATTTGCCACATATTGGTAACATTTTTATTTCATTTCAATTGACGGAAAGTTAATTTCTTGAATTCAACTCCGAAATTTACCAAGGAAACCTAACGTTTTCTTTGCGGCAATGGGTTCCCCGTGGTCATTTTACTCAGTATAGCACATAACCCCACTCGTAATGCAATGACAATTGCCGAAATAAATTCGCTGAAAATCCGTGGAAATGAACCGTTAGCTCCACCTCTTTTTTGACGGCTCGTAGTTTGAGCGCAAAGCTGCGAAGAAAGGAGGTTACATTGACACGCCACACGAGGGGGGAAAGGGTTACAAGCCTACCCACGGAACAAACACGCGCCGTGAGTGCGGGAATCAGAGCTATCTTATCCAAAATGAGGTCACCCGACGGCTTGTAACCCTTTCCCCCTCGTGTGGCGTGTCAATGTAACCTCCTTTCTTCGCAGCTTTGCGCTCCAACAACGAGCCGTCAAAAAAGAGGCAGAGCCAAGGGCTCATTTCCACAGAGTTTCGGCGAATTTATTTATTCGGCGGTTGCCATTGCATTACGAGTGGGATTATGTGCTATACTGAGTAAAATTACCATTTCCGCAAAGAAAACGTTAGGTTGGCTTGGGAAATTTCGGAGTTCAATTCAAGAAATTAACTTTCCGTCAATTGAAATGAAAGAAAAATGTTACCAATATGTGGCAGAAAAAAATCCCTTGACCGCATGTCTCTCCAGGGCCTACGTTTTTTACTATGAATTTCTATCATGGTTGGTGGACCACCCTGTAGAAATAAGAGCTTTACACGGGTGAGATAGAATAATTTAATCGGAAGCGTTCTGAGGGTGGGGCGAGACGGGCAGACGCTCCGGGCGGAATCCCCAGAGGGGGCGCCGGACCGCTGTTGCTTTCTTCTTTTTTTTTTTTTGCTGTAAAATTTAAAACTTAGAAAAGCGTTTTGCCAGTTCACTTTTCATTAGCTTACTCTTGTTCACTAAGAACGTCTCTGTAGAATCTTGTGGTGTAGAGCGTTTGTGTCACAAAATAAATAACGCGTTATGCGCGGGGAACTAAGCATGAAGTGCTTATATGTGAATTTCAGACGTTATTTCTTCAATGACTATTATTCGCGGAATCCTTTTAGGAAGGTTCGCAATGCTTCACACCTATCCTGCCCATGAATTTCAGGCGTAATTTCTTCAATGACTATTATTCGCGGAACCCTTTTAATAAGGTTCGCAATGCTTCACACCTATCCTGCCCATGAATTTCAGACGTAATTTCTTCAATGACTATTATTCGCGGAACCCTTTTAGTAAGGTTCGCAATGCTTCACACCTATCCTGCCCCAGGCGGAAATTTGCATCGGGACAGCTCTGAATTTCACTGCGCCAGATTTAACTTCGGCGTACGTGTTTTCATGCGCTTCTCTACATAGTTTGCGTGTATTTCATGTTTGTAAACCTGACCCTAACTAACCCTAGGTCAACCCTAGTCCCTAGGACCTAACCCTAATCCAGACCATAACTACGTCGGACTTCATTTACGCTCAAAATACGCATTCGCACATAAAACTGAGCCACGACACTAGGGTTGTGCTCCACTTGTGCAAAAAGGACGGAAAGGAATGCCGCATCAGAGCTGAGCCGACCACAGCTTTTAGGTCTTGGAGCTGATTCATCCGCTGATCCGTTGATCCGTTGCATTAGAACTGGGACATTGTCGAAACCCCATCACATGTACATAGCCACAGTCATGCAGTCATATGTACATGTACAAAGTAGCTGGTGCATTTCTCATCTTAATGGATTCTAAATAGCGTAATAGTGTACTAGTGTTGACGTCCAATACAGATCCTCAAACAACTACATTGCGTTGAATGTAGTTACATCGTGAAGTCACATAATCATCCAGAGTACAAGCCTCAGGTTAGCTTTTGGTTCGCTTTCTGACCCAAATATTTTGGCTTCGGTCCCGGCCGAAAACACAAGCATGCAGCTTGGAGGCACACGGACAAGCTGTTGGAACACGTAGTCCTTCGCGCCTTCAGCCTTCAGACCAAATTAAAGTTCCCCAGTGGGGCCAGCCTACCACCTTGGCGTGGGTCATGATAATAGTTGTCACGTGTTGTAGAGTCACGAATTATCAGATCAGCATTCAGAATTGTTAAATTGCGCGATTTTACTTTATTGAACTCATTCTGTATCTAGCTGATATCTTGGTCTTAAATGATATCGGGCCCTCTATAGCGTTGTGTTCAACGGAATGAAACAGGTAGCGAGTGAAATTCGCTGTGAAGGATAACGGTCGTAATACAACTCTCGCTGAATACACGAACCAGGAAGGGATTTAGGAAATGTGCTCGTACAACGTTGAAATGAGGCCACGAACGCATGAGCCGCGAAAAGCACTACAGGCATGGCCACTGGAAGTGATCAGTAGCTGAGACAGAGAAAAGAAAAAAAAAAAAGACACTTATGCTACAAATAGTACGCTACTTGGGACTTGCATTTCATATTGTCATGTATGCAGATGTAAACGGAAATCGGTGATATGAAGACGAATGATGGATGGAATACGTTCTGTTCGTCTCCGTTACAAGTCTGGGAGCGTCAATTATTTTTTTCCTTACAGCGGTAGAAGCTTCTAGGAGCTTGAAGAGTTAGAAGAGTAGAAGTAAAAGAAGTGTACTCAGACAACGGAGTTGCTAATTAGATGCACAGTGCGAGCAGTAGAGGTGCAATCTCAGAAAATCTATCTATTCGATAGCTGATCCCTCAGTAGTCTTACGGTACAATTTACAAAATTTAAATTGAAAATTACGAGCATACTGTGTCGAAGTGGTCACGAACTGCACATTGCCCGTCAAGTACGGCTGCACAACTATATGATATGTGAACGACACTGGGTCTAAAATGAAATAAGTTGGCTACGTTCCGGCTTCGTAGCCATCAGGAGCAGCAAATCAATCGGCAAGATAAATCACTGTTGCTTGACGAATCGGGGATTATTTCCCACCAGACGTCGCACGGGGCCGTTTTATGGCAATTCTGCTAACAAATACAGAATATTAAGTGTCTCTTTGCAGCATGTACAACTTGTTGTGCTGTGTTTACAAGCAACATGCTGTTAACCTACGCCGTCAACATAAACTGCCTGTCCGCTGCTTTACGGCACCTTTAAATGAGTATAACAGTGACAAGTGACTGTTTGGTTTGCCTGCGCGAATTCAGGACCTGCAGTACCAGAACAAAGTTTATCCGTACCCGATTTGAACTGGCCTGTATTGGAAACCACTGTGAATCGCATAGACAAGCACGTTCTTCTAGTTATTTATTTGAGAAGTGGGAAAGTAAACACAAAGGCCGGAACACCTGTGATTCACACGAAATCCTTCAACATAAAATCGCTATCGTTCATCGCCGGAGTGAAATCCATTTCGTGCATTCTGCAGCGCATTCCAGTGCACAGTTGGCACCGAAGGCATTATTAAATGGTTGTTTGTTTCAGGGGCGTACGGCGTTTCCATCGTCAAGAGACAAATATCCACCGACATTGAGAACGATGCTGAACTCTGCAAAGGACGTTCTCCGTCTGAGTACTTCCGTCTGACAGCTGACGAGGATTGCAGGGATGTCGTTCGTTGCTCCGTCCAGGGTCTCCTTGCACTGAGATGTCCATCAGGTCTCGCTTTCGACATTGAAAAGCAGACCTGTGACTGGAAGTCCAATGTGAAGAACTGTGAACAGCTCGAAAGTACGCAAATTTCTTTACGTGCTATTTTCTCTTCCTTTGAAATGTGACTGTATCATTTATGTTCGTGACCTATTGCTGTACCGTATATTACTCAGCAACGCCATAATGAAGAAAGCCTGAGCTATGGACGAAAAAAGAAAAGAACAAGAACAGACACGACACATACCTATTTTGGGCGGTCTGTGTCGTGTCTGTTTTTTTTTGTGTGTGTGTGTCTTTCGCCCCGAGCTGAGATCTTCTTCATTATGGAGTTCATCCACCAGCGACGCTTTCTTCTTTAACTCCGGCACGTTTCCAGAGCCACGACTGGTCGCTCCCTTGCTGGCCACCGACGAGCCGCTGTGTGAGTCCGGCAAGCTGGCTTGTGGTAACGGAGACTGTATCGCCAAGGAAATGTTCTGCAACGGCAACGCTGACTGCAGTGACGGATCCGATGAGAATGCCTGTAGTAAGTGAATCACAATTACTCCTTTCGGTCCGTCTCATATCGCAGATGAGTCTATAGTGATGGTGTGTAATTTTAACTCTTATCAATAATCGATTACACTTTTCACCACAGTGTTCTTGAAGGAGGGTCAGTACAAACACAACCGTAACAGGGGGGGGGGGGAAGTGATGTTTTGGGAAGGTCGTAAACCTGGTCAGGGGTGGCAGCTCGGTGCACACAGTGGAGAGGGAAGAGCGAAGGGCGAAAGAGGGGGTAAGATGATGGTGGTACAGCAGATGAAGCGGTGTGCAGTCCCTTTTGCTCTGGGATCGGGTTGCCGCGGATAAAACATGAGATATCCGCCAGTGGTCTTCATTGGGAAAGCTTCTTGTACCACGGTGACTGCCAGGAGGATTGGCAAAGTGTGTGTTGTCTTCAACAACAACAACAAACGGAGAAGTATTGGCGCCAAACAAATGGCGAACATATCGCGAATGTATTGGCGAAGTTTACCTTCGCGGAGTATCGCGCGCCCCTGCTCACAACGGTAGATGTGGTGGGGGGTGATGTTGGGGTAAGGTGCGGTCAGCCTGCTCTAGAGTGGCGGCTCGGTGCACTCAGCTGGGGGAGAAGAGGGGAGGGTGAAAGAGGAAGGAGAGAGATGATGGTGGCACAGGAGACTCAGGGGTGTGCTATTTCTCTTGCTGTGGGATTAGGGTAGTCCCCGAGATCTACCCACCACAGAAAACATGCGAGCATCCCTCAGTAGTCTTCATTGGGATGCTCCCTGTACTACGGTAAATGCCAAGTGTATTGGTATCAAAATGGAAGGCCGACCATGCTACCGCCACGGTAAACGACAGGATTATTGGTGAAATTACCACATCCGATGTAGCACAACGGTAGACGGTATGCTAACTGATGATGCCGAAGGTTATGCATTCATCTACGCAGGTGACGTATTCGTTCTACTGCCGCGAACAAGGTGAAGGGACGGACGAATTTATAGACCAGAATTAAAAACAAGTAGGAACACACGAATTCGTAAGGGAAATGTCACGAGCCACAAAGGAACAGTTGCCGTTCTAACTTATCGCAGCTGTCTGCTCCTGGCTACTCAGTCCTAGAGCTTTACGACAGATTAGGGACACGCGACAGCGGGGCAGCCAGTTTCATTTCAGAAAGTGAAATCTGGATCTGGTTCACAAGCCACCTCCAACAAAAATAAGGTACGAAACTAGAAGAAATCTCCAAAGATGATGTGTTCGATGAATACGGTGCGAACTGACTCCGTGGGCTAATTGTCACTCCTCAGCATGAGTAGCACATTGATAACAACAACTTTATTTTGAGAGGGCGAATGTCCCATGGAATGTCAATGTTGAGTTATTTATCTGCTGTAGTACCCACATCAACTATAGCACCACATTAAGAGCTTAGAAATAAACGATGCTCGAGGTAGATCATGCATGCGTGTCTGTGGGTACTTGGATACAAACAGAATCCTGGATTAACTGAATCCTGATCAAGGAATACACTCTTAAAACAGGTAATACATAGTAACAGGTAATTAGAGCAGATTTACACGTAAGGTGTGTCAGCCTATAGTGTAGCGACACGCTGCACGTGCCGCAGGGCTTAAAACACAATTTCAACACATGCACGCTGAACACAAATCATTGCACGGAATGGTACCATTATCACTTCTGAGTTGTGGAAAGCAAGGGGCGTAGGCCTTTTTGTGACACTTATGCAGTTATTAAAGCGACAACATGTTCTTTTCGTTTGATACCTTTATGAAGTTCTAGGTGGCGACGTTAAGGTATACATGATGGTATAACGGGAGGGCAAATGATCCTACAGCGTGTACCTGTAACAGGAACAAAGGCGTAGTAACTCAGTAGTACATGGCATGCGCCTGCTTCTTGGTGCCAAAAGATTTGGAAACTCACAGCAACGCTACATCATGCATCAGAGGTTGGACAGATAGCCTCCTATTCTAGCAGCGAGATTCGAACTCAACGGAGACCCCCTCATAAATATTCTTAACTGCTACCTTTATCCTGTCACCACAGTCTAGCCTTCGATATCCAAAGTACGAGCAGTATAAACGCACTGATAATAGTTGCAGTTGTGGCTCTGTGCCAGACGTTGCATTGAAACTCAGCACTCAGCACCATCATGTTAATCATTTTGTTCTCTTGCAGCCGTCGACAAGGATCCTAACCGTGCCCCACCATGTGACCAAAACCAGTGTGTGCTTCCTGACTGTTTCTGTTCCGCTGACGGCACACAGATTCCTGGGCGCCTTGAGCCAAACACTGTCCCACAGATGGTGACCATCACTTTCGATGACGCTATCAACAACAACAACATCGACGTCTACGATAAGATTTTCAAAGAAGGACGTAACAACCCCAACGGATGTCAAATCAAAGCCACATTCTTCGTGTCCCACAAGTACACCAACTACTCTGCTGTCCAGGAACTTCACCGAAGAGGACACGAAATGGCCGCCCATTCCATCACGTAAGTCGTGCGATAGTTCTCCTATTCCTTTCTAACCCTTTCCTGCCATAGTCTTGAGGAAATCGCGGCAGTACGTCGCAGGGAGTACAGATCACTGTTGGAATGTTAGCGTAGCATGTCCGAGAGCCAGGGCTCTCGTAAATGGCAAGTTTTTCTTCGACCCAATGCATGACTTGGGCAACTTGCCGCCCTTCCCGGAAGCCAGGCCGCCTTTTTTCTGTGTGTAAGCGACCCCCCCCCCCCCCCCAATGCATAACGATAAGAGCGCCATGTGCGTGGCAAGAGCTAACAGAAAATCTGAACGTGCCAGGAGCCTACGATTACAGTGCAAAGTTCAATGGGTACTGTTTTTTCGCAGGCACAAGCACGTAGAGAAGTACTGGACTGAGGCCAGCTCCGAAACCTGGGCAAAGGAAATGGCTGGCGTTCGTCTTATTATGGAGCGTTTTGCGAACATCACCGATAACTCCATCGTTGGTGTACGTGCTCCCTACCTCCGTGTTGGTGGCAACAACCAATTCTTTATGATGGAAGAGCAAGCTTTCTTATACGACTCCACCATAGCCGCTCCTCTTAGCAACCCTCCCCTGTGGCCCTACACTCTCTACTTCCGTATGCCCCACAAATGCCACGGCAACGGCCAGAATTGTCCTAGCAGGTCCCACGCTGTCTGGGAAATGGTGATGAACGAGCTCGACCGTAGAGATGACCCCACCTTCGACGAAGAATTGGCCGGTTGCGCTATGGTTGACAGTTGTAGCAATATCATCTCAGGAGAACAGTTCTACAACTTCCTAAACCACAACCTCGACAGGCATTACAAGACTAACAGAGCTCCACTTGGTCTCTATTTCCACGCTGGTTGGTTGAAGCTGAATCCAGAATACCTGGATGCTTTCACCCAGTGGATTGACGAGACACTGGACAAGAACGACGTGTTCTTCGTCACCATGACGCAGGTGCTTCAATGGATGCAGCAACCTACAGAGCTGTCATCCATTCGTGACTTCTCCTTCTGGAAGGAGAAGTGTGATGTCAAGGGCCAGCCACTCTGCAGCTTGCCCAACGCCTGTCCTCTCACCACTCGGGAGCTTCCTGGGGAGACGATTCGTCTTCACACCTGCGTCGAGTGCCCTCAGAATTACCCATGGTTGGAAGACCCTACGGGAGACTACTTTGCCTTCCGCAAGTAGACATGTGTCTCACCAAACCTATGAACTTTGCCTCTGCCCGTCGTTCTTTCGGGTGTCTGCTGGCCCGTTCCGCTCCGCGCCGCGCGCCGCCTTCCCCCCGCCGCCTACCCGCTTGCCGGGTTGCTGTACAAAGTGCCCTCGAATAAAGCTGTGTTTTGAGTCAGTACATACCTGCGGATAGCTACATGTCTTCGTAATATTATGACCGCTTTGTAGTATTCGTGGAAGCTGGGTAATGAGAAGCAGGGCGAGTATTGTGAACACAAATACTCTGTGCGTACTCGCACGTGCGAGATAACGATACCCCCTTCAATGAGGGCACTGTTTCTCACGTATGGGTGGAGCGGTGCGTGTTACCCCAGCTGTGTAAGCTGAGGATGGTCACTGAAGCCACTTCTGCGTTTCACTTCCGCAATGGGAACGGAACTTTAATCTTGCGGCTTCCGTGTCCTGGCCTCCATTTGCGACTCTTCCCACCAAGGCGGTACGTAGAGCACCTGTCTGTGCTCTTTTTGCCGTTCATGTTCTATCAATATTCTCGAGCTTTTCATGAGCCACAAGTAATAATAAATGGACGATAGTCCACGCCGGTTCGCCCCCTGCAACGCTCCACGACACCTACCGGTTTCACATTGCTTTTCAGAAAACTATTGCGTAGTGGACGGTAGACTGAATGTCCTCGTGTCGTCCTTGACGATCCTGTTTCACGACTGGTTGCGACCTTGGTGTCTGGCCTCCAGGGGGCTCATACACGGATGCGCCGTTATTCTGTTACTGAACGTCCTCGTTGTACCGGAAGCAAAGTTGGCGATTAACGTTTTTCGCTACTTAGGCCAAGTGTATTCCTCGCGCAAATTATCCACGACCTGGACTGTGTTGTCTTGCGGTCTCTAAATGACTGTGACATTGCAAGCGCATTACCGTGAAACCACTCAAGTACGTATATCCGCGAGACAAGGCTTCTTGTCCACTTAAGGGGGGGGGGGGGAGGTACATACATCGGAGGTTAAAATAAGAGCATTGAGTCTGCTATCCGCAGAAGGGTAGTGTTCGTCTAGGAAAGGTGTCCGTAACGGGAGGTTCCACATAGCATAAATATTGCGTCCGTGATAAGTGTAAGCAAATCCGAAAGCACTTACAATCGACGCTACGAGATTTCATTACTATGAGCACTAACGGCGGTATAGAATTTACTGTTTTCGTGCACTGTTATGGGTGGTATTTTCGCCCTAGGGTGGCCGTTAAGCATCGATGCGCCTTTTCATGCGATTTTCTAGATTAGGCTATTTCTCCAGGGTGTGTTACATATACCGGAAAATGCGAAACGATTGTTATTTTGTAGTTAAAGAACATGATTTGATACAATAAAGGTTAATCTATGAGACCTTTTTTATCACGCTATATTGTCAGCCCCAAACAATGTTCGTAACAGCAAGAAACGGTAAAGAAGACACCACCGCTCTGCCCTCAAAGCACTTCTCAGACACCGTAGGACTTCCGTACTGACTGTAAGGCAGTTCACTATTCCATTTCACCCATTGCCGCCAGCAATGACGTAGAGTATCAGCCCTGGCGATGGAACTCCCCACACATCATCACACAAATAAAGTTGTTGTTCACATGCCGAACTGACATTGCCAGGCTAATGTAGTTTCTTACCTTCTCTACCTGACACTTTCGCGGTCAATGTTTGATTGGCAGTCAGGTCAGGAACTGAAGCGTGCTTTCAGACAAAGGTACATATCACTGGAAAGATATTCAACCTTGTTTTTGCGCTGGCGAAGTTGAATGTTGAGGCATTGTGATGTCTGACCTATATATTGTTTGCCACACTTCAAGGGGAAGGAATAGACGACGTTCTTTTGTACAGTCAACAAACTTTTTGCGACGTTTTACCGTGCACTTGTTAACCTTTGCTGTGTCGTTTACAGTCGAGAATATTCTTGAAAGTTTGTACGGGTACCGAAAGACAACCTCCAACCCGGAGGCGGCAGCCCTTTTCTTTACCGGGGCAAAACCATGTGAATAGGGCATGCTCGCGACGCGTTGCCCTTTGCCTGGGCGATCAGATGTTGGCTATTTGGAGAAGAGGAGGCGTTTAGGAATAGTTTGGATCTTTGTGCTAGGGAAACCTGCCGAACAAAGCCTTTCAAGTTGCAATTTTAAGCTTTCGGTGCTGCCCGGAAATAAGTAAGGAAGCAAGTAAGTTTACGCAAGTCGGTTACTAATGCTCGTCATCGAAGAACGCAACTGCACTCACAATCAAGGTCAGGCTAGTGATTTCCGCATGCAATTTCATTGAATTACCTCCGATTTATCGTTCGACACTTCACTAACCGGGTTTCAGGTAAGACGGAATGCATGGAATGTGGTTCACTCTAAAGCGGCCATGGTGCTTTGATATCTCGTCCAGATAGCTCTTCCGTGGCTGTTGGCAATGCGATAACCCATGTTGCGCTGTTGAATGAGATAGGAAGTTGTTTCCGATGTAGTGTCGCCTTCGGTGATGCAGCCTTTGCATTGCGTGGATGCTTTGTGCCATTGTCCCCTTGCGAGCAAATTCTTCGTCTTGAGAACATCGGTTGCTGGTTGTTCCAAAGAACTGTTTTCACAGTAGGGTGATTTTGAGGGGGCGCCAGGGAAAGAACAGCAGGCCATAGGCCCGATTTTAGCGACGCTTGTTAACTTTGAACCGAGATCAAGGGTTGCTAAAATTTGAAGTTAACACTCAAATATTTGTTTTCAAACGTTGGTTGATGACGTGATGAATGCTTCAGTGACAATAACTCCCTTCAGTGAAGCAGAGTTAAGCGTTAAATTCAGGTTAAGGAACTGTTGATCTCGGTTCAATGTTAATCGGCGTTGGTGAAATTGGGCGCATGTATTGCCGTTTGGTTTCACCGTGTGACGCGGAGCTAATGTCATTCAGTGCGAATGTCATTAGCAGGGAATGACATACAATTTGTCGTGTGACAGAGGTATATATTTAACGCAAAAATATTCCGTGAAATTCAGAAGTCCTAATCGTCTCACTTTGCTCCGACCATCGGAGTAAGATTAGACAACCTGGCAAAGTGAACCGTGCCAGCTATAGTTCTTGCAATGGAAGCAAGCAAAGTGAACGTCATGATCCCCTATACAATCTTGATGAGCCCATTCTCCGTGTGTGGTGCACTGGTCCCTTGTAGACGTGGCACTGCTCATGTGTTTTTGGCTTGGTTTTCTGGAATCTTTTGTTTTCCTCGATCGTTGTTTTGTTTCCTTCTCGCATGTTCGAAACGTATAGGACATGGAGTGAAAAAGAAGTACCTCAGGGACAACAAGCAATAAAGTTATTTAATTGCTTGCTCCGCCTTTCTAAACAACACATTGCCGCGTTCTGCCCCGTGCCACGGATCCGTGGAGGACTTCATATTGCGTTCATATAGTGTGGTTATCGATAACCACAGACCCAACAAAAACTATGCCTGTACCGCAACAGAAATAGTAATGTAATGTTATCAAACTATAGAGCTCAGTCTCCGCTACACGGCGATATCCTTTCTCCTTCCACTGGCATGTACACAAGTGCCCCATTAGCCGCAAGGATATGAGCGATTTCGTCGTCGCCACCAACTTTGCGTATTTTTAGCTGCAAAATAACAAAATCCCCGCCGGAACTAAAACCCGAGCACTAGAAATTCAAAGTAGCTGACAGTGCGAGGAAAAAAATTCAAAGCCGTGAACGCGTTCGTTGGAAAGATATTGAACGCCAAAATCGCTATGCCTGAAAGCGTGTCGGACCTGCCATATTATTTCGGATCTTTTTCTCGGGAACTACGGAAACTAGAGGGAAAATACTTGCTGTTCCATTCTCAATGTGAGTCATGCTACAGCAAATATTTTGCAATAAAAATCACTGATGGTGTCCGGACCACCTTGCCTGAGTTGAGATGGAATCACCAGGAACGCTAGGCGGTACCGTGGTAGGCGCAGGTAAGTTTCTGTTGCTAGAAAAGTACAAATCGAAGGAAAGCTAACTGATTTATCGAACATACCGTACAGGAGGACATATTGTCTAGTGTGATTAAGCCTAATTAAGCCTTGAGTGGCGTACGTTGGACTGTTTACGTGGTTTACGTTTCCGGGCAGGTGACGCGAGCGCATGCGCAGTGAAGTCGAATTTTTGCGAACTTTCGCGAATTTTCCTGAGAAAAGTTCGAAAGTTTCGAACTTTTGCGAACTCGAACTTTGCCATGTTCGTGACATCACTAATATTATCTGCCCTAATTTGTTGAAAACGGGAGGCATACGCCTTTTTTGTGACACTTATGCTGTTCATATTGTCACAAAAAAGACGTGCGCCTCCAGTTTTCAACCAATCAGGGCAGATAAAGATATCATTCGATATGATGGTTGGCTAGGAGCGCGCTATGCTGTGAAGTTCATTTCTAAGAGTGCAGGTAGACATCCTGTGGGAAGGCGAATGTAACTACTGGACGACTAATACGGAAACTAACTGATTAAAGTTTTAACGAGCTGTTTTCACGGAAATTCATTTCATTCATTCATTCATGCGAAACACAACTTGCGCAGTTTGTACATGACCTACATGATAACCTTGACAAAGACTATCAGACTGACGCTATCTTTTTAGATTTTTCTCGCGCCTTCGACTGTGTTCCTCACAATCGGCTGTTACTAAAACTCCAATGCATGTCCTTTGACCCGTTCATCCTAACCTGGATTTCCAAATTTCTCACTACGCTCTCAGTCAGTCGCAGCTAATAGCCACACTTCCGGTTTCGTCAACGTTGCGTCAGGCATTCCGCAAGGCACTGTTTTTGGTCCACTACTCTTTATGATGTACATTAACGACCTCCCGTCTCACATCACTTCAAATATAAGGTTGTTTGCTGACGATTGTGTAGTTTATAGACGCATAACCACTACTAATGACCTCACTAACCTCCAACAAGATATTTTAATAATACATCAGTGGTGTAAGAAATGGCTCATGCCACTAAACATAGATAAATGCTGTTCGTCCCATTTTGCAGAAGCAAACCGAAATTTCCTCATATGTACCGATTCGACACTGCTATTATCCCCTCTAATACATCTTACAAATACTTAGGCGTCACTTTACAATCTAATCTATCGTGGAATCTGCATATCGCTAACATTACTGCCAAGGGTACTCGTACTTTAGGTATGGTGAGCTAGAATGACTGGTGTGCTTACCGGCCTATCCAATGCATGGAAACGCTTGGGCGCGGCCATGGCACCCGACCACGTGCGATTGTTTACATGGATGCGCTGAAGCTCGCTGCGCGCCTTGCGGAAGGATTTTTGTGGGGATCCGAGGTACTCTTCTGTTTCGTATCACATGCCCTTTCCGTGAAATGCAGAGCTTCGCACCGCGCCGGCCGAGAAACGGAACAGTGTCGATGGATGGTTTATCAAGGGCATTACGAGCTCAGTGCAAGGTCGTTGCTTGCTGAGGTTATCTCTCATTCTTCTAATCTCTCGCAATTGATAATTTGTTGCTTACAACAATGATCATAAGCGATTCAACAGTGGTCGGTCTGTGCATATCGCAGTATTCTCGCTCAGACTTGAGGGATCTTTGCGCTTCGGGGAACCCTTCCAGTAGCATTGGCAATGCGTTGGGCGTTCGCTCGCTGCGCGTGCACAATCTATAAGCAACTTGTACAACTTGTACCCCGCCGAAACGCTGATAGCCTCCTCAGCCAGAATCGAATCCACAACCTGACGCCAAGCAATTGAGGGTTTTAGTAAGGTGGCCTCCATAAATCACTGATTGTAAAGTACGCGTAGACTTGGTTAGACGATGTGCAATGGCTATTCCTTGCAATTTAACTGTGCTTGTTTCATCGCATTCGAAATCGGCTATCGCATAAGGACCGCGTCCAGGCACAAGTATGCCAGGATTGTGTATCGAAGGCGCGAAGGCAAGAGAAGGGCCACTGAAGGACCTCACAGTATGACCCGAGAGAGCATGGTTTCAATAGAGAAATCAGCAGCAACAAATCGTTGGATGTTATATTTTCTAATTTCACACAGTTTTCAGAAACCGTTTCTCTCAGTGATTCACAGGTTAGAGCACAGCGTCGGACCCGTGCGCATTGCAAGAATTATCGAACCTGGTTAGAGTTTGTGATGCGTATTCTTTCGCGTTTTATTAGGGCGGTAAGTGGCCGGGATAAGTAGGGAAGCGCACCAAGTGTGCGGATAAACAGTTTTCGACAGTTTAATCAGGGGTCAGAGAAACCCTCGTCGCTTCGGACACTGACCGGGTGACAAACGTTGGACCGCACAGTGCTTTAGAGACGATTGCCTCATCAAATACCGCGATCATATGTACTAAACCGCATTGTATTTGATGCGATAAAAATTACATCTAAGCATGCGACATTATCTAAGCCACCCGTCGTTTCGTTTGCTTTTCTATTCATCTTGTTCTGAACCCCTTGACTGGTGTACGTACAAGTGGAAAGAAGTTCGGTGATAATGTGCCTGCTCTTCACAGTCACATCATACTGCTTGTTGATCGCTATTTGCAAGAAATGAGACTCCATGCAAGAACCGAAGGAAGTGTGTTTGGGGAACCCACTCATTGTTTTGGCCCGTACAGCCTGTATGTGTACATCTCGGGCTTTTTTTATTGTACACACAATCAAATAAGGCCAATAAAATTTCTTTATATATAACTGGTTTGTTGAATCCCAGTATTCAATAGCAAGCAATGGACGGGCGTCGCTAGAGTTGGAAGTAAGAACGACAAGATAAAAACTTCAATAAAATAAACATTACAGCGTCCTTGTTCCCCGAATATTCACCAGCTGAACGCGTGAAAGTGCGGGTAGTCAGACAACAATACTGGTGATGGAATTTCTGAAGAAAAAAACTAATTTATGGAGCAGCTTCGTTTGCAGCGGACACACAAAACTTTCCCTTAAGAACGAATATGAAAATAGCAGCGGCACTCGGCATGTATCATGATACCTGATAACAGCGAGACGATGTCTTGCTAGAAATGAGATAGATTAGTGAGATTACGGGGGTAACCCTGAATGCTGTATCAAAATACGACGGTATACACTGTATGCGTAGCATAAAATGTGGTGGATACTGCCGAGCGATCTGCCTGCTTGTCTGGCGGCACATGCTGCCCGAGCGGGGCGGGGCGGGGCGGGGCGAGGCGGGGCGCGGGGGGGGGGGCGTTCTGGACAGACTTCATAGGCAACTGTGCTGACATTTGTCTTACAGTGTACGAGCAAAGCCCAGCCTCAGACAGCACAGCGTCCTCCGGGATGCGAAACCGGGTTACCTCCCAGTCTCGGCATGCCATGTCAGCATAAAAGGGCACCTCACATTCTAACACATAGTGACCCCCAGCACCAGGAGGGCCGCCGCAGATTTGCGGCGCCGAGGGCCGCCGCCGCACATAGTGACCGCCCAGCACCAGGAGCGCCGCCGCATCCTGGGCGGCGGCCCAGGAGGGCCGCCGCGGAGTGGCCCGGACTTGACCCCGTTTGGGATTGCTGGTTCTGCTGCAGCTATCTTCCAAAATTTGGGCGGCAGAACAGCTGGACTAGAAAGCATAAGCATGGTATGTTTTCTAGTCCAGCTGATTCATTCTGATTATATACCAACTGTGAAATAGAAAGCTTGTTGCATCGCGAAGAGCCGGGAAAGGGGGAGAGCAGTGACATAAGTGTATAAACCCTGTTCTGAAATCGTACCATTGCCTCTTCGACGAAGGTATAAAAGAGACAGAGTGTGACACAGGATGTGACTTTCTGTCTAAACAGGATCTCACCTTACCCTACGTCTAGTACGATGTTCGCGAGAAGTACATAGTACACCCCGACTTTTGCTTGTCAAACGACGCCATTACATGTTATGAGGTAAATAAGGAGATGTTCTTCAGCTTGCATAATTTGATGTCAAGAATTGGCTTAGGCATCTGACTGATTTTCCCAATACTCTGCATCTATTAGTACATGACGCTGTTTTCGGAAATGGCGTCTTCAACAAAATTTCAGCGTGAGTATGGAAAGATTTGTGTGACTTCAAGAGCGTGTATCACGATGGTCAGTCTGTCGCGCCCAAAAACTTTATACATTGTGCACCAGTGTATCATTGCATTATACGACAAGCGCATCATGTTGGGTTGTACAACAAATGCGTGTAAAAAAATGCTGCAGCGAAAATTTTAACAGCCTTCCACCATGTCTCAAAACGGAAGAGAAGCTGAGTGACTTTTCTTTTAATGTTTCAAGTCGGTCATGGCATATACAGACAAGCAGCAAACAGTAAACGAGTATGCACTCTGCTGTGAATGCAAACTACCTCAAGTATACCTTTATGACTGTCAAAGGCACTTACAAGTACAGTCGACCCCCGTTTATCCGGACTTCATTTATCCGGATCCCGCGGTATCCGGACAAAAGGCACGGGAACGGATTTTCCTCCATGTATTTTGTTCTCGTTTATCCGGACTTCAGCTTCCGGAATCGGACAAGAACTCCAAGGAACGAAAGTAGAAAATTCTTGTAATCCAGCTTCAGTTATCCGGACTACCGTGAGTAAGAGGAGACGCTGACCCCGCATCGTCACCCTTTTCGCTGTGTTGGGGTTGTTCCCGTTACACATCAGGGACCTACATACCTCCGTAGGGGAGACAACTGTGGACGATGACCCCCTTTCCTCTTTGTGTGCGTTGGGTCACGTTGACCAGTCCAGTCATTTGGAAATATCTCGAGCAACTGTCCGGTTCTAGAGGGGAAAACTCCAACCCGAGGGCCTGCTGCTTACGGCCCGTTGGCGGATGAAGACATTCTCCTAGCTGAGCTGCGATCCCTGATGCAGAGGCTCACTGCGACTGCCGTACATGATGCTGCGATTTCTGACTATGTTGACGTTGATAAGGATGATGACGCGTGTGCAGCTATGACTGATGTCGGTGTGATTGCTGCTGTTGCCTCCGATGATGTGCAGCAAGACGGTGCCGATGACATCAGTGAGAAACAAGGCTCCGACATTGACACTTTGCGTCCGCACTGACATTCTTCGAGCAGCGCAACAGCGTGGCTCAACTCCATGCAATTAGCAAAAGTTTGCAGGAATCGAGTGCCTACACTACTATGTAACAGCTGTCATTGACGAGATTTCTGTGTTTTAATTAAACCTTGCTCTGTAGGACGTTTCTATTCGGTCGTTTCATTTATCCGGATGCCCCTGTATCCGGACGATTTCGCCGGGAACGGCACCGTCCGGATAAACGGGGGTCGACTGTACATTCATCTGTACATAACGTATCTGTGTGGAGTACCCAAGGAGACTGGAATGGAATGGCTTTGTGCTATCTCGCAAAACATGTGAGAGCTTCAAACAGAATTGTGCATAACAAAAATATTCTACTCAAGTTACTTTACCTTAAGTGCTTTTGGGAGTAACTTGGTATCTTACAAATACTTTTAAAAGGCAGTATTTAGTATCTTGACTTGAATACTTTTTTTAGTATCTTGTACAAGCTTGGCTCCATGATATATTGCAGCAGTGAAAGTCCACTCTATTCCTCCCTTTTATTTATTTCTTGCTTTTTTTTCTTTGAGCTATATATGGCTAGGCGAACATTCCCTCGAAGAAAGTATTTAACTACAAGGTCACTAATTACCTAAAATTCATTAATTATCCTCCTTAATTAGGGGATTTCGCGCAGAAGCGATGTAGAGAAACGAGAGGTATTCTTTATCCCCCGAAGAAAATTATCTCTCGATTATCCCAAGAAGGAATCGAAAGGCTTTGAAACACTGCCTTTACCCCAACATTCCAAAATGCGAACTCGTCCGTCCGTCGTAATCATATCTCCGAAGCGTGATGTATCAGCACGCCCACATTTTTTTCTTTCTCCCCCTGTATCTGCCAGATTGCTTCAATTTCGGCCATCGCGGGAACTCCCTGGCGCTCCCAGGTGCTCTTTGCGCATGGGGTCACATGGCCGTGAGTGCGCAAGAAGCGGAAGCGGGTCGAGCCCTTGGTAGCCACCTATCGGCAGGCCCGTCGTCACGACCCCGTTTCAGTCGCCGTTCAGCACACCATTCATTCTAGCTCACCATACTTTAGGGTACCTGCGACGTAACCTCCATTTAGCTTCAGCTGACATCAAACGCCTTTCCTATCTAACCGTTGTCCGCCCCCAGCTGGAATATGCTTCCGCCATTTGGCTCCTCAGGCCCTGTTTTTATCTGACGAGACTGAGAAGATTCAAAATGGGGCTGCACGATTCATTACAAATAACTATCACCGTGGCACTAGCATCTCTGGACTAAAACAATCCCTTGACCTTCCACCATTACGTCGACGAAGGGTCATAGACAGCCTCTGTCTTTTCCAGAAGATGTTTCATTCTCCTCTCGCTGCACGACCATACATTGTCCCAGCTCATTTCATCTCTTCTCGTATTGATCATCAATACAAAGTGAGACGTTTCGCCCGTAAAACATTGTAGAGGAGGTGGAGTCCCGACCGGCGATGATGGTATGCCACGGAGAGGCTATGACGGCGGCCTGTCTCCATGGCCGCGCCGGTGGAACTGAGGCCGGTGTTCCAGGCGCGTGGCCATCTTCGTCGTTGTCCACGGCCCGCTACAGTGCTCCCCCCTCAGACGCGGAGCGACGATATCGGGATCGAAGAATCACGTCGACACAGGAGGGAGAAAGCAAGAGTGACCGTGGATGACGCGCACTACTGGACATGTCCATGGGCGGCACAACACAAGTTGCAGGAGTGGTCGATGAGTGGGGCGGGAGGGGCCCAGATGAGGTTCGCCAGAGATGAACGTTGACGTCGTCGGGCGTCAGAGTCGTGTGTCGGAGTCGTGGCCTGGGGTGCCGCAACCGGCACGGGAGCGAGAGCTCGTAGGGTCGATCCCAGGAATAGCGAGGCTGCGTTAGCCGTGTCGGCTGCCGAAACGCCGGCTGAAAACGTGCCGTGGCGTCGGCTGCCGCTACTGCCGAAACCAGCAGGCGAGCACGTTGCTCTGGTGTCGCGGCCGGCAGGGGATGAGCGTCGAGATGAATGAAATTAAGCTGTGGGTCGTGAGTGTGCCAGACGCCGTGGATAGCGCAGGTCGGTCCCTGGAAGCCGTGAAGCGATGGTCGGTGGGCGGATGCGATTATCAGTGAGCGGTCGGGTCGTTGCGGTTCGGTCGGTCGAGCGCTGCGGGTCGGTCGGTCGTGGACATACGCTGTGGACGTGTCGGGCGGGAGGCGAAGGGCGTTCGGGATGTGATCGTGATCGGCCGAGTAATGATGATGACTTCCAGGTATAGCGTGCCGTGGCAGTGCTTGTCGATGGTGTGGTCAGAAATTTGGGATGGTGAGGAGCCTAATTGCGCCGAACATGGTGTTCTTCGTTCGGGTCACCAAATTTAGAGGAGGTGGTGTCCCTCTACATGAGTCCCGACCGGCGATGATGGTATGCCATGGAGAGGCGATGACGGTGACCTGTCTCCATGGCCGCGCCGGTGGCGCGTGGCCATCTTCGTCGTTGTCCACGGCCCGCTACAACATCAAGGTTCAGTTGCTTGGAATAACCTCTCACACGACATAGTGTCCCTCGTTTCACCCACTCGCTTCCACGAGGCTCTTGATCAGCCCATCTCATAATCATTCGAAACAGGGTTTTTCTTTTCCACCTTCTCGACCATCCTTGTTAATTGTTGAATTGTTAGTTAATACACGACTACTAAAGTGATTATGCCGTATTTATGTAATCATGTATTTGTTATAACATGTATTCCTCTTTCAATGTTTTATTATCGTTGTATTGCTGCCTCACCTACTCACCCATGTAATGTCCTTTTAGGGCCTTTGGGTTATAAATAAATGAAATGAAATGAAACCGGAGACAGCCTAATTGGAGGCAATCGTTATTTGGATCCACCCTCTTTTTTTAAAAATCCTCAAACGAGCACGCACTCATAAATCAACAAATTTTGATACGCAGACAGAAGTACGCACTTCTCGAGCGCAAACAGTTACTATTATAAGTTATAAGTTACTATTATAAGTTAATGATAATGAATGGGGAAATTCGCCACGTGCACAAGAACAACATGACTTTCGTTTTATATGTGCTGGAAAGCGGTGGTGGTAGTGGAACTGGGAAAGCGGTCCATATCAGGCCGACAGATCAGCGCTTACTCCAATCAGCTCCTTCGCTACAAAACACGTGACCCACTGACGCGAACGCCTGTCGCACTTTTTTCGCTCGAGAAGTGCGTGGTTTCGGTTTCGGATAATTTCCATAGTGATCTACATCGCAAAGTACGTCCTCGTTCCAGAATATTTAAAAAAGAAGATGGATTCAAATAATGGCTGGCTCCAGTTCTTCTATCTTGCATTTCCCCGGAAGCATTAATTAATAAGTTAATTATAAGTTAATTAATGAATTTTAGGTAATTAGTCGTCCAGTAGTTACAAACGATTTCCGACAGGATGTCCGCCTTGCCGCATGCCGCATATAGGTAGTTCTCAAAGCTTTATTATAAAAAGATCCTCTCAATCAGTGGTTCCCAAACTTCGCCGCCCCGCGGCCCATAACAGTATAGAAGGCCTCGTCGCCCCCCTCTCTCTCTCTCTCTCTCTCTCGATTTCCCTCGTCGCAATGGCGGACGACTTCCGATCTTAGTGCATGAACATTAGTCAAAACGGTACACTGACGTTGTATTTGAGCTACATTCAGAGAAAGTACTCTGAGCCAAAATGTCTTGCACAACTGCATACTTCGTTCACCGACAACGCACGCGAAAGCTTTTCTTACGTCTTTGGCGTCCGCTCTAATTCGAGAAGACACCTGCACACTGCGCGGTGCACCGTGAAGACGTGTATGTCCGTGTATGCCGCGATAGATGCAGACGCTGTGGCCTTTAGTGGGAGTAAGTGCACCTCACGACATAGATTTTGGACCTCGTGCACAAGTGAAAGCAGGTGTAAAAGCGAGGCTGTGTGATGTATCGAAAGCGCCGTGTACCCCGCATGCGAGCGCATTTATGAGAAACCTTCGAGTTTCCCTCCCCCGGGCTTCCTGGTAACGCAGAATAGCGTTGCATTTTTCTTAAATCGGCGGGTCGCGAATCACACTTTGGGGACCGCTGCTGTAAATAATAAAAAGAGAACGCCCTGTATGCTTTCTCTAGAATACTGACCCCAGAGAAAAATTTGAGGGGGATTAATGTAATTAAGACGATTACAATGGTTAGCATTAGATGTTCGTCTTGTTTCTAATTGCTTCCATATGCATCTTATATGTTTTATATACTTTGTTATGTATTGTTATGTTCATTAAAGGTTCTTCGATGAACTTTTAGTCTGCGTGTTCGATTGCATAAACGCTACTTTTTCGGAAATTTAGCTACGAAGACAGATGAGAGTAATTCTATGCTTGTATGACTTGTATTCTCCGCTCTTTCGTGCATACAGAATGCATATGTAGACATTACCTAGACACAACAGGACAGACATATTTCTTTACAGTGACCGAACCATTTATTTAGAGAATTTGTTTCTTCTTACTTCTTTTTTCTTACTGCTTCTTACTTCTCACTTCTTTTTGTTCTTACTTATTTGCTCTTTCTTAAAGTAGATCGTTCATATTGAAGGACCACAAGCCATCAACTTCAGCTTCTGGGCGCTTCTGATCGTTTAATGCGACTACTATTGCCTTGTGGTCCGTGAAATGGCAACTGATGTACTGGACGTGTTGGATCGCTCCTTGACTATGGAAGGCCAAATCAATGCACGTGTTGCGACTTGTGTGTTGCGACGTTTCATACTCAGGCTTGCGGCGCATAGCCTAAGCGTTCCGTTGCTTCCGCTGCTTTGCTGTTGAAGGAGAACCACTAGCAGAAAGTCAGGGATCCATTGCAGAACGACACACGACATGATACACAAACTCAGCCGCTCGCGAAAATCTCGGAGATCGCACGAGACACGTCTGAACACGTTCAGAGACGAGGCGCAAATGAAGACGCCTCCAGCTGCCGTCGCTCGGCGCCCTTCCGCTTCCACGTGACTGAGAAGAGTGAATCAGCCAGGGTGTCGGAGCGAACCGAAAACCAGAACCGAAAACCGAAAAAAAACGCTATTTTGGTGCGAACCAGAACGGAATCGAAACCGTATACGTGTTTTTCGCTTAGGAGGGAAACCGAAAAATGTATTTAATGGTTTTCGGTCCAAGAAAAAACTTCGCCGGACTACGAATAGGCGAATGAAACTGATGTCGTGTGTTCTGAAGTTATGTCATGACGAGGGTTCGGTTACGGTATATACCATATTACCCTTAGGCAATATATAGTTGGTAGTAATATAACATACTAGCAATATATAGTCGGTAATAATGTATGTCGCGCAAATAGAATTAGAAGTACATGTGACCGGTTGTGACTCTCTACCAATGTGCCGTAGTGTTCGTTTTAATTTCATCCGCCCAAACTCTCCTCAATTAAACAGCGACCCAAGGGGGCTGCGTAACGGCTTCTCTATCGATAATGTCGCGCAAAGCGTCCCTTGTTTGAGAGCAGTGAAGTTGAATACATTTACGTATCCGCGAGGGCAAGCGCATGCGAACTGGCGCCTCTTTTGTGGACAGGACACGAAGAAAAGAAAACGGAGCCGTCGAGCGCATTTGTGAGTGAAGGTGTTCCTCGATTTGCGTTGTACACTTGCGGTGGTGCTTGCTGGCAAGGAAGCAGCAACCGACATTCGGATGGGACGCGATCGCACCAATCCAGCAAGAAAGTACTTTACGTATGACGTCACGACAAAGAAGTCCGTCTGTATCATGCGCTTCAAGAAAGCAGAACGCCTATTTGGACAGTCACCTACAGGAACCAGGAGCCACCAATTTCACTGCTGCCTATTAATATTAAATACCATGTATGCGGAATAAAGGGGTTTACATTTTGCAACATTTTTTTTCTGGGAATGAATATGCACACCAGAAGCGGAACCAGTTAAAACCGGTATGAACCGTTATTTTTTTGCTCCGGAGCAGAACCGGTACCGGACCGTTTATGACAGGACCGGAACGAAAACCGGAACGAAAAACGTTTCGGTTCGACACCCTGGAATCAGCTTGAGTAGCGCAGCCTGATTCACTCTTCTCCGTCACGTGCCGCACTGTACACGGGCACCTCAGTCACCGCAGGCTTTTCTTCAAAATGGGGCTTCTAATGCTAACGCATTAAAACGAAGCGCGGTGGCTGGGGGAGAAGAGAGGGGGAGAAAAACACACAAAATAAACATTAAAAAGAAAAGATTAAAGATGAAAGAAAGGAAAACAGTCAGTGCAGCACATGACGTGGCGCGAGAAAGCCCGATGAAAGGGAGGACGCAAGACCCGAATCCTGCAGGAAGCGGAGCAGGGTTGTGCGACGGCCCACTGGGTAGGCCGAAGGATGGGACTAAGGAGGGTAGCCATAGACATCGTGCTGCACCCAAGCTGCGGTGGCAGGGCTTGCCTATGCTAGCAGCACGTATACGCGTAGGATTATTGCAGCAAAGTTTGCAAAGTCGAGCGCAGCGCCCTTTCGGGCCCAATCACCCTCGGATCCAACTGCGGATCAGCGGGTTCTGCACGGTGTTTCAAGCGGTATGACGCCAATGGAAGCTACAAAACGCGTAGGAAATCCACACGAAAAGCGGTGTATCTTGCCAAGTGCGAACAATTCGAGACCATGCATTTGAAAGTGCCGCCGTCGTCTGCTAAACTACCGCGTGTTGCATGTTTTGGTGTGCTGATGTAGCCGCTCACTCTCGCCACCTGGCCCACAAAAACTCGTCTATGGAGTACAAAAATTTCGATTGCGGATATCAATGGACCGGAAAGTGTCAAACCAGGGGGTTTGACAACACGAACAGGTGACACATTTCACGTGACGCGCTGAGGTCCGCACCACGCGACTTTTGAAGAGGCGCTGAGTGGCGACGCCATTACATCAATTTCCTCTGAGCAAACGCTTGGCTTTACTTGCAGCTATTATCCTGTCGGAAATTGAAATCCAGCACGGATACTAGATCCCCTCTAGACTCGTTGATCCCTTTGATTCCTATATTGGGCAGGCTCACAGATCCGGACAATGTGCCAACCAAAAAAAGAAAAGGATCTGGAGCAGATCTAAATCAATTTTATTACGAAGTTTATCAAAGGTGGATCAACAATGGTTACGATCAGATCAACCTTGTATCCTGTTCTGTGCATATATTTGATCAAAGCGCGATTCGAACCGGAGCAGAGTCGAAATACAGTAAGAAAAGTTTATCCGAGTGTGGTCCAGGTTTTATGCTGTTCGGATCTATGACTGGTGTGCGATCGTGTCCCAGATGAAGATGAGAACCTGAATATTTTTAGATCCTCTGAAAGAAATGGGGAAAGAAAGAAAGGCAGGCAGGTAACTCAAGAATTGTTCGGAAATTCGTTGGAAACCTCTAGGTGAGGATATGTTTATTGTGAAGGAACGAAGGGGTTTGTGACACTCCTACTGACTGGCTGTACTATGGCCCTGTTTCGCCAACGCTCGTTAACTTTGAACAGAGATCAAGGGTTGCTAAAACTTGAAGTTAACACTCAATTATTTTTACAATTGTTAGTTGGTGACGTGATGAATGTTTCAGTGACAATAACTCGCTTTAGTAAGGCAGAGCTAAGCGTCCGTTGATTTCGATTCAAATGTTAACCGGAGTTGGCGAAATCGGGCCTCTGTCTTGTATATTCATTTAACGTATACATACTCTACACAGAAGTAAATCCAAATCAGAGAATACATTCATATCAGTTATTGTGCGCCGAAGGCTCGTAGAATGTTTGAGATGGACCGGACAAAGCACCTCCACCGGGCAGCGCAGCGCCTGATGGTAACATGGTGAGTTAATGTTTGATTTTACGAGACAGAATGGCTAAGCGTGACGTTGGGCAATGTCGTCGTTGTTGCCGTTACAATATCAAGGCCGCAGGATGCGTTAGAAAGAAAAAAAGAAATAGCGAGGGAAAATAAGTTGTCTGTCCATAACCTTCGCATTTTATGCATCCTCCAATAGCGGCATAGAAGACGTTTTTTGTCGACCTTGGTGTACAGTATTCTGCATTATATTCTGGTATGTTGACGACACCGCGATGTCGGCGTAGTGTAATTGGCAGCACAGCTGACTGGCAACCAGAGAGATGCGGTTTGGAGTCCCGCCACCGGTACTGGCTGACTTCTCGTTCTGCCGTCTTTCAAACAAAAAGTACGAAATTCTATTGCATCTCGTGGCGAATCCGGATGGTCAAAATGTGGCAACACGAACTAGCGCTCGGAAATTGCTAGCCTGGCGCTGGCACCCGGTCACGTGAATGCTCAGTGAGTGAGGAATAAGTGTTCGGAAGCTAGCGGCGTTAGTCGCTTGGACCACGCTAGGGGCATCGCGGTCTCTCGTGTTCCAGTTCCGTCGTCTGCTAACTTCGACGTACAGACGTGGCGGCAACGGATATGGTTGGCCAACCCGCTGCCCGGCTGTACCGAGGCCCCGCGAGAAAAGAGCTAGTATGGTAGAGCTAGGAAAGCGCCTCGAGAACACGCGCGATTGCCACGTTTTGACATAGACAACGCAATTTCTCAGAATCTTGCAAAGAAAGCTGCCATGAAATGACCACACGAATTCGTCATGGGTATTACTGACATCAGTATCAAGCGCACATTTATAATTCATCTGTCCCGACGCTTGCAGATGGAACAGGCGCAGCTCCCCCAACATAGCAATATACATGCGCCACAATATTCTGGCGCACTGCAAACGTTCGCGCAATTCGCGGTCACCCGTCCCGCCGGCGCGCTCCGCTGCTATGCTCAGCTGCTACGCTCGAAGGCGGCCTTGCAATGG
Organism: Ornithodoros turicata; assembly: GCF_037126465.1. NCBI lineage: Eukaryota > Metazoa > Arthropoda > Arachnida > Ixodida > Argasidae > Ornithodoros > Ornithodoros turicata. The sequence continues at coordinate 28,950,118 of NC_088205.1, forward strand.
GAAGTTGCGTTTATGCCAATTAACAGCGATACAGAATAAACATTTTAAGATGTCATCGTCTAACACGGAAGGACAATATGGAAACATGAAGGGTGCTAAAAGGACATGTGCACCCTTCCCAAATGAATTAATTTTAAAGGGCCACTAAAATGTTGGCGCACCCAGGATCAGCGGGGGGGGGGGGGAGGACGAGTTTTCGTATCGAGCCCCCCCTATCATGGAATTCTGGCTACGCAACTGGGTACAGTGCTGGTACAGTGCTGTGGTAGGAAGACGTCAACGATCGCTCAAGATTTTTAAAGATTATGCGCGATATGACAGACAAGATTAGTAGTGGTTACGACAGCATAACCATTAATTGCCGGTTTGGGTTGACTGCCCCAGCACGTAGCTCATGTCGCGGTGGTTAACTTACCCACTGGGTTGTTTGCAGAATCTCGGCAGGGTTATAACAGTCAACTAAGCCTGGTGCCTTGGCCTAAGTCATTTAAGTTATTGATATTGACATACTGATTACCAATCAGGAGAGGCGAATACACGTTCATCAGCAAACGATGCTTCATGGTAGTTGGATTGGAATGGTGCGATTCTAAGCCCGCGTTCTTTATGTAAAAGGCGCGTTATCGTTCATAGTAGTATAGATCGGTGGTCAGACTCGACCCTAGGTGCCTGGTTCGAACCCTGACAGCGTCTGGGCCGACTTCGCTCGCATATTTTTTGCCGCGCGTGGCGGGCGGCGCGAGGGTGGAGGCGCTTATCGGCGGGCGGCGCGTGTGCGGAGTGTTGTCCGCGCGCTTACCGGCGGGGGGAGGGCTGCGCGTGCGCTTACCTTCGCACATTTTTCAGCCTGGGCCGACTTCGCTCGCATATTTTTTCCCGCGCCCGGCGGACGGCGCTCGGGTAGAGAGTTGTCCGTGCGCTTATCGGTGGGGGGAGGGATGCGTGCGCGCTTACCCTCGCACATTTTGCAGCTTGGGCCGACTTCAATCGCAATTTTTCCCGCTACAACAGGTGTACAGTATGCGGTTTACATACAAACATAGACATGCAAAAGATAGCCATACACAAAAGTACAAGTTGAAATATATTTATTAATGCCAATAGTGCTGGGAATTGTAATGCCAATAGTTGTGCCAATTGTGATGCCAATCAGGTGAAAGAGAAAAACCCAGCCGAAAAACCTTCGCAACCTGAAACACAAGAAATAAAACACAAGAATGTACATGTGAAGAATTCGTTATATCCAGTCCTTAGATTCTGAAAGATAACATAATATCAACATTCATCACATTGCTTACCAGTTGTTATCTTAGGGAGCCCCGCACCAACGACCTGAAAGATAACTTATTATTATATGAATACGAAGTATTATTATTATTATTCACATTCAATAATACGTACAATACTGCGGCCACACTGGATAATTTGAAAAAGATACATTTTAATATCAACAATCATACTCCAATTATAGCAACAATAATCTGAAAGAGAATCTAATTTAATATCATATTCTACTTTCAATAATTCATACACTGAGACGGCGGTGGACCCCCAAAATCTGAAAGAGAATCTCCTTTATAATCATACTCTACTTTCATTACTACATACAATACTGAGGACACATTGGTTAATCTGAAAAAGGTACATTTTAATATCAACAACCATACTTGAATCCATGGAAGACCATGAGACATGAACGACAAGAACGACACGAACACAAGAGGTAATAATATCTATAGCATTACATTTAATAAAGAAGATATTCTTAATCAATACGATTACAATCAAAATTACAAATTTCATTATAAAAATATACGTGACCTATACGTGACCACCATAGTGAAGCTTTAATTACACGTTCTGATAGATGTATGTAATTAATTGTGAACAGCAGAGACCCTGGAAGACCATGAGACACGAACGACAAGAACGACACGAACACAAGAGGAAATAAAGTCTATAACACCGCATTTAACCAAAGAAGATATTCTTAACCAAACAACAGAGGAGAATAATCTATCATTTAACTATCATAAAATCATCCTCGTGACTTAATCTAGTCGAACACCATACAGTTTTCGTTCTAAGAGACACTACAAACCTTACTTTGTTTTATGAATGCAACACAGAAAATAGATATATATTAAAAAATGAGCTTCACCGCATAGCACGCCCCTAGCCAACAATCAGCTCTAATAATATCTGCCCTGATTTGTTGAAGACGGGAGGCGTACGCCTGTTTTGGGACAGTTATGAACATTTCGAGCGCAATAGGGAAGATAAGTTCATTATTCCAACATTACACAACTTTTAGTTAGTCAATTAGTTAAGTGAATAGCATAGACATAAGGAAATAATGAGAAACAACACAATCAACAGCTAGCATTAATAGAGAGCCAAATCTGCAGCTCCTAGCCAACACGTAAACAACAGATACATGCAGAAATATAATAGCGAAACAAACTATCAAAACAAGGAACATTACAATCTAATACTGTGAATAGCACAGACTTAACGCTGAAGAACAGAGGGACACTCTAAGCGGCGCCACGTAAACAGGAACAGAGGAAAATAATATATCATTGAACCATCATAATATCATCTTCCTGACTTAATCTAATTGAACACAATACAATTTTCATTCTAACGAACGCTACAAACCTTGATGGAGGTATCCAAGACATAGAAAATATGCACTGTTTTCATCTCGGTTTTCACTCTTTTTGCTCAAAGCCGGGATACTTTATGTCTCTATCTATATGACAAAAACGAAGCAACTCCCATGCTTTATCACTCGAAGGGTTGGGGGCCATATTCATTCCTCCAGCAAACAGGGCGCTCTCGATGTCAGATAAGATAGTTCAAAGGCGATATATTTTATTGTGCAGCGCAAATAGATGCCGATATTATTTATTTATTTCACAGTCCCCCAAGGGTCCTAATGGACATTACATAGGGGTGGGAATACAGTGATAATTAACAAAGGAATGTTAGCTATACACAGGTATACAATACTAAGGTGTGATATGTTACAACAAACAATACATAGACATGACATGCATACAGAAAAATGTATAAATACAATAAAACAACACTATATACATTGACGTGAATGGTGATCATGGTATAAGAGTGAGAATTTGCTTACGGAAGGCAGAGTTTTCTTCGATGAGTGCGAGGTTAGTGGGGAGGTCATTCCATTCGATGGCAGTGTTACAAAAGAACGATTTTGAGAACAAATTAGTGTTGCATTTGAAGCGTTTAATTTTGTTGGAGTGGTCAATGCGTGGGAAAATAACTTTGGAACGAGAGATGGGACATTGGGCTGGTGGAAATGAGTGGAAAAATTCGTGGAATAGCGATACCTTCGTTATTTTGCGCCGGTGTTCCAGAAGAGAAAGACCAAAATTGTTTTTTTAATGTTGTTACTGACGTAAGTGATGAGTAATCGTTAGCGATGAAGCGAGTTGCTCGGTTTTGAATAGATTCAAGCGAATCGATAAGGTATCGTTGTGGACGGTCCCAGATGGCGGCGGCATATTCGACTCTTGGTCGTACAAGCGAGAGATAAGTTAAGATGAACGTAGCAGGGAGTAGGCAAGCTAGCTGGTGTTGAATTGATATTAACATTGCCTTGAGTTTGAGGGGAAAACACAGGACGAACACAGGACGAGATGAACAGATAGACTCACGAACCAGCAATGAAGCTTTAATACAGAAAGGGCAAGTGAGACAGGGTAAAGAGAAAGTGTAAACTCCGGCGTCTCGGCGTAGGTGAATATGAGGCGCGTAATACGAACCTCTTAACGGTCGGTCGTAACATCGATAACTGCACAAGGGAACGTGTGTGATTGCAAAGAATGGAAAGATATTCCAAAGCAGTACACATTGCAAAAAGGACAATAAGAAGTAAAAATATTGGTAACAGTAACAGTAAAATATATGGAAATATAAATATAGCAAAACTCAGAAGTGAATAAGGTACGGAATAAAATGTGTTTGAGTCTCTCCCATGGAATTAGTCAAGATTAAAGAAGTTATCCGGGGCTAACAGGGCTAAGGAGAGTGACCAAGCCTTCTGGGATGACAATGCTAGGTTGGCTCACACATCCTTTTGTAGTTGCTATTAGAGAGGATTCTAGTAGAGTGCGGGACAGCTTGTCATTACAGGAGATTAAACAGTTGGTTCCGGGAAAGTCTGCCGAACAATCGGAACAGCCCTCCAGATGTTTAAAAAGTTCAGAAGTACTTGATTTGTTTTTGACATTATTAGCATGTTCCCGAAGTCCATCGTTGGGCGTTCAGGGTTTAAGGGTTTTGGGGGTTTAGGAGATTTTGCAGGTGTGTATATATTGCATCCGACTGGAAGCCAGCTTCTTTGAGGCGGCTGATTTGTTGTGACACAGCGGTAGGGACTTTATGGATACAGGATTTTTTAACAGCAGAACCCAAGACGGAATTGATTACAGCTGTCTTTATGGCTTTGGGATGGCAACTCCACCTTGACAGTAGCGGTCGGGTCAGTACGGCCATACTCCCAACACAAAGCTGGACTAAGGATGAAGGTTACGTCTAGGAAACGTAGACGGCCGTTTGAGGGGACTTCTGAAGTAAAGACCAATTCAGGACAAGTCTTTTGAGCACAGGCTACGAGTTCTGTTATGGAGTCTGAATGAGAGGCTAAAATAATTATATCATCAACGTATCGTCGGACAAGAGTTGTGCCACGACATGATTTGGAATAGGACGATAGTGATCGGTCGAGTGCGGAAAGGTAAATCTCGCTAAGCTTAGGTACGACAGAAGAACCAATGCAAATTCCCTTTGATTGTGTGAAAAGACTACGATCAGCAAAATCTCCTAAATCCCCCAAAACCCTTAAACCCTGAACGCCCACTGAACCGCCGCGTTTTACCACGGTATTTCACATGCCTTAGGAAAATTTGCAACCTCGCAAGGAATCAGAGTAGCCTACTCTGTTCACAACAAGCTGTCCACCCTAACACCTTTCATGAAATCTGGTCAACACCAGCGATGCACCACCATCCCACACAAAAAAGTTCGTAGACTGCAAAAAGTCGTGCGTGTACCGTATACCCCTTCGGTGTGGGGGTTCCCATTGGCCAGAGTGGCCGTTGCCTGAACGATAGCCTTCGGGAACATGCTAATAATGTCAAAAACAAATCAAGTACTTCTGAACTTTTTAAACATCTGGAGGGCTGTTCCGGTTGTTCGGCAGACCTTCCCGGAACCAACTGTTTAATCTCCTGCAATGACAAGCTGTCCCGCACTCTACTAGAATCCTCTCTAATAGCAACTACAAAAGGATGTGTGAGCCAACCTAGCATTGTCATCCCAGAAGGCTTGGTCACTCTCCTTCATCCCGGCCACTCGCCCCGGATAACTTCTTTAATCTTGACTAATTCCATGGGAGAGACTCAAACACATTTTATTCCGTACCTTATTCACTTCTGAGTTTTGCTATATTTATATGTCCATATATTTTACTGTTACTGTTACCAATATTTTTACTTCTTATCGTCCTTTTTGCAATGTGTACTGCTTTGGAATACCTTTCCATTCTTTGCAATCACACACGTTCCCTTGTGCAGTTATCGATGCTACGACCGACCGTTAAGAGGTTCGTATTACGCGCCTCATATTCACCTACGCCGAGACGCCGGAGTGTACACTTTCTCTTTACCCTGTCTCCATTGCCCTTTCTGTATTAAAGCTTCATTGCTGGTTCGCGAGTCTATCTGTTCATCTCGTCCTGTGTTCGTCCTGTGTTTTCCCCTCAAACTCAAGGGAATGTTAATATCAATCATAAGTTAAGAGTTTTAAGTGTGAGGGGGTCATCTTCAAGTTACGTCTGATGAAGCCAAGTGAGCGATTAGTATTGGCAGTGATGTAATCAATATGTGTATTCCACGTTAGGTTGGCAGAAAGATAAACACCGAGGTACTTGTAAGAATGTGCAGGCTAGAGGGGTGTGTTACGAGGGTGGTTCCATAAGTTTCCGGCCCGACCAACTTTTAAAGGGTCTCTGACCAGAAGCTGAAGAGCCTTTTCCGCAGTCGCTACCGATAGAATACAGAAAAGCAACTTCACATACGAAAATGCATGCCTCAACACCTCGTAGTTTTCGTAAACTCGAATTTTGAACATCGCGGTTCACGCCGACGCTGGCACACCTAGCGTCAAATCAAGAAAACGTCCGCATATATACAAAACTCATCTGGTCATCCCACTGGGATGACGTCAATCGCCCATGCAATCAGAGCGCAGAATGCCGTCAGGTGATCTAGCACTACCACAACTTTCAGCAAGAACCAACATTTCTACGCCGATATACTGTTGTCACAATGTCTGGAAATAAAAAGTATGTATATACTTCGAAATCTGCCACCTGTTTTATAACTGCGATAATCCAATTAGCGACTTCCGTGGAAAGAGGAGCTACGAGGCTACGAACTACGACGACTTTCGGGATCCAGCGCGCTGTTTCACAGCGTTAGTGTAGTGTGTGTATTTCCAAGTTTTCTTTATTTATATCGTTTGGAACTACGACCAATTTATCGAGGTACACAGACTTCATTTGACATGCCTCGGTTGTGTCGTCAAAGCGAGATTTCTCGGCAGGCATTCAGTTCCGTACGATACTGCGCGTTCAATCGCAGCGGCAGGTATGGTTGGCAGCGGATTTTGCCAATCGTATTTGAAGAATGCAGACTATGAGACGGACCCCTCAGTTTAAGTACAAAGAACCTCCTCCTACTGCAGTCCGCAGTGCTTTCCTTGAATCTATCTTCCAAGACTGTTGCATTTAGACGTGACGAGGTTAGTGTCTTCTGTATAATTTATACAGTGATTACTCTCCTTGTGAGAATTACGTTGTGGCATGTACATGTTAGGAGACCATTTACGCAACAAAGAAAAATAAGGATTAAAGAAAATTGAAGTTTACGCACTAAATCAAAAGACTACTGTACAATTCCGAGTGTTGTTCAGAATTCAGCCATGCCAATGCAGTAAGCAACATCCACAGTACGTAAAATGAAGCTGTGTATTCCGCATCTAGGTGTAACATTTTAATTGTCACAGCAGTGTGCACCAATGTAGTTCATGACTTCCTTGGACAAGATGTGGAACCAAATGTTGGAAATACAAGACAGGGATCAGGTACAAGTTTTCTTCTATTTGTTTTCCTTATAATATGCAACATACTGCACACAGTAAAGAAGGGCTCTGGATTTTAAACCAACGCACTTGAAATCCTTAGTTTACCTCAAGCTGTACTATGTTGTCTAATCTGGGGAAACACCACAGAGGCCAACTACGATAAAATTACAGTGCACACAAAAAAAAAAAAAGAAAGAAAGCCTGGTGTATGACAACCATGTCTACAGTTGCAATGTGCTGAACCCTTGTTGTTGTCTTTGCCACTGGTTACAACATCACGTTTCAATGGGTCCCTGGCCACGTAGGCGTGTATGGAAATACCCGAGCAGACGCAGTAGCGAGACGCGCTGGGTCTGATGACACTTCGGCCCTGGCACCTCTGCCGCTTACAGCCTCAACATGCCGTCTATACATACGCCGTCGGTGTGCCACATGTGCTCAGCAGTTCCGTGCCGAAACAACGACTTACAACTCATTCCTACGGTCTATCGACCCATTGATGGAGTTCGTCATCACTTGCCACCGCAGCCGTAAAGAAGAATCCCTTCTCCACCGCCTACGTCTCAATGTTGCCCGTACACCCTCACTTCTCTTCAAGATGGGTCGGCTAAATTCACCAAACTGTAATGTCTGTGGAGTGGAAGCGGACATCCCACACCAACTCCTGTATTGCCAGCAGCACCTTCAACATAGGGACACCCTCCGTTGCCGTCTGCTCCAGATTGGTTGTAACGACTTTTCGTTGGCCGCTCTTCTTGGCCCCGTCTTGCACCCCAACCAGTGGGCTGTCACTGCCGCTCTCCTCGGTTTTCTCCGAGTCTCAGGACTCGTGAACTGCCTGTAACGTTGTGCTAGTGTTTATTCTCTTCTTTCTTTTGTTTCTCTTTTCTTTCTTTTTGTTTCTCTTTTCTTTCTTTCTGTTTCTCTTTTCTTTCTTTCTGTTTCTCTTTTCTTTCTTTGTGTTTCTCTTTTCTTTTCCTTTCCTTTCTTTTTGTTTCTTGTTTTCTTTCCCTTTCCTTTCTTTTTGTTTCTTTTCTTTTCCTTCCCTTTCGTTCTGTTTCTTGTTTTCTTTCCCTTTCCTTTCTTTCTGTTGCTTTTGTTGTTTTTCCTTCCTTTTCTTTTTCGTTTGCCCCTTCCCCCTTTTTTTTCGGAATAGCAAGCCGGCTCTTTGCCTGGCTAACCTTTCCTTTCTTTTTTTCTTAATAAACATATCCCCCCCCCTTGTTGCAAAGAGGCCCCTCAGGGGTGCCACTACAATCAATCCATCCATCCATCCATTCAGCCCCTCAGCTCCTTCAAGACATGCAAAATACAGTAGACAAAGTGTTCACTTGGAAATCAGACATTTACACAAAATTGCCTTGCAAATTCAGGATCTTTTAGCGCCATCCCAAACACTTGCCATTACGGTATGAAATCCATCACTGTACCACGTTACAAGGTTCCACTGTTACCGACCAACTACAGAAATCAGCAGAAACCGTTCCTTTTCCGAATTTTTTTTTTTCAGCTGATTGGAAATACCTTCCTGTGCCCAGTTTCCGAACAGAGTTACACAAACTTGTTGAAGTGTTATTAGAGACAGGCCACTCTTATGTATTTGTGTGTGTGTGTGTGTGAAAATGTGCACAGCTCGGTGCAATTGTGTATTTTATTTATGTGGCTGTGATTTGCTGTATGCTCGTAATGGTAATATCTCAGTTATCGCACACTGTATTGGTGCTAGACACCTCATCAGGCTGATGCTTTCGTGCCTGGTAGCCTCATTTAATTTTCTATGAAATGAGACCCTCATAAATTTATATGGCTTTTTTTAACAATGTTAGGGTGATGACTTCATGGAAGTAGAAGGAACAGGAGAGGAAGACATCTGGCAATGGTCATGACAGTTGTCCGTCAGGTACGGGACCAATTTCTTTTATAAATGTGGTATACAGCGTGAAGTTGTTACCAACGAAATGTTTTTTTGTTCCCTTTAAAGGAATCTAAAGGTGGTGAGCACGCGTAAGGACTTGACATATCTCAATGCAACTTAGACCTGCCTGCTGCACATGAGATGTGTGACTCTACTTACACACACAAGCTTCTGCAGGTTCGATGCATGTATATTTTGAAACATGAAAGACAGAGTGCTAAAAATATATCTGAGGTGAAAAATTGAGCAGTTCATTGCAGTAATTCTATCGATTTGTTTTCAGCATTTTGGGAAATATATAGTGATGGCAAGATTACCTGTGTTGTACTGCCAGACCATCTGCTATTGGAGTTCCATGTCCTAGTTATTATATATAATAGCTGTTTGTGGCTATTACATATTTATTATGAAAGTTTTGTGCCTGTGAGTTCCTGCAAATGTGCTCTGCGGTGATCATACTGGACAGAGAGCTATGCCTGTCTAATAACAGTGACTAATGTTCTCCTGCCCATAAACATATTCCTAGGGCACATCCGCACCCTTGGAAGTCACTGAAGAGGCGTGTTAGCTTAGCTCAATTGGTAAGGGCCCTGGATCGGTAATACAGAAGATGTGGGTTCAAGTCCTACTAGTGGCTAACCTTTCCAGTGACTGCCTTCTTTCATCATTCATTTCTTAGGCACTTGATGCTTTGTATGTATTTGTCTTTTCTATGTGTTCCAGTCTCAGAACATAAACTGCCACGTTCAAAAGAACTGGAATATGCCTCTGCAATCTGGAACCCATCCCAACATCTCTTAATCGACAAAGTTGAATTTGTACAGAACCGCACGGTTTGCTCGTGATTATCATCCTTTTTCCAGCGTCTCAGCCATTAAAGCCAAACTCTTTCTTACTCCTTTGATTACCAGATGAAAGGTATCAGGCCTGGCGTTCTTTCATAAGTTATATTACGGTCACCCTCTTCCCCACCCTCACCCCACTTACTGTCAATCCCCTCACAAGTTACTTCCAAGACTTGATGACCCGCACAAAGTACTTGCTCCACCTACACAAACAAAAAAATTCCTCTACTCTCCGCACCAGCTGATGGTGTCAAGCTGGAATGACCTTTCTGCCCACATAGCACCAGAACAAAATGTATCGTGATTTATTTCCAAGTGCTATGATCATTTTCAGATCGAATGGATTTCTTTGTGGTGAGTGAACGAATTTTGTGTATTTTTGTGTACATCATTTTCGTATTTTTTTTATACAAACCTCCCCCCTTCACAAGGGTCTTTAAAGTAAACAAATGAAATGAAGAACTTCGCGATACTTTCATAGTTGGTGCATTTTTAATGCATATTTTAAAACAGTGGCTGCTAAAAATGTGTCAGACACCGTTACAAAGGCTGCCGTCTGTATCAGGTGAATCATGATTTTTCCCAGAAGCCCAATAATGTATGACGCTCCATCACATATGCTATTTTGGAACAATCTCTGCAGACATATTATGAAGATATTATCTGAGTGCCACAATAAACTATATGAACCACATTTCATGTTACATCATCTTTGACTACAACATGCCTATTTGAGCAGCCCAATATACAAAGATTGGTTCCTCGAGGTCTACATCCTACTCGAACTGGGTGCGCACTTTGCACACAAAAGGAAGATTGAGAATGAAAAAATGGTTAGGAAGCAAGCGCGCTGGGGTTTTACATCATGCATGGAAGATTCAGGTTTTCGATAGTCAACTTGTGTAGTGAGCACTTCTGGAGGACTGAGAGCAGGAACCGGAGGTCACACACAGGGTAACCTGCATAACAGTCTGATTTACTTCCACATAACGATCATTAAAATACTTGAGGTGCTTAATTGGGTGCTATCAGACAGTAAGAGTTCTAACAACACTTACGACATATTGACTGAATGGGTGGACAAAAGGGTTTGTCAGAACAGGATTGCATTTGTGTCTGTGGTGGAATTGAGAGCCCAATGTACGAGGGTGGTTCCATAAGTTTCCGGCCCGACCAACTTTTAATTGTCATAGAGACGAAACAAGTGTATCACTTTTCGACATAGTCACCCTTAACTTCGATGCACTTTCGGCACCTTCTTACCAGCATTCTTATACCCTTGAAAAAATAGTGATGTGGCGGCCCGTGGAAGACGACGACGACGCGCCTCTGCTGCCACGCGCTACGGCGCTGGCACGGCAGTTCTACCGGCTCCGTCCTAGTGTGAGGCCACGTCCATCTACCCGCTGGGACATTCCATCATCGCCGGTCAGGACTCATGTAGGGGAACACCACCTTCTCTACATTTGGTGACCCGAACAACGAACACCATGTTCGGCGTAATTCGGCCACTCAACATCCTAAATTTTTCGTCGGCAAACCAGCAGCGAACGACCCTCTAGCAGGCAAGGCGCACCGGGACCACTGTTCCACCGGGGACTCGCAGGGAGACCACAGTAAGCTGGCTTTCCGGCCTCCAACTGCTTCATGATGGTTCCCCGGCACTTCTCTGGCGGCAACCGGCCTTCACGCTGTCGTACCGGTTGCTGTACTGTCGCCCACTCAGCAACTCAACACAATCAGCAACAAACAGCTCTCAACAACGATCACTCAACGCACTCCCTCAGCAACAAGCAACGCAGCAACTCAACGCCACACAACGCACTCAACCACTCAGCACTCACAACTCATCTCTGGAACCCGCCCGGATCCAGCGCCCTTGTTCCCACCATCCCGCTGCTGCATCAATAGCCACACTCTAAATATTTTCACACCTTTAAAGGTGTAAAATTGGTGTATTCTCATGTATTACACCTATTTTACACCCTAGAACCTTGGCTTGAAAATTTTCGAGGGTGTAACTATGGTGAATTACACCCTTTTATGAGACATTGTCAGGAGGGTGTGATGAGGGTGCAACAGAGGGTGTATTTGGAGGTGGGACAGGCTCCATTACACAGGCTAAATGTATTCCTGTTCCTGTGCAGTGTTGGAGTGCTTGTGGTACTCAGAACTTAAGCTTGTGATACACGTTGTGATATAAAGACCAAATGCACAGTTACTCAACATTTGGTACACTGTCATCTAACCCCTCAAGGTTAGATGACTGGAAAATATAAAATTACTACTATGTGATAAAGCTGTATTAAGTGATACGTTTGAATACCTTCATGCCTACGTAATGTAGGATATGTATGCTGCATGGCATAATGTCAACCTAATAAAAGCATAACTATTCAGTTCCTGTGATTGTGTCATATATGTATGATGCCCGCATATACCCACATCAATCACCTATAACATGTGTGTGCTGTGCAACATATGTCTGCAATGTCCTATTTTTGACTTCACACAGGGTACAGCTGAGTAGTATACCTGGAAAGTATTACAAGTTCAGTGTGAGAAAAGTACATTCTTGGCGTTTTAAAGAATATTTTGCATGGCTGTGATCGAAGAGTGATGCCAAGATAGCCACAATGACACTCCAAAGTATGCGCCTTTTGTAAAAACTAGAAACAGTATACTTTCGCAATGAAGCTGTAATTTCAACTTTCCTTTCTTTTTTTCTTAATAAACATATTCCCCCTGTGGTAATTTCCAGCTGCCTCTTCTATGGTTTGCAGGTTACCCCCCCCCCCCCCCATTACACCCTTCCACACAATTACACCCTTGATGTCTTGAGGGTGTTCCGTTACACCTTAAAAGGTGCGCGCCATGCACATGTTCTTTTACACCCTTTAAGGTGTAAAATTATTTAGAGTGCATAATCGCAAGCCGTATCTCCAATCGTCCACCATCCACGAGTCGTCCTCATTCTCCTCTTCATGGTATCGACGCGGACCTCAACCGCATGCACCGATCCGCGTCTGAGGGGGGGAGTGATGTGGCGGCCCGTGGAAGACGACGACGACGCGCCTCTGCTGCCACGCGCTACGGCGCTGGCACGGCAGTTCTACCGGCACCGTCCTAGTGTGAGGCCACGTCCATCTACCCGCTGGGACATTCCATCATCGCCGGTCAGGACTCATGTAGGGGAACACCACCTTCTCTACAGTCTTGTCCGCAAAATGCTGTAAAACTGCCTCTTGCACCTCACTATCGTTTTGAAATCTCCGTCCTCTGAGATCTCTCTTCAAGTTTGAGAACAGGAAGTAGTCACTCGGTGCCAAGTCTGGACTGTAGGGTGGGTGGTGGATTTCTCCGAAGCCGCACTGCTTCAGTGCAGCCTTGGCAACAGAAGCCGTGTGGACAGGGGCATTGTCCTGGAGCAACCGGACACCTCGACTCTACCTGCCGCACCTCTTTTCCATGATGGCGTCTGGCAGTCTGTGCAGGAGTGAAGCATAATAAGTCGCATTCACTGTTGTGTTCCTCTCTTTGAAGTCGATGAGGAGGATCCCGTGACAATCCCAAAATATTATTACCATGACCGACTTTGCGGATTGTGTGACCTTGGCTTTTCTTGGGGGTGCTTCTCCTGGTTTGCACCATTCCATCGACTCCTTTTTAGAAAGGGGATCATAGTAGAGCACCATAGTCTCATCCCCTGTGACAATTGACTGCAATATTTCTTCTTCGTTCTCTTGACAGAGCTCCAAAAACTCTTTGGCACAGACGACGCGCTGTTTCTTTTGAACTGACGAGAGCAGTCGTGGTACCCATCTCGCACTGACCTTTTTCATGTGAAGGCCCTCGGCTATAACGCGAAAAACGGTTGTTTTGGAAAGCCCCAGCCTTTCTGAGTTTTCCTTCACCTTCAGACGCCTGTCGCTCAGCACTTCCTCCTCGACGAAAGACAAATTTTCTTGTGTCACCACTTCCACTGGACGACCATCGCGTGGACTCCTCTTCCTTATAACATCGCACCACCACCACCACCACCACCATCGCGTGGATCGTATTCAATCGACTCTCGCCCCAGTCGAAACTGCTTAGCCCAGTCTATTACCGTTGTGTACGACGGAGAGGCTTCCCTGTACACGTTGTCCAGTCGCGCTTTAATTTCTTTAGGCGAAAGTCCCTCGTTTATCAAGAATTTTATCACAGCGCGGTACTCGATCTCTTCCATTTTAACTGAAGAGTGCACCCTGGCTGTTTGATTTGCCGCTCTCCAACCGACAAAAGCATGGAGAGGGTTGAGGGTGGTGCTCCGGCCCTCCAACAGATGGCGCCACGCGTCCTTACTTGCATTTTCAAATTCGGGCACATTTTCTACCTCGGGCCGGAAACTTATGGAACAACCCTTGTAATTCTTATCAGGTGGAGCAGGCTGATGAGATGGTGCTTTGTGTCAGAGATGAGCACAGTGGTTTATCCAGAATCCCAAGCACGGAGGAGTGTTGAAAAAAGTTCGGGGCAGGGGGGTCATTATTATAGTTACATCATTACCGACATGTGTTTACAGCTGAAATTGCAAGGGCACCCCCTGTAGGGGGTACTTCCACCTAGTATCTTGGGTATTTAAAGCATGTAGTAGTTACTATGGGAAAGGCCTTGCGTATCCTGTTTGCGTATCCCGCGCAGACTGGTATAACGATTCTCTTGTTTTTTCCAAGTTTGTGCAACACCCATCTCACGAACTGTTGGTATGTAGTGTATCTCTTTCCTGTATGAGACACGCAAGCTTTGAACAAAGCTAAAGCTAGAGTATTCATTCAGCTGCACTCTTTCTGAATAAGTGACGAACAATAACGAAAAGTTCTGAATAACTATTTTGTATTAAAACCAACCAGCATGATTGTGCATGAGACACGCTTCTTACTTGTGAATATGAGCGCTAGGTTCGTGCTGCCCTCGAAGTTCTAAATATGCTACTTTAAGAGCAGCTCCTTGCAACATAAGCACTCGACTTCTTTCGGCATTATTATGCATGAACCACTCCGGCCCCTTTACACGGCGCCGTCAAAAACGAAATTTACACAAACTGTTCATGTGCTTCATCATGATGGATGCTGAAAGCTCATCTAACAGTCTGTCGTTGGAACTTCCTCTTCATGCTGAAGTCGATTCGCGGCTCAACATACCAAAAGCAAGGCCTCCAAACTCTGCTGCATGTAGTAGGTGCCTCTCAGCTGCTGAAAGGTAGCTGAAAAGCTGACTTGTTGACTCCGCGGTGCTCCCACGTCCATATTGAAAAAGCACCCAGCAATACGGAAGTTGCGGACCCCACCCGAACTTCCGGTGTGGACTTTCCACCAATAAACGTCGTGGGCGTTTGACGTCATACACATGGGAAAACCACTGCATAATGGCTAGAGTTTTGCGCAGATCGCACGAGTTGAGGGCAGAAATCGAAACCGCTTTTCGGCTTCTTGTTTGGAATAGTTGGCGGCTCCGCAGAGACGAAACGTTTCAGTTGTAACTTGGAGGCACCATGTAGGTTCGTTATCCATACAAACAAAGACATTGACCAGGTTCTGGTCAGAGACCCTTTAATAGTCATAGAGATGAAACAAGTGCATCACTTTTCGACATAGTCACCTTTAACTTCGATGCACTTTTGACACCTTTCAACCAGCATTCTTATACCCTTGAAAAAATAGACCGAAGTATTGTCCGCAAAATGCTGGAAAACTGCCTCTTGCACCTCACTATCGTTTTGAAATCTCCGTCCTCTGAGATCCCACTTCAAGTTTGAGAACAGGAAGTAGTCACTCGGTGCCAAGTCTGGACTGTAGGGTGGGTGGTGGATTTCTTCGAAGCTGCACTGCTTCAGTGCAGCCTTGGCAACGGAAGCCGTGTGGACAGGGGCATTGTCCTGGAGCAACCGGACACCTCGACTCAACCTGCCGCGCCTCTTTTCCTTGATGGCGTCTCGCAGTCGGTGCAGGAGTGAAGCATAATAAGTCGCATTCACTGTGGTGTTCCTCTCTTTGAAGTCTATGAGGAGGATCCCGTGACAATCCCAAAATATTGTTGCCATGATCTTTGTGGATTGCGTGACCTTGGCTTTTGTTGGGGGTGCTTCTCCTGGTTTGCGCCATTCCATCGACTCCTTTTTCGAAAGGGGATCATAGTAGAGCACCATAGTCTCATCCCCTGTGACAATTGACTTCAATATTTCTTCTTCGTTCTCTTGACAGAGCTCCAAAGACTCTTTGGCACAGACGACGCGCTGTTGCTTTTGAACTGACGAGAGAAGTCGTGGCACCCATCTCGCAATGGCCTTTTTCATGTGAAGGCCCTCGCCGATGATGCGAAAAACGGTTGTTTTGGAAAGCCCCAGCCTTTCTGAGATTTCCTTCACCTTCAGACGTCTGTCGCTCAGCACTTCCTCCTCGACAAGAGACAAATTTCCTTGTGTCACCACTTCCACTGGACGACCATCGCGTGGATCATCTTCAATGGACTCTCGCCCCAGTCGAAACTGCTTAGCCCAGTCTTTTACCGTTGTGTACGACGGAGAGGCTTCCCTGTACACGTCGTCCAGTCCCGCTTTAATTTCTTTAGGCGAAAGTCCCTCTTTTGTCAAGAATTTTATCACAGCGCGGTACTCGATTTTTTCCATTTTAACTGAAAAGTGCACCCTGGCTGTTTGAAATGCCGCTCTCCAACCGACAAAAGCATGAAGAGGGTTCAGGGTGGTGCTCCGGCCCTCCAACAGATGGCGCACCGCGTCCTTAATCGCATTTTCAAACTCGCGCGCATTTTCTACCTCGAGCCGGAAACTTATTGAGTAGGGGTACGACTGAATACAAGGGATCCGCTGCCGAGAAAATGAAACAATGTTACATTTGTTAATGTTTAGCGCCAGACCCCATGTACTGCACCATTTTCCTATCATGGTTAGGTCATTCTGCTGGATGGACTGGTCATAAGGGGTGGTAGCTTTGCGGTACAGGACACAGTCGTCTGCGAATAATCTAACAGTAGAGGTTATATCTGCGGGTAGGTCGTTAATGTAAATTAGGAATAAGAGGGGACCTAGAACACTGCCTTGCGGTATACCAGATAAAACTGGTTCATTGGGTGAGGGATGGTTATTACAACTCACGAAAAAAGTGCGGTTTGTTAAAAATTCATGTATCCAATGAAGCATGTAGTGGTCCATGTTTAGTAGTGACAGCTTGTGAAGAAGCTTAGCATGAGGCACCATGTCGAATGCTTTGCGAAAGTCGAGAAAAATTGCATCGGTCAGGGAATTAGTGTCAGCATTTAGAAGTAGGTCGTGTACAAAACAAGCAAGTTGCGTTTCGAATGAATAGTTCTTCCTAAAGCCATGCTGTAGAGGGTAAAAGAAGCTATTAGATTCCAGAAGACTCACAAGGTTAGTATATATGATGTGCTCAAATATTTTGCATGGAATGCTGGTTAAAGAAATAGGACGATAGTGGCCAACTTCTTGTGTGTTACCAGATTTATGGATTGGAATGACCTTGCCGACCTTCGAGTCTTTGGGCAACACAGATTTCTGGAGGGATTGGTTGAATATGCAACTTAAGAATTTGCCCGATATTATTTTTGCATTATATAGCACCTTCAGATTGATAGCGTCGGGCCTTGACTGGATGTGAGTTTTAAAGATTCGATTATCTTGCAAATACCTTGATGAGTTACATGGAGACTGGGCATAGGTGCGGGGGAGGGTGAAAGCAAGAACGCGTGGTCCGATAGATTATCAGTATTGAAGACTGATGAAAAAAATGAAGCGAATTCAAGGGCGCATTGATCAGATGGGATGGGAATGCCGTTTGTATCTGTTAACGTAAGGAGGCCAGATTTCGGTGGTGATAATACGTTCCAGAATTTCTTAGGGTTATTGACTCGCAGGGAGGGCAGATCGTGGTTAAAGAACTTTATCTTAGCTTTCCCTAATTTTAGCATTTAATCCACAATCAAATATCTTGTATAGTATGTGTGACTACATGCAAAGCTTTTCAGTCTATAGCTTAAAAAATGCAAGAAAGAGTGTACAGTTTTGACTTTGAAAATTTAAAAAAGAAAATTATGTTTCGTGTGGAGTTTGCGTTTTATCTCATTATGAGCTAAAAACTTGTAAAATTTAAGTATGGCCTTTTCATTTGTAGTGCCCGGATGCTATGACACTAAGGATAAGGTGATAGTTTTTCAGTATGGCTACGGGAAACCTCGAGTACATTTTGTGAATTGAACTAATAATTGGGAGTTTATGTCGCGAGACAACTGAGATCATGATAGACGCCACAACGGTTGGTCTGTGCATTGCTTTTGCCCACTTGAGGGTTCTTTAACGAGCAATAAAAGCTCGTCACACGGCACGGATCTATGTTTCTGTATGTGATGTGTTGATGTGCTCTGCGGCGGTCGGCAGTGTCGATCGAGCTGAGACGTACAAGCTCTATGGTTAAGAACCGGGATGACATGCTCAGCGCACTGTTGCCGCTGATTTTTGTCGCTTTGAAGGCTGTCGTCGCCGCTTTCCCAGGTGCTTCCCAGTTGCCTGAAGTCAGGGCTCTTATGGCAGCGGACAATCTCTTTTTGTCACACAATGCAGCAAGCGTGTAAATCTGCTGCCATATTGCAGTGGAACGCGCGTGGCCTTCGGAATAAGCTGAGTATGATGATGATTGAAAGAAAAAAATGGGGATTGTAGCCCTCATCACGAGCGTGGCCTTCGGAATAAGCTACCTGACTTGAAAGCATTCGTTCTTCGGCATCAGACACCAGTACTTGCTATTTGCGAAGCGTATGTCCCCCAAGACTTTCGACTTAGTGGATATATCACTTACACATTGGACAACACATCTCCGTCTCGAACCACCATCTGCGCAAGAAATGACCTGACCTCGGCACTGATTCACTCTCGACGTGACCCATTTGACTACATTGAGTGTAAAGTACGCATGGGCCGTACCGTACTGTCTGTTGTGAGCCTGTACATTCCCCCGTCGGCTACTGTCACAGCTCGCAGTATTAGGGATATATTTGCATGTCTCCCAGCCCCGTTTGTTGTTGTTGGTGATGTCAACGCACACCATCCCTTGTGGGGTAGCAGAAAGGTAGAAGAAGAAGGAAGCGGAAACCCGCGGCAAAATCTGGGCGATTATATCGGATCTGCGACTGCATCTTCTCAATGATGCGTCTTGTACGTTCCTCGGCCGGTGTTTTCGGTCAGACTCTTTAGACCTCTCTCTGTGCTCAAAGGATGTATCCTGGTACCTGTCGTGGGCGGTTGGCCTCACACGGCGTCAACGTCAGTTTTCACTGACGGGTCATCTACTCGAGGTAGATCGTCCTCGGCATTTGTCATTCCATCTCAGTCACTCTCCTGTGGTCACCGTCTTTCTCACAGAACATCGTCTACGTGTGCCGAGCTTTACGCTATTCTATTTGCTATGCAAAAAATATCAGCCAGTCCAGCTCAGTCCTGGCTCGTCTTTACAGACTCAAGGCCCGCGCTCCAGTGTGTGGTCAACTTGGGGATACGTGGATCCCTCGGTCCTGTTGTCTTTGACATCCTGCAAGCTTATAAGAAGGCGACCATTGCAGGACACACTTTAGTATTGCAGTGGATCCCCGGACATGTCGGTATCAGCGGCAACGAAGAAGTAGACAGAGCCGCATTGAGCGCCCATCAGCACGCAGCTTTTTCCCCGATAATGATGTCGTCGGGCGACCGAAGACACCTTCTCTCGACACTCACCGGTCCCAAGATGCAGGCTCAGTGGGAACACGACATAGCTCACTCTCTTCTCTCTGATGTAGACCCCACGCTTTCTCTCGGCCTTCCTCCGCGACTACCGCGCCCCTTAACTGCTCTCTTCCACCGCATGAGGCTCAATGTTGCCTTTACACCTGCCTTTCAACACCGTCCGGCTCCCCCTCGTCTTCCCTCTGCCTCACTTGTGGAGTACACGGCGACCTCAGCCACGTCATCCTGGCTTGTGGGCAATGCCACCACGAGCGTGCACTAATGGAAGTCTCTATGCAACGCATTGACAAGCGGCCGTTCAACCTAGCGAAGATTCTCGGTCCGTGGCCGAACGCTGCCCACCAGACGCAGGGCCTTCGTCTTCTGGCGGAGTACTTGTGCTCCACCGGTCTGGCGACGGCTCTTTGAAAGCCCCATCATCATCCCTTCATCCTCTCCCAACGCGAGATAGAGCAGTGTACCGCCTCAGCGGCGGTGAATCGCCCACCCCATCACCATCCAACGTATGTGTGTGTGTGTGCCTATTATAATTAAGATTATGTATCTTCCATTGTGTTTATGCATAGTGTTCATCCTCAATGTACATTGGTTAAACAATTCTGCTGACAGTTGTGTGATTCGCTTCTCCCAAAATCTGATTGTCACTTAGAATTTATCTCACGTTTGTATGCCGTGTGTTATGAAGATTATGTGATTAGAAATGTAGACTTCGCCTGCACGTCATGCTTGTAATATCCTTCCCTTCGTTTGCATGGTGGCATCTAATAATAGATTCGCTTTTCGCGAAGGCTTCGTATTATCTCGCAGGCACTGAACCCGAATGCAATTGTAAAAGTTGATGATACTGTGTCGCGAACGCTTTGACTTATCAGTTATCTTGCCTTAATTCCCGTTTTGCCCAATCTTGGACGGCTCCTTTTTCCTATCCAGTCATACAATAATAATAATAATGGTGCCGTGATGTAACACGTAAGGTTTGTCTGCCTAGTGTGGCGACATGCTGCACGTGGCACAGGGTAGGACTGCGGATAATTTGGACCACCTGGGGTTCTTTTGAGGGGCGCAGGAAATCTCCGACACACGGTGCTGGAAGCAATGTTTACCTCCCCCACATTGCTGCCGTCCTCGGCCGGGATCGAACCCGTGATCTCGGCCGAGGACGGCGATCATACAAACGGACAACTGTGTTGACGAAAATATTTATTCCGCACTCCAATCGAGTTGCTTATTGTCAACGACGCCTTTTCTTCTTCTTTTCCTACGTCTGGGCTAGTGCAACTGTTTGAGAAATATACATGCACTATGGAATATAATTCATGAAATGTGATAAGTTTTCACAAAAGATTGATGATCCTTTTTTTTTTAAATCAAAGATTGATGTATCTTGCCTCAAATTTCAATGACCGATCCTTCTCCGGCAATTCTATCATTCGGGTGTTGAAGTTGTACAGAGTGTAGTCTTGTAAAACCTATTTCATGGTGAGCTTTGATTCCATATTAGAATTCTTGCACATAGTGTGGAATATTCGTTACCTCAGCAATCATTGTGTTCAACCTAGTCATACCAAATATAAGCTGTTTTCGTTGTGATGCGTGGAATTCATTATATTGATGACAAATATTTCATTTATTATTTCAATTTACACTTGTTTATTTCGATAAATTACAATTGTCCTATTCCAATCTCTGAAGTTTTCGTTTGTTGTCTTGATTGATGAATTCGGAATGCATTATATAATGATTTCTTATTATTCGACTCTTGAATCCAGCGTTGATCAATGCAATCGATACGTTGTCGCCGTATTTGTATCGCATCAGTAACTTGCACTTAGTTGCGACGAACTTGCACAATCTGTTATTGATGTTTTTTTCTCTGTATGAATGTTCTTCAATGGCGTACAAGACAGTATTAGAAGAAAATCGTTCGGTGGTCCACCGCAGTTGATATGTTCGTTGAGATTCAATAAGTGATGATACATAAGACCTTGCACAACAATATTGAGCTTCTGCTCATTCGACATCGTTGCAAGAACTGGTAGAAGAAAATAATTGCGTTGCCGTGGTAGTGAAACCTATCATGTGATATGATTTCTACGTATTTTCCATCTCAATAGTTAGGTGTAATTTCAACAAATCCGTAATGAATCGTGCGATATAGACCGCTTGTATATGATAATTTGATCTGACTGCTTTCTTGATGAACGCAATGCCCATTGATGCCCATTGCAATGATTACAATTACATCTGGTCTAGTGTATTTCAATTCTTCGTTAGCAAACCTCAAAAATTCCGCCATCAATCCTAGTGGCCCTTCCGACGTTGATGTGCAGATATTTTTATAAGTGTTGTACATTCGGCATATAAATTCTTGCACCTTCAGTTCTGTAGTCTGTACCATATTTCCGAATACGACCATGTCTAGGACGTATTGAAATGCAGCGATATGGAATCGTTTCGCGGCTCTTCCTTTTCGAAGCAGTTTTTTATCACATCTTCCCATGACTTATGGTAGCGAGTACAAAATCTGTCCATCTGTTCAATATACAGCAATTGTCTCTTCTGTTTTCAAGTGTGCGTCTACACTTAATTAAAAGCATATCTATGCTCATTTTATTGATTACAATTTTATTATCTGGTTTAGAATGCCATAATATCCACCTGTTGTGAGAATTATGGAAAATGGTTTACAAATGGATATGATGAGCAAGAAAAAACCTGTGCTTTCAATGATTCTGTATTCACGCTGCTTGCTTAGAAATGATTTGTCTGAATTAATTAACGTTTTGACTTTGTTTCAAGTATTCACTCGACTGATATTCTATGAGTTGTGAAGTTACTACTTGAAATAATTATTGTCTTGTATTCGTTTCAATTGTTCACTCGATTGACATAAGTAAAAATAATCTCCAAGATGGGAATGCCTCATATCTCTGAGTTGCATTTCACATTTGATATTTCTGTGTGGTTCATCTATATAGAACTTTCTGTTGCAAGATTTTACAAAAATTGATGTAATTAAATTTGTTTCGCGTTTTTGATTGAGTATTGTTGCTATCATTTAATAATTTGGACTTTCTCTACATGTTCAATAAAAATATCGCATCTGTACAAACTTAGCCGACTTGTCATCCACTTTGACAAAAGACTTCCGTTTCAAGGAAAGGATACGAAAAGATAGTGATCCCCGCGAATAATATCGGCATCTATTTACGCTGCACAATAAAATATATCGCCTTTGAACTATCTTATCTGACCTCGAGAGCGCCCTGTTTGCTGGAAGAATGAATATAGCCCCCAACCCTTTGAGTGATAAAGAATGGGAGTTAGTAGTAAAGGGGCAGTCAGAAGGACCATGGGGGCGAAACTACGGCACCCCTGCCCCTGAGCCCTGCGAGTATTTTTCCCCGCGCGGCGCGTGTGTGGAGGGTTGTCCGCGCGCTTATCGGCGGGGGAGGGCTGCGCGTGCGCTCATCGTAGCGTATTTTTCAGCCTGGGCAGACTTCTTTGGCCATACGTGGGCCGACTTCACATATTTTTCCGATACAACACGTGAGCGGTTTACATGCAGAGACATGCAAAGAAGGGTCATACACAAAAAGTACAAGTGAAAATATATTTATTAATGTCAATTGTAATGCCAATCAAGTTGAGATATATTTATTAAAGCCAATAGTGCTGGGAATTGTGCCAATTGTGATGCCAATCAGGTGAAGGAGCAAAACCCAGCCGAAAAACCTTCACCACCTGTAACAGGGCGGCGCTCGGGTGGAGGGCTACTGTGGTGAGCGGAGCGTGACCGGAGGGCTGCGTGCGCGCTTACCCTTCAGCCTGGGCTGACTTCTTTCACCATTTTCCTACTTGGGCCGACTTCCTTCCCGCGACCGGCGGCCGGCGCACGAGTGGAGGGCTGCTGTGGTGGTCGGAGCGTGACCGGAGGGCTGCGTGCGCGCTTACCCTTCAGCCTGGGCCGCCGACTTTCGTCATTTTTCAGCCTGAGCCGACTTGAATTGTAATTTTTTTCCAGCTACAACAGGTGTGCAGTAGGCTGTTTACATGCAAATGATAGCCATACACAAAAAGTACAAGTGAAAATATATTTATTAAAGTCATTAGTGTCAGAAATTATGTTATGGCTCTGCGTGAATGGGAAAAACTTAGCCAAAAATCTGAAGCAGAAGAAACACAATACACGTAACCAAGAATATACTTATTACAGGCATGATGCAATAGCATTGAATAGGTATCACACGTCATACATAATATTTTTTATTAGTGGTAATCACAGGTTTTCAATGAAACAGAAGGGATTGCACATTTAATCAAAGAAGATGTTTTTAATCATTATGATTACAATCAAAATTACAAGTTTTATTATAAAAAGTCTGAGATGTGAGAACCTGATAGATGTAAGTAATTCTGAGCAGAATAGCTAAGTTTAATATTCCAATATGACACAAAAAATCAGTTTCTTATGAAGTGAATAGCGCAGACATAAGGCAATAATTCGAATCAACACATAACATTAATAGAGAACCAATCATCCAACCTGTAGGGAAATAATAGCTACACCATATCAAACCGAGAAACGATCACCACATTTAATCAAAGAAGATATTCTTAATCAATATGATTATAAACAAAATTATAAGTTGTGTTATAAAAAGTCTAATATTCCTATACGTGAGAACCATCAGCGCAATAGCGGGAAGTTCTGATAGTTGTATGTAATTAATTGTGAACAGCAGAGACCCTGGAAGACTATGGGACACGAACACAAGATCAAATAAAATCTATACCACGACAAAGAAGATATTCCTAATCAAAACAACAGAGTAATCTATCATTCAGAAAATCAGAAGAAAAAATCAAACTCATCAGAAAGTAGACATGTTAAAAATGAACTTCACCACATAGCACGCTCCTAGCCAAAAAACAGAACTAATGTTATCTGCCCTGATTTGTTGAAGACGGGTGCGAATAGATGTATGGAAGACCACGGAACACGAACACAAGAGGAAATAAAATTTATACCACTACAAAGAAGATATTCCTAATCAAAACAACAGAGTAATTTATCATTCAGAAAATCAGAAGAAAAAATCAAACTCATCAGAATGTAGACATGTTAAAAATGAACTTCACCACATAGCACGCTCCTAGCCAACAAACAGAACAAAGAACGACACGAACACAAGAGGAAATAAAATCTATACCAGTACGAAGAAGATATTCCTAATCAAAACAACAGAGTAATCTATCATTCAGAAAATCAGAAGAAAAAATCAAACTCATCAGAAAATAGATATGTTAAAAATGAACTTCACCACATAGCACGCTCCTAGCCAACAAACAGAACAAAGAACGACACGAACACAAGAGGAAATAAAATCTATACCACTACAAAGAAGATATTCCTAATTAATGCGATTACAATCAAATTACAAGTTGTATTATAAAAAGTCTAATATTCCTATACGTGAGAACCATCATTGCAATAGCGTGAATATCTGTGATAACATTTCGAGCGCAATAGGGAATCTCAGTTTCATATTCCAACTTTACTCAACTTTTAATTTCCTATTAAGTGAACAGCATAGACGTAAGGAAATAAAGAGAAACAACACAATCAACAGCTACAATTAATAGAGAGCCAAACCTGCGCACCATCCGACACATAGAGAAATAATAGCTAATCAATCTATCAAAAGGCGAAATATTACAATATAGCACAGACTTAACGCTGAAGTACAGAGGAACACGCAGCGACACGTAAACAACAACAGAGGAAAATAATCTATCATTGAACCATCATAAAATCGACCAATATACAATTTTCATTCTAACAAACACTACAAACCTTGATGGAGGTATCCAAGGCGTAGGAAATATGCACTGTTTTCACTCTTTTCCTCAAAGCCAGGAGACTTTGTGTCTATCTATGCGTGACCATAGCACCGCGCATGTTTTATCACTCAAAGGGTTAGGGGCTATATTACTTCGTCCAGCAAACGGGGCGCTCTAGAGGTGAGATAAGAGAGTTCAAAGGCGATATATTTTATTGTGCAGCGCAAATAGATGTCAATATTACTCGCGGGGGTCACTATCTTTTCGCATCCTTTCCCTGAAACGGAAATCTTTCGTCAAAGTGCATGGTTGGCTAAGTTTGTAGAGATGCGATATTATTATTGAACATGTAGAGAAAGTTCAAATTATTAATTGGTAGCAACGATACTCAATCAAAAACGAGAAACAAATTTAATTACATCAATTTTTGTAATATCTTGCAACAGAATTTTCTAATGAACCACACAGAAATATCAAATGTGAAATGCAACTCAGAGTTATGAGGCATTCCCATCTTAGAGGTACTTACTTATGTCAATCGAGTGAACAATTGAAACAAATACAAGACAATAATTATTTAGAGCAGTAAGTTCACAACTCATAGAATATTGGTCGAGTGAATACTTGAAACAAAATCAAAACAATAATTCTCACGACAGGTGGAGATTATAGCATTCTAAACCAGATAATAAAATTTTAATCAATAAAATAAACATAGATATGTTTTTAAT